>NW_028270167.1:43616837-43946122 GCF_037043375.1 Chiloscyllium plagiosum | reverse complement strand
CTTAAAGCATTGATTCAATCAAACAAATTGCACACATTTTGTTGATGAAGCAAACTGCATTTGTCAATTCAATGAATACAGCTACTCTTTCATTCAATGTCACAAGCTTCACACATTGTCCCAATCGAACTGCACACATTCACTACATGAACGAAACTGCACGTGTTAGTTCAATGAGAGAGCTTCTCTCATTCATTCAATGTGCCAAGCTTAACGCTTTCATTCAATGAAACGTACTGCATTCATTGAATCATTAAATCAAACACCAATCATTGATTCAATGAATCACACCGAATTCTTTATTTCAATGGAACAAACCTATTTCCCTTATTTGGTGAACCAAATGAATACATTCATACAACGAAACAAACTGCATTCATTGAATCATTGTATCAAACTGCGATCATTGATTCAATGAATCAAACATTTTTCCTTGTTTTAATCGAACATACCTAACTCATTTATTTAGTGAATCCTGCTGCACTCGTTCATTCAATGAAATAGACTGTACATGATCATTCAATGAGTTGATAATTCAGTGATGCAAACAAACAAATTGCGCATATTTAGTTGACGAAGCAAACTGCATTTGTCAATTCAATGAATACAGCTACTCTTTCATTCAATGTCACAAGCTTCACACATTGTCTCAATCAAACTGCACACATTCACTCCATGAACCAAACTGCACGTTTTAATTCAATGAGAGAGCTTCTCTCATTCATTCAATGTGTCAAGCTCAACGCTTCCATTCAATTATATAAACTGCATTCATTGAATCATTGAACCAAACTGCAACCTTATTCCTTGTTTCAATCGAACAAACCTAACTCACTTATTTAGAGAAACCCACTACTCTCGTTCATTTAATGTAACAGACTGCACATGATAATTCAATGAGTGGAGGTAGTCTTAATGGATTGACTCAAACAAACAAATTGCACACGTTTGGTTCATGAAGCAAATTGCAATTGTCAATTCAATGAATACAGCTACTCTTATTCTCTCAATGTCACAAGCTCTCAATGTCACAAGCAACTGCACACTTTCACTATATGAACCAAACTGCACGTGTTAGTTCAATGAGAGAGCTGCTCTCAATGAACTAATTGAATTAAAACGTGCAGTTTGGTTCATGGAGTGAATGTGTGCAGTTTGATTGAGACAATGTGTGAAGCTTGTGACATTGAATTGAACGAGTAGCTATATTCAATGAGCCAAGCTTAACGCTTACACTCAATGAAACATACTGCATTCATTCGATCATTGTATCAAACTACAATCATTGATTCAATGAATCAAACCTTATTCCTTGTTTCAATCGAACAAACCTAACTCATTTATTTCGTGACTCCTACTACACTCATTCATTCAATGAAAGACTTCAAATTACAATTCAATGAGTAGAGGTACTATTAATGCATTGATTCAATCAAAACAAATTGCACACATTTAGTTCATGAAGCATACTGCATTTGTCAATTCAATGTATCCCGCTACTGTTATTCTCTCAATGTCACAAGCTTCACACATTGTAAAAATCAAACTCAACACATTCCCTCCACGAATCAAACTAAACGTGTTAATTAAATGAGAGAGCTCCTCTCATTCATTCAATGTGTCAAGTTCAACGCTTCCATTCATTTATATAAATAGCATTCAATGAATCAAACGTTATTCAATGTTTCAATGAAACAAACAACACGCCTATTTAGTGAATGAAACTGCACACGTTCATACAATGAAAGAGGCTGCACTTGTCAAATCAAAGAGTAGAGTTACTCTCTTTCATGCAATATCTCAATCTTTAACGCTTTGATTCCAACAAACAAATTGTATGTTTGAATCAAATTGTTTAGTTCATGAAGCAACCAGCATTTGTCAATTCAATGAATCACACCGTATTCTTTATTTCAATGGCACAAAGCTATCTCCCTTATATAGTGAAGGAAATGCATACGTTCATTCAATGAAACAAACTGCTTTCACTGAGTCATTGTGTCAAACTACAATCATTGATTCAATGAAACAAACCTAATTCCTTGTTTCAATCACACAAACCTAACTCACTTATTTAATGAATCCTACTACACTCGTTCATTCAATGAAACAGATTGCACATGATTATTGAACGAGTTGAGGTACTCTTAATGCATTGATTCAATCAAACAAATTGCACACATTTTGTTGATGAAGCAAACTGCATTTGTCAATTCAATGATTCCAGCTACTCTTATTCTCTCAGTGTCACAAGCTTCACACATTGTCCCAATCAAACTGAACACATTCACTCCATGAACATTACTGCACGTGTTAGTTCAATGAGAGAGATTCTGTCTTTCATTCAATGTTCTTTATTTCAATGGAACAAACGTATTTCTCTTATTTAGTGAACCAAATGAATACATTCATACAATGAAACTAACTGCATTCATTGTATCATTGTATAAAACTACAATCATTGATTCAATTAATCAAACGTTATTCCTTGTTTCAAACGAACAAACCTAACTCATTTATTTCGTGACTCCTACAACACTCATTCATTCAATGAAAGACTTCAAATTACAATTCAATGAGTAGAGGTACTATTAATGCATTGATTCAATCAAAACAAATTGCACACAATTAGTTCATGAAGCAAACTGCATTTGTCAATTCAATGTATCCCGCTACTGTTATTCTCTCAATGTCACAAGCTTCACACATTGTAAAAATCAAACTCAACACATTCCCTCCATGAATCAAACTAAACGTGTTAATTCAATGAGAGAGCTTCTCTCTTTCATTCAATGTGTCAAGTTCAACGCTTCCATTCATTTATATAAATAGCATTCATTGAATCAAACTACAATCATTGATTCAATGAATCAAACGTTGTTCAATGTTTCAATGAAACAACCAACACGCTTATTTAGTGAATGAAACTGCACACGTTCATACAATGAAAGAGGCTGCACTTGTCAAATCAAAGAGTTACTCTCTTTCATGCAATATCTCATCTTTAACGCTTTGATTCCAACAAACAAATTGTTTGATTGAATCAAATTGTTTAGTTCATGAAGCAACCAGCATTTGTCAATTCAATGAATCACACCGTATTCTTTATTTCAATGGCACAAAGCTATCTCCCTTTTCTAGTCAAGGAAATGCATACGTTCATTCAATGAAACAAACTGCTTTCATTGAGTCATTGTGTCAAACTACAATCATTGATTCAATGAAACAAACCTAATTCCTTATTTCAATCACACAAACCTAACTCACTTATTTAATGAATCCTACTACACTCGTTCATTCAATGAAACAGATTGCACATGATTAATGAACGAGTTGAGGTACTCTTAATGCATTGATTCAATCAAACAAATTGCACACATTTTGTTGATGAAGCAAATTGCATTTGTCAATTCAATGATTCCAGCTACTCTTATTCTCTCAGTGTCACAAGCTTCACACATTGTCCCAATCAAACTGAACACATTCACTCCATGAACATTACTGCACGTGTTAGTTCAATGAGAGAGCTTCTGTCTTTCATTCAATGTTCTTTGTTTCAATGGAACAAACGTATTTCTCTTATTTAGTGAACCAAATGAATACATTCATACAATGAAACTAACTGCATTCATTGTATCATTGTATAAAACTACAATCATTGATTCAATGAATCAAATATTATTCCTTGTTTCAATCGAACAAACCTAACTCATTTATTTATGTAATATCATATACTCGTTCATTCAATGAAACAGATTTCACATGATTATTGAACGAGTTGAGGTACTCTTAAAGCATTGATTCAATCAAACAAATTGCACACATTTTGTTGATGAAGCAAACTGCATTTGTCAATTCAATGAATACAGCTACTCTTTCATTCAATGTCACAAGCTTCACACATTGTCCCAATCGAACTGCACACATTCACTACATGAACGAAACTGCACGTGTTAGTTCAATGAGAGAGCTTCTCTCATTCATTCAATGTGCCAAGCTTAACGCTTTCATTCAATGAAACGTACTGCATTCATTGAATCATTAAATCAAACACCAATCATTGATTCAATGAATCACACCGAATTCTTTATTTCAATGGAACAAACCTATTTCCCTTATTTGGTGAACCAAATGAATACATTCATACAACGAAACAAACTGCATTCATTGAATCATTGTATCAAACTGCGATCATTGATTCAATGAATCAAACATTTTTCCTTGTTTTAATCGAACATACCTAACTCATTTATTTAGTGAATCCTGCTGCACTCGTTCATTCAATGAAATAGACTGTACATGATCATTCAATGAGTTGATAATTCAGTGATGCAAACAAACAAATTGCGCATATTTAGTTGACGAAGCAAACTGCATTTGTCAATTCAATGAATACAGCTACTCTTTCATTCAATGTCACAAGCTTCACACATTGTCTCAATCAAACTGCACACATTCACTCCATGAACCAAACTGCACGTTTTAATTCAATGAGAGAGCTTCTCTCATTCATTCAATGTGTCAAGCTCAACGCTTCCATTCAATTATATAAACTGCATTCATTGAATCATTGAACCAAACTGCAACCTTATTCCTTGTTTCAATCGAACAAACCTAACTCACTTATTTAGAGAAACCCACTACTCTCGTTCATTTAATGTAACAGACTGCACATGATAATTCAATGAGTGGAGGTAGTCTTAATGGATTGACTCAAACAAACAAATTGCACACGTTTGGTTCATGAAGCAAATTGCAATTGTCAATTCAATGAATACAGCTACTCTTATTCTCTCAATGTCACAAGCTCTCAATGTCACAAGCAACTGCACACTTTCACTATATGAACCAAACTGCACGTGTTAGTTCAATGAGAGAGCTGCTCTCAATGAACTAATTGAATTAAAACGTGCAGTTTGGTTCATGGAGTGAATGTGTGCAGTTTGATTGAGACAATGTGTGAAGCTTGTGACATTGAATTGAACGAGTAGCTATATTCAATGAGCCAAGCTTAACGCTTACACTCAATGAAACATACTGCATTCATTCGATCATTGTATCAAACTACAATCATTGATTCAATGAATCAAACCTTATTCCTTGTTTCAATCGAACAAACCTAACTCATTTATTTCGTGACTCCTACTACACTCATTCATTCAATGAAAGACTTCAAATTACAATTCAATGAGTAGAGGTACTATTAATGCATTGATTCAATCAAAACAAATTGCACACATTTAGTTCATGAAGCATACTGCATTTGTCAATTCAATGTATCCCGCTACTGTTATTCTCTCAATGTCACAAGCTTCACACATTGTAAAAATCAAACTCAACACATTCCCTCCACGAATCAAACTAAACGTGTTAATTAAATGAGAGAGCTCCTCTCATTCATTCAATGTGTCAAGTTCAACGCTTCCATTCATTTATATAAATAGCATTCAATGAATCAAACGTTATTCAATGTTTCAATGAAACAAACAACACGCCTATTTAGTGAATGAAACTGCACACGTTCATACAATGAAAGAGGCTGCACTTGTCAAATCAAAGAGTAGAGTTACTCTCTTTCATGCAATATCTCAATCTTTAACGCTTTGATTCCAACAAACAAATTGTATGTTTGAATCAAATTGTTTAGTTCATGAAGCAACCAGCATTTGTCAATTCAATGAATCACACCGTATTCTTTATTTCAATGGCACAAAGCTATCTCCCTTATATAGTGAAGGAAATGCATACGTTCATTCAATGAAACAAACTGCTTTCACTGAGTCATTGTGTCAAACTACAATCATTGATTCAATGAAACAAACCTAATTCCTTGTTTCAATCACACAAACCTAACTCACTTATTTAATGAATCCTACTACACTCGTTCATTCAATGAAACAGATTGCACATGATTATTGAACGAGTTGAGGTACTCTTAATGCATTGATTCAATCAAACAAATTGCACACATTTTGTTGATGAAGCAAACTGCATTTGTCAATTCAATGATTCCAGCTACTCTTATTCTCTCAGTGTCACAAGCTTCACACATTGTCCCAATCAAACTGAACACATTCACTCCATGAACATTACTGCACGTGTTAGTTCAATGAGAGAGATTCTGTCTTTCATTCAATGTTCTTTATTTCAATGGAACAAACGTATTTCTCTTATTTAGTGAACCAAATGAATACATTCATACAATGAAACTAACTGCATTCATTGTATCATTGTATAAAACTACAATCATTGATTCAATTAATCAAACGTTATTCCTTGTTTCAAACGAACAAACCTAACTCATTTATTTCGTGACTCCTACAACACTCATTCATTCAATGAAAGACTTCAAATTACAATTCAATGAGTAGAGGTACTATTAATGCATTGATTCAATCAAAACAAATTGCACACAATTAGTTCATGAAGCAAACTGCATTTGTCAATTCAATGTATCCCGCTACTGTTATTCTCTCAATGTCACAAGCTTCACACATTGTAAAAATCAAACTCAACACATTCCCTCCATGAATCAAACTAAACGTGTTAATTCAATGAGAGAGCTTCTCTCTTTCATTCAATGTGTCAAGTTCAACGCTTCCATTCATTTATATAAATAGCATTCATTGAATCAAACTACAATCATTGATTCAATGAATCAAACGTTGTTCAATGTTTCAATGAAACAACCAACACGCTTATTTAGTGAATGAAACTGCACACGTTCATACAATGAAAGAGGCTGCACTTGTCAAATCAAAGAGTTACTCTCTTTCATGCAATATCTCATCTTTAACGCTTTGATTCCAACAAACAAATTGTTTGATTGAATCAAATTGTTTAGTTCATGAAGCAACCAGCATTTGTCAATTCAATGAATCACACCGTATTCTATATTTCAATGGCACAAAGCTATCTCCCTTTTCTAGTCAAGGAAATGCATACGTTCATTCAATGAAACAAACTGCTTTCATTGAGTCATTGTGTCAAACTACAATCATTGATTCAATGAAACAAACCTAATTCCTTATTTCAATCACACAAACCTAACTCACTTATTTAATGAATCCTACTACACTCGTTCATTCAATGAAACAGATTGCACATGATTAATGAACGAGTTGAGGTACTCTTAATGCATTGATTCAATCAAACAAATTGCACACATTTTGTTGATGAAGCAAATTGCATTTGTCAATTCAATGATTCCAGCTACTCTTATTCTCTCAGTGTCACAAGCTTCACACATTGTCCCAATCAAACTGAACACATTCACTCCATGAACATTACTGCACGTGTTAGTTCAATGAGAGAGCTTCTGTCTTTCATTCAATGTTCTTTGTTTCAATGGAACAAACGTATTTCTCTTATTTAGTGAACCAAATGAATACATTCATACAATGAAACTAACTGCATTCATTGTATCATTGTATAAAACTACAATCATTGATTCAATGAATCAAATATTATTCCTTGTTTCAATCGAACAAACCTAACTCATTTATTTATGTAATATCATATACTCGTTCATTCAATGAAACAGATTTCACATGATTATTGAACGAGTTGAGGTACTCTTAAAGCATTGATTCAATCAAACAAATTGCACACATTTTGTTGATGAAGCAAACTGCATTTGTCAATTCAATGAATACAGCTACTCTTTCATTCAATGCACAAGCTTCACACATTGTCCCAATCGAACTGCACACATTCACTACATGAACGAAACTGCACGTGTTAGTTCAATGAGAGAGCTTCTCTCATTCATTCAATGTGCCAAGCTTAACGCTTTCATTCAATGAAACGTACTGCATTCATTGAATCATTAAATCAAACACCAATCATTGATTCAATGAATCACACCGAATTCTTTATTTCAATGGAACAAACCTATTTCCCTTATTTGGTGAACCAAATGAATACATTCATACAACGAAACAAACTGCATTCATTGAATCATTGTATCAAACTGCGATCATTGATTCAATGAATCAAACATTTTTCCTTGTTTCAATCGAACATACCTAACTCATTTATTTAGTGAATCCTGCTGCACTCGTTCATTCAATGAAATAGACTGTACATGATCATTCAATGAGTTGATAATTCAGTGATGCAAACAAACAAATTGCGCATATTTAGTTGACGAAGCAAACTGCATTTGTCAATTCAATGAATACAGCTACTCTTTCATTCAATGTCACAAGCTTCACACATTGTCTCAATCAAACTGCACACATTCACTCCATGAACCAAACTGCACGTTTTAATTCAATGAGAGAGCTTCTCTCATTCATTCAATGTGTCAAGCTCAACGCTTCCATTCAATTATATAAACTGCATTCATTGAATCATTGAACCAAACTGCAACCTTATTCCTTGTTTCAATCGAACAAACCTAACTCACTTATTTAGAGAAACCCACTACTCTCGTTCATTTAATGTAACAGACTGCACATGATAATTCAATGAGTGGAGGTAGTCTTAATGGATTGACTCAAACAAACAAATTGCACACGTTTGGTTCATGAAGCAAATTGCAATTGTCAATTCAATGAATACAGCTACTCTTATTCTCTCAATGTCACAAGCTCTCAATGTCACAAGCAACTGCACACTTTCACTATATGAACCAAACTGCACGTGTTAGTTCAATGAGAGAGCTGCTCTCAATGAACTAATTGAATTAAAACGTGCAGTTTGGTTCATGGAGTGAATGTGTGCAGTTTGATTGAGACAATGTGTGAAGCTTGTGACATTGAATTGAACGAGTAGCTATATTCAATGAGCCAAGCTTAACGCTTACACTCAATGAAACATACTGCATTCATTCGATCATTGTATCAAACTACAATCATTGATTCAATGAATCAAACCTTATTCCTTGTTTCAATCGAACAAACCTAACTCATTTATTTCGTGACTCCTACTACACTCATTCATTCAATGAAAGACTTCAAATTACAATTCAATGAGTAGAGGTACTATTAATGCATTGATTCAATCAAAACAAATTGCACACATTTAGTTCATGAAGCATACTGCATTTGTCAATTCAATGTATCCCGCTACTGTTATTCTCTCAATGTCACAAGCTTCACACATTGTAAAAATCAAACTCAACACATTCCCTCCACGAATCAAACTAAACGTGTTAATTAAATGAGAGAGCTCCTCTCATTCATTCAATGTGTCAAGTTCAACGCTTCCATTCATTTATATAAATAGCATTCAATGAATCAAACGTTATTCAATGTTTCAATGAAACAAACAACACGCCTATTTAGTGAATGAAACTGCACACGTTCATACAATGAAAGAGGCTGCACTTGTCAAATCAAAGAGTAGAGTTACTCTCTTTCATGCAATATCTCAATCTTTAACGCTTTGATTCCAACAAACAAATTGTATGTTTGAATCAAATTGTTTAGTTCATGAAGCAACCAGCATTTGTCAATTCAATGAATCACACCGTATTCTTTATTTCAATGGCACAAAGCTATCTCCCTTATATAGTGAAGGAAATGCATACGTTCATTCAATGAAACAAACTGCTTTCACTGAGTCATTGTGTCAAACTACAATCATTGATTCAATGAAACAAACCTAATTCCTTGTTTCAATCACACAAACCTAACTCACTTATTTAATGAATCCTACTACACTCGTTCATTCAATGAAACAGATTGCACATGATTATTGAACGAGTTGAGGTACTCTTAATGCATTGATTCAATCAAACAAATTGCACACATTTTGTTGATGAAGCAAACTGCATTTGTCAATTCAATGATTCCAGCTACTCTTATTCTCTCAGTGTCACAAGCTTCACACATTGTCCCAATCAAGCTGAACACATTCACTCCATGAACATTACTGCACGTGTTAGTTCAATGAGAGAGATTCTGTCTTTCATTCAATGTTCTTTATTTCAATGGAACAAACGTATTTCTCTTATTTAGTGAACCAAATGAATACATTCATACAATGAAACTAACTGCATTCATTGTATCATTGTATAAAACTACAATCATTGATTCAATGAATCAAACGTTATTCCTTGTTTCAAACGAACAAACCTAACTCATTTATTTCGTGACTCCTACAACACATTCATTCAATGAAAGACTTCAAATTACAATTCAATGAGTAGAGGTACTATTAATGCATTGATACAATCAAAACAAATTGCACACAATTAGTTCATGAAGCAAACTGCATTTGTCAATTCAATGTATCCCGCTACTGTTATTCTCTCAATGTCACAAGCTTCACACATTGTAAAAATCAAACTCAACACATTCCCTCCATGAATCAAACTAAACGTGTTAATTCAATGAGAGAGCTTCTCTCTTTCATTCAATGTGTCAAGTTCAACGCTTCCATTCATTTATATAAATAGCATTCATTGAATCAAACTACAATCATTGATTCAATGAATCAAACGTTGTTCAATGTTTCAATGAAACAAACAACACGCTTATTTAGTGAATGAAACTGCACACGTTCATACAATGAAAGAGGCTGCACTTGTCAAATCAAAGAGTTACTCTCTTTCATGCAATATCTCATCTTTAACGCTTTGATTCCAACAAACAAATTGCTTGTTTGAATCAAATTGTTTAGTTCATGAAGCAACCAGCATTTGTCAATTCAATGAATCACACCGTATTCTTTATTTCAATGGCACAAAGCTATCTCCCTTTTCTAGTCAAGGAAATGCATACGTTCATTCAATGAAACAAACTGCTTTCATTGAGTCATTGTGTCAAACTACAATCATTGATTCAATGAAACAAACCTAATTCCTTGTTTCAATCACACAAACCTAACTCACTTATTTAATGAATCCTACTACACTCGTTCATTCAATGAAACAGATTGCACATGATTAATGAACGAGTTGAGGTACTCTTAATGCATTGATTCAATCAAACAAATTGCACACATTTTGTTGATGAAGCAAACTGCATTTGTCAATTCAATGATTCCAGCTACTCTTATTCTCTCAGTGTCACAAGCTTCACACATTGTCCCAATCAAACTGAACACATTCACTCCATGAACATTACTGCACGTGTTAGTTCAATGAGAGAGCTTCTGTCTTTCATTCAATGTTCTTTGTTTCAATGGAACAAACGTATTTCTCTTATTTAGTGAACCAAATGAATACATTCATACAATGAAACTAACTGCATTCATTGTATCATTGTATAAAACTACAATCATTGATTCAATGAATCAAATATTATTCCTTGTTTCAATCGAACAAACCTAACTCATTTATTTATGTAATATCATATACTCGTTCATTCAATGAAACAGATTTCACATGATTATTGAACGAGTTGAGGTACTCTTAAAGCATTGATTCAATCAAACAAATTGCACACATTTTGTTGATGAAGCAAACTGCATTTGTCAATTCAATGAATACAGCTACTCTTTCATTCAATGTCACAAGCTTCACACATTGTCCCAATCGAACTGCACACATTCACTACATGAACGAAACTGCACGTGTTAGTTCAATGAGAGAGCTTCTCTCATTCATTCAATGTGCCAAGCTTAACGCTTTCATTCAATGAAACGTACTGCATTCATTGAATCATTGAATCCAACACCAATCATTGATTCAATGAATCACACCGAATTCTTTATTTCAATGGAACAAACCTATTTCCCTTATTTGGTGAACCAAATGAATACATTCATACAACGAAACAAACTGCGATCATTGATTCAATGAATCAAACATTTTTCCTTGTTTCAATCGAACATACCTAACTCATTTATTTAGTGAATCCTGCTGCACTCGTTCATTCAATGAAATAGACTGTACATGATCATTCAATGAGTTGATAATTCAGTGATGCAAACAAACAAATTGCGCATATTTAGTTGACGAAGCAAACTGCATTTGTCAATTCAATGAATACAGCTACTCTTTCATTCAATGTCACAAGCTTCACACATTGTCTCAATCAAACTGCACACATTCACTCCATGAACCAAACTGCACGTTTTAATTCAATGAGAGAGCTTCTCTCATTCATTCAATGTGTCAAGCTCAACGCTTCCATTCAATTATATAAACTGCATTCATTGAATCATTGAACCAAACTGCAACCTTATTCCTTGTTTCAATCGAACAAACCTAACTCACTTATTTAGAGAAACCCACTACTCTCGTTCATTTAATGTAACAGACTGCACATGATAATTCAATGAGTGGAGGTAGTCTTAATGGATTGACTCAAACAAACAAATTGCACACGTTTGGTTCATGAAGCAAATTGCAATTGTCAATTCAATGAATACAGCTACTCTTATTCTCTCAATGTCACAAGCTCTCAATGTCACAAGCAACTGCACACTTTCACTATATGAACCAAACTGCACGTGTTAGTTCAATGAGAGAGCTGCTCTCAATGAACTAATTGAATTAAAACGTGCAGTTTGGTTCATGGAGTGAATGTGTGCAGTTTGATTGAGACAATGTGTGAAGCTTGTGACATTGAATTGAACGAGTAGCTATATTCAATGAGCCAAGCTTAACGCTTACACTCAATGAAACATACTGCATTCATTCGATCATTGTATCAAACTACAATCATTGATTCAATGAATCAAACCTTATTCCTTGACTCCTACTACACTCATTCATTCAATGAAAGACTTCAAATTACAATTCAATGAGTAGAGGTACTATTAATGCATTGATTCAATCAAAACAAATTGCACACATTTAGTTCATGAAGCATACTGCATTTGTCAATTCAATGTATCCCGCTACTGTTATTCTCTCAATGTCACAAGCTTCACACATTGTAAAAATCAAACTCAACACATTCCCTCCACGAATCAAACTAAACGTGTTAATTAAATGAGAGAGCTCCTCTCATTCATTCAATGTGTCAAGTTCAACGCTTCCATTCATTTATATAAATAGCATTCAATGAATCAAACGTTATTCAATGTTTCAATGAAACAAACAACACGCCTATTTAGTGAATGAAACTGCACACGTTCATACAATGAAAGAGGCTGCACTTGTCAAATCAAAGAGTAGAGTTACTCTCTTTCATGCAATATCTCAATCTTTAACGCTTTGATTCCAACAAACAAATTGTATGTTTGAATCAAATTGTTTAGTTCATGAAGCAACCAGCATTTGTCAATTCAATGAATCACACCGTATTCTTTATTTCAATGGCACAAAGCTATCTCCCTTTTCTAGTCAAGGAAATGCATACGTTCATTCAATGAAACAAACTGCTTTCACTGAGTCATTGTGTCAAACTACAATCATTGATTCAATGAAACAAACCTAATTCCTTGTTTCAATCACACAAACCTAACTCACTTATTTAATGAATCCTACTACACTCGTTCATTCAATGAAACAGATTGCACATGATTATTGAACGAGTTGAGGTACTCTTAATGCATTGATTCAATCAAACAAATTGCACACATTTTGTTGATGAAGCAAACTGCATTTGTCAATTCAATGATTCCAGCTACTCTTATTCTCTCAGTGTCACAAGCTTCACACATTGTCCCAATCAAGCTGAACACATTCACTCCATGAACATTACTGCACGTGTTAGTTCAATGAGAGAGATTCTGTCTTTCATTCAATGTTCTTTATTTCAATGGAACAAACGTATTTCTCTTATTTAGTGAACCAAATGAATACATTCATACAATGAAACTAACTGCATTCATTGTATCATTGTATAAAACTACAATCATTGATTCAATGAATCAAACGTTATTCCTTGTTTCAAACGAACAAACCTAACTCATTTATTTCGTGACTCCTACAACACATTCATTCAATGAAAGACTTCAAATTACAATTCAATGAGTAGAGGTACTATTAATGCATTGATACAATCAAAACAAATTGCACACAATTAGTTCATGAAGCAAACTGCATTTGTCGATTCAATGTATCCCGCTACTGTTATTCTCTCAATGTCACAAGCTTCACACATTGTAAAAATCAAACTCAACACATTCCCTCCATGAATCAAACTAAACGTGTTAATTCAATGAGAGAGCTTCTCTCTTTCATTCAATGTGTCAAGTTCAACGCTTCCATTCATTTATATAAATAGCATTCATTGAATCAAACTACAATCATTGATTCAATGAATCAAACGTTGTTCAATGTTTCAATGAAACAAACAACACGCTTATTTAGTGAATGAAACTGCACACGTTCATACAATGAAAGAGGCTGCACTTGTCAAATCAAAGAGTTACTCTCTTTCATGCAATATCTCATCTTTAACGCTTTGATTCCAACAAACAAATTGCTTGTTTGAATCAAATTGTTTAGTTCATGAAGCAACCAGCATTTGTCAATTCAATGAATCACACCGTATTCTTTATTTCAATGGCACAAAGCTATCTCCCTTTTCTAGTCAAGGAAATGCATACGTTCATTCAATGAAACAAACTGCTTTCATTGAGTCATTGTGTCAAACTACAATCATTGATTCAATGAAACAAACCTAATTCCTTGTTTCAATCACACAAACCTAACTCACTTATTTAATGAATCCTACTACACTCGTTCATTCAATGAAACAGATTGCACATGATTAATGAACGAGTTGAGGTACTCTTAATGCATTGATTCAATCAAACAAATTGCACACATTTTGTTGATGAAGCAAACTGCATTTGTCAATTCAATGATTCCAGCTACTCTTATTCTCTCAGTGTCACAAGCTTCACACATTGTCCCAATCAAACTGAACACATTCACTCCATGAACATTACTGCACGTGTTAGTTCAATGAGAGAGCTTCTGTCTTTCATTCAATGTTCTTTGTTTCAATGGAACAAACGTATTTCTCTTATTTAGTGAACCAAATGAATACATTCATACAATGAAACTAACTGCATTCATTGTATCATTGTATAAAACTACAATCATTGATTCAATGAATCAAATATTATTCCTTGTTTCAATCGAACAAACCTAACTCATTTATTTATGTAATATCATATACTCGTTCATTCAATGAAACAGATTTCACATGATTATTGAACGAGTTGAGGTACTCTTAAAGCATTGATTCAATCAAACAAATTGCACACATTTTGTTGATGAAGCAAACTGCATTTGTCAATTCAATGAATACAGCTACTCTTTCATTCAATGTCACAAGCTTCACACATTGTCCCAATCGAACTGCACACATTCACTACATGAACGAAACTGCACGTGTTAGTTCAATGAGAGAGCTTCTCTCATTCATTCAATGTGCCAAGCTTAACGCTTTCATTCAATGAAACGTACTGCATTCATTGAATCATTGAATCCAACACCAATCATTGATTCAATGAATCACACCGAATTCTTTATTTCAATGGAACAAACCTATTTCCCTTATTTGGTGAACCAAATGAATACATTCATACAACGAAACAAACTGCATTCATTGAATCATTGTATCAAACTGCGATCATTGATTCAATGAATCAAACATTTTTCCTTGTTTCAATCGAACATACCTAACTCATTTATTTAGTGAATCCTGCTGCACTCGTTCATTCAATGAAATAGACTGTACATGATCATTCAATGAGTTGATAATTCAGTGATGCAAACAAACAAATTGCGCATATTTAGTTGACGAAGCAAACTGCATTTGTCAATTCAATGAATACAGCTACTCTTTCATTCAATGTCACAAGCTTCACACATTGTCTCAATCAAACTGCACACATTCACTCCATGAACCAAACTGCACGTTTTAATTCAATGAGAGAGCTTCTCTCATTCATTCAATGTGTCAAGCTCAACGCTTCCATTCAATTATATAAACTGCATTCATTGAATCATTGAACCAAACTGCAACCTTATTCCTTGTTTCAATCGAACAAACCTAACTCACTTATTTAGAGAAACCCACTACTCTCGTTCATTTAATGTAACAGACTGCACATGATAATTCAATGAGTGGAGGTAGTCTTAATGGATTGACTCAAACAAACAAATTGCACACGTTTGGTTCATGAAGCAAATTGCAATTGTCAATTCAATGAATACAGCTACTCTTATTCTCTCAATGTCACAAGCTCTCAATGTCACAAGCAACTGCACACTTTCACTATATGAACCAAACTGCACGTGTTAGTTCAATGAGAGAGCTGCTCTCAATGAACTAATTGAATTAAAACGTGCAGTTTGGTTCATGGAGTGAATGTGTGCAGTTTGATTGAGACAATGTGTGAAGCTTGTGACATTGAATTGAACGAGTAGCTATATTCAATGAGCCAAGCTTAACGCTTACACTCAATGAAACATACTGCATTCATTCGATCATTGTATCAAACTACAATCATTGATTCAATGAATCAAACCTTATTCCTTGACTCCTACTACACTCATTCATTCAATGAAAGACTTCAAATTACAATTCAATGAGTAGAGGTACTATTAATGCATTGATTCAATCAAAACAAATTGCACACATTTAGTTCATGAAGCATACTGCATTTGTCAATTCAATGTATCCCGCTACTGTTATTCTCTCAATGTCACAAGCTTCACACATTGTAAAAATCAAACTCAACACATTCCCTCCACGAATCAAACTAAACGTGTTAATTAAATGAGAGAGCTCCTCTCATTCATTCAATGTGTCAAGTTCAACGCTTCCATTCATTTATATAAATAGCATTCAATGAATCAAACGTTATTCAATGTTTCAATGAAACAAACAACACGCCTATTTAGTGAATGAAACTGCACACGTTCATACAATGAAAGAGGCTGCACTTGTCAAATCAAAGAGTAGAGTTACTCTCTTTCATGCAATATCTCAATCTTTAACGCTTTGATTCCAACAAACAAATTGTATGTTTGAATCAAATTGTTTAGTTCATGAAGCAACCAGCATTTGTCAATTCAATGAATCACACCGTATTCTTTATTTCAATGGCACAAAGCTATCTCCCTTATATAGTGAAGGAAATGCATACGTTCATTCAATGAAACAAACTGCTTTCACTGAGTCATTGTGTCAAACTACAATCATTGATTCAATGAAACAAACCTAATTCCTTGTTTCAATCACACAAACCTAACTCACTTATTTAATGAATCCTACTACACTCGTTCATTCAATGAAACAGATTGCACATGATTATTGAACGAGTTGAGGTACTCTTAATGCATTGATTCAATCAAACAAATTGCACACATTTTGTTGATGAAGCAAACTGCATTTGTCAATTCAATGATTCCAGCTACTCTTATTCTCTCAGTGTCACAAGCTTCACACATTGTCCCAATCAAACTGAACACATTCACTCCATGAACATTACTGCACGTGTTAGTTCAATGAGAGAGATTCTGTCTTTCATTCAATGTTCTTTATTTCAATGGAACAAACGTATTTCTCTTATTTAGTGAACCAAATGAATACATTCATACAATGAAACTAACTGCATTCATTGTATCATTGTATAAAACTACAATCATTGATTCAATTAATCAAACGTTATTCCTTGTTTCAAACGAACAAACCTAACTCATTTATTTCGTGACTCCTACAACACTCATTCATTCAATGAAAGACTTCAAATTACAATTCAATGAGTAGAGGTACTATTAATGCATTGATTCAATCAAAACAAATTGCACACAATTAGTTCATGAAGCAAACTGCATTTGTCAATTCAATGTATCCCGCTACTGTTATTCTCTCAATGTCACAAGCTTCACACATTGTAAAAATCAAACTCAACACATTCCCTCCATGAATCAAACTAAACGTGTTAATTCAATGAGAGAGCTTCTCTCTTTCATTCAATGTGTCAAGTTCAACGCTTCCATTCATTTATATAAATAGCATTCATTGAACCAAACTACAATCATTGATTCAATGAATCAAACGTTGTTCAATGTTTCAATGAAACAACCAACACGCTTATTTAGTGAATGAAACTGCACACGTTCATACAATGAAAGAGGCTGCACTTGTCAAATCAAAGAGTTACTCTCTTTCATGCAATATCTCATCTTTAACGCTTTGATTCCAACAAACAAATTGTTTGATTGAATCAAATTGTTTAGTTCATGAAGCAACCAGCATTTGTCAATTCAATGAATCACACCGTATTCTTTATTTCAATGGCACAAAGCTATCTCCCTTTTCTAGTCAAGGAAATGCATACGTTCATTCAATGAAACAAACTGCTTTCATTGAGTCATTGTGTCAAACTACAATCATTGATTCAATGAAACAAACCTAATTCGTTGTTTCAATCACACAAACCTAACTCACTTATTTAATGAATCCTACTACACTCGTTCATTCAATGAAACATTGCACATGATTAATGAACGAGTTGAGGTACTCTTAATGCATTGATTCAATCAAACAAATTGCACACATTTTGTTGATGAAGCAAACTGCATTTGTCAATTCAATGATTCCAGCTACTCTTATTCTCTCAGTGTCACAAGCTTCACACATTGTCCCAATCAAACTGAACACATTCACTCCATGAACATTACTGCACGTGTTAGTTCAATGAGAGAGCTTCTGTCTTTCATTCAATGTTCTTTGTTTCAATGGAACAAACGTATTTCTCTTATTTAGTGAACCAAATGAATACATTCATACAATGAAACTAACTGCATTCATTGTATCATTGTATAAAACTACAATCATTGATTCAATGAATCAAATATTATTCCTTGTTTCAATCGAACAAACCTAACTCATTTATTTATGTAATATCATATACTCGTTCATTCAATGAAACAGATTTCACATGATTATTGAACGAGTTGAGGTACTCTTAAAGCATTGATTCAATCAAACAAATTGCACACATTTTGTTGATGAAGCAAACTGCATTTGTCAATTCAATGAATACAGCTACTCTTTCATTCAATGTCACAAGCTTCACACATTGTCCCAATCGAACTGCACACATTCACTACATGAACGAAACTGCACGTGTTAGTTCAATGAGAGAGCTTCTCTCATTCATTCAATGTGCCAAGCTTAACGCTTTCATTCAATGAAACGTACTGCATTCATTGAATCATTAAATCAAACACCAATCATTGATTCAATGAATCACACCGAATTCTTTATTTCAATGGAACAAACCTATTTCCCTTATTTGGTGAACCAAATGAATACATTCATACAACGAAACAAACTGCATTCATTGAATCATTGTATCAAACTGCGATCATTGATTCAATGAATCAAACATTTTTCCTTGTTTCAATCGAACATACCTAACTCATTTATTTAGTGAATCCTGCTGCACTCGTTCATTCAATGAAATAGACTGTACATGATCATTCAATGAGTTGATAATTCAGTGATGCAAACAAACAAATTGCGCATATTTAGTTGACGAAGCAAACTGCATTTGTCAATTCAATGAATACAGCTACTCTTTCATTCAATGTCACAAGCTTCACACATTGTCTCAATCAAACTGCACACATTCACTCCATGAACCAAACTGCACGTTTTAATTCAATGAGAGAGCTTCTCTCATTCATTCAATGTGTCAAGCTCAACGCTTCCATTCAATTATATAAACTGCATTCATTGAATCATTGAATCAAACTGCAACCTTATTCCTTGTGGGCGGCACGGTGGCACAGTGGTTAGCACTGCTGCCTCACAGCGCCTGAGACCCGGGTTCAATTCCCGCCTCAGGCGACTGACTGTGTGGAGTTTGCACGTTCTCCCCGTGTCTGCGTGGGTTTCCTCCGGGTGCTCCGGTTTCCTCCCACAGTCCAAAAGATGTGCAGGGTCAGGTGAATTGGCCATGCTAAATTGCCCGTAGTGTTAGGTAAGGGGTAAATGTAGGGGTGTGGGTGGGTTTCGCTTCGGCGGGTCGGTGTGGACTTGTTGGGCCGAAGGGCCTGTTTCCACACTGTAATCTAATCTAATCTAATCTAATCTTGTTTCAATCGAACAAACCTAACTCACTTATTTAGAGAAACCCACTACTCTCGTTCATTTAATGTAACAGACTGCACATGATAATTCAATGAGTGGAGGTAGTCTTAATGGATTGACTCAAACAAACAAATTGCACACGTTTGGTTCATGAAGCAAATTGCAATTGTCAATTCAATGAATACAGCTACTCTTATTCTCTCAATGTCACAAGCTCTCAATGTCACAAGCAACTGCACACTTTCACTATATGAACCAAACTGCACGTGTTAGTTCAATGAGAGAGCTGCTCTCAATGAACTAATTGAATTAAAACGTGCAGTTTGGTTCATGGAGTGAATGTGTGCAGTTTGATTGAGACAATGTGTGAAGCTTGTGACATTGAATTGAACGAGTAGCTATATTCAATGAGCCAAGCTTAACGCTTACACTCAATGAAACATACTGCATTCATTCGATCATTGTATCAAACTACAATCATTGATTCAATGAATCAAACCTTATTCCTTGACTCCTACTACACTCATTCATTCAATGAAAGACTTCAAATTACAATTCAATGAGTAGAGGTACTATTAATGCATTGATTCAATCAAAACAAATTGCACACATTTAGTTCATGAAGCATACTGCATTTGTCAATTCAATGTATCCCGCTACTGTTATTCTCTCAATGTCACAAGCTTCACACATTGTAAAAATCAAACTCAACACATTCCCTCCACGAATCAAACTAAACGTGTTAATTAAATGAGAGAGCTCCTCTCATTCATTCAATGTGTCAAGTTCAACGCTTCCATTCATTTATATAAATAGCATTCAATGAATCAAACGTTATTCAATGTTTCAATGAAACAAACAACACGCCTATTTAGTGAATGAAACTGCACACGTTCATACAATGAAAGAGGCTGCACTTGTCAAATCAAAGAGTAGAGTTACTCTCTTTCATGCAATATCTCAATCTTTAACGCTTTGATTCCAACAAACAAATTGTATGTTTGAATCAAATTGTTTAGTTCATGAAGCAACCAGCATTTGTCAATTCAATGAATCACACCGTATTCTTTATTTCAATGGCACAAAGCTATCTCCCTTATATAGTGAAGGAAATGCATACGTTCATTCAATGAAACAAACTGCTTTCACTGAGTCATTGTGTCAAACTACAATCATTGATTCAATGAAACAAACCTAATTCCTTGTTTCAATCACACAAACCTAACTCACTTATTTAATGAATCCTACTACACTCGTTCATTCAATGAAACAGATTGCACATGATTATTGAACGAGTTGAGGTACTCTTAATGCATTGATTCAATCAAACAAATTGCACACATTTTGTTGATGAAGCAAACTGCATTTGTCAATTCAATGATTCCAGCTACTCTTATTCTCTCAGTGTCACAAGCTTCACACATTGTCCCAATCAAACTGAACACATTCACTCCATGAACATTACTGCACGTGTTAGTTCAATGAGAGAGATTCTGTCTTTCATTCAATGTTCTTTATTTCAATGGAACAAACGTATTTCTCTTATTTAGTGAACCAAATGAATACATTCATACAATGAAACTAACTGCATTCATTGTATCATTGTATAAAACTACAATCATTGATTCAATTAATCAAACGTTATTCCTTGTTTCAAACGAACAAACCTAACTCATTTATTTCGTGACTCCTACAACACTCATTCATTCAATGAAAGACTTCAAATTACAATTCAATGAGTAGAGGTACTATTAATGCATTGATTCAATCAAAACAAATTGCACACAATTAGTTCATGAAGCAAACTGCATTTGTCAATTCAATGTATCCCGCTACTGTTATTCTCTCAATGTCACAAGCTTCACACATTGTAAAAATCAAACTCAACACATTCCCTCCATGAATCAAACTAAACGTGTTAATTCAATGAGAGAGCTTCTCTCTTTCATTCAATGTGTCAAGTTCAACGCTTCCATTCATTTATATAAATAGCATTCATTGAATCAAACTACAATCATTGATTCAATGAATCAAACGTTGTTCAATGTTTCAATGAAACAACCAACACGCTTATTTAGTGAATGAAACTGCACACGTTCATACAATGAAAGAGGCTGCACTTGTCAAATCAAAGAGTTACTCTCTTTCATGCAATATCTCATCTTTAACGCTTTGATTCCAACAAACAAATTGTTTGATTGAATCAAATTGTTTAGTTCATGAAGCAACCAGCATTTGTCAATTCAATGAATCACACCGTATTCTTTATTTCAATGGCACAAAGCTATCTCCCTTTTCTAGTCAAGGAAATGCATACGTTCATTCAATGAAACAAACTGCTTTCATTGAGTCATTGTGTCAAACTACAATCATTGATTCAATGAAACAAACCTAATTCGTTGTTTCAATCACACAAACCTAACTCACTTATTTAATGAATCCTACTACACTCGTTCATTCAATGAAACAGATTGCACATGATTAATGAACGAGTTGAGGTACTCTTAATGCATTGATTCAATCAAACAAATTGCACACATTTTGTTGATGAAGCAAATTGCATTTGTCAATTCAATGATTCCAGCTACTCTTATTCTCTCAGTGTCACAAGCTTCACACATTGTCCCAATCAAACTGAACACATTCACTCCATGAACATTACTGCACGTGTTAGTTCAATGAGAGAGCTTCTGTCTTTCATTCAATGTTCTTTGTTTCAATGGAACAAACGTATTTCTCTTATTTAGTGAACCAAATGAATACATTCATACAATGAAACTAACTGCATTCATTGTATCATTGTATAAAACTACAATCATTGATTCAATGAATCAAATATTATTCCTTGTTTCAATCGAACAAACCTAACTCATTTATTTATGTAATATCATATACTCGTTCATTCAATGAAACAGATTTCACATGATTATTGAACGAGTTGAGGTACTCTTAAAGCATTGATTCAATCAAACAAATTGCACACATTTTGTTGATGAAGCAAACTGCATTTGTCAATTCAATGAATACAGCTACTCTTTCATTCAATGTCACAAGCTTCACACATTGTCCCAATCGAACTGCACACATTCACTACATGAACGAAACTGCACGTGTTAGTTCAATGAGAGAGCTTCTCTCATTCATTCAATGTGCCAAGCTTAACGCTTTCATTCAATGAAACGTACTGCATTCATTGAATCATTAAATCAAACACCAATCATTGATTCAATGAATCACACCGAATTCTTTATTTCAATGGAACAAACCTATTTCCCTTATTTGGTGAACCAAATGAATACATTCATACAACGAAACAAACTGCATTCATTGAATCATTGTATCAAACTGCGATCATTGATTCAATGAATCAAACATTTTTCCTTGTTTCAATCGAACATACCTAACTCATTTATTTAGTGAATCCTGCTGCACTCGTTCATTCAATGAAATAGACTGTACATGATCATTCAATGAGTTGATAATTCAGTGATGCAAACAAACAAATTGCGCATATTTAGTTGACGAAGCAAACTGCATTTGTCAATTCAATGAATACAGCTACTCTTTCATTCAATGTCACAAGCTTCACACATTGTCTCAATCAAACTGCACACATTCACTCCATGAACCAAACTGCACGTTTTAATTCAATGAGAGAGCTTCTCTCATTCATTCAATGTGTCAAGCTCAACGCTTCCATTCAATTATATAAACTGCATTCATTGAATCATTGAATCAAACTGCAACCTTATTCCTTGTTTCAATCGAACAAACCTAACTCACTTATTTAGAGAAACCCACTACTCTCGTTCATTTAATGTAACAGACTGCACATGATAATTCAATGAGTGGAGGTAGTCTTAATGGATTGACTCAAACAAACAAATTGCACACGTTTGGTTCATGAAGCAAATTGCAATTGTCAATTCAATGAATACAGCTACTCTTATTCTCTCAATGTCACAAGCTCTCAATGTCACAAGCAACTGCACACTTTCACTATATGAACCAAACTGCACGTGTTAGTTCAATGAGAGAGCTGCTCTCAATGAACTAATTGAATTAAAACGTGCAGTTTGGTTCATGGAGTGAATGTGTGCAGTTTGATTGAGACAATGTGTGAAGCTTGTGACATTGAATTGAACGAGTAGCTATATTCAATGAGCCAAGCTTAACGCTTACACTCAATGAAACATACTGCATTCATTCGATCATTGTATCAAACTACAATCATTGATTCAATGAATCAAACCTTATTCCTTGACTCCTACTACACTCATTCATTCAATGAAAGACTTCAAATTACAATTCAATGAGTAGAGGTACTATTAATGCATTGATTCAATCAAAACAAATTGCACACATTTAGTTCATGAAGCATACTGCATTTGTCAATTCAATGTATCCCGCTACTGTTATTCTCTCAATGTCACAAGCTTCACACATTGTAAAAATCAAACTCAACACATTCCCTCCACGAATCAAACTAAACGTGTTAATTAAATGAGAGAGCTCCTCTCATTCATTCAATGTGTCAAGTTCAACGCTTCCATTCATTTATATAAATAGCATTCAATGAATCAAACGTTATTCAATGTTTCAATGAAACAAACAACACGCCTATTTAGTGAATGAAACTGCACACGTTCATACAATGAAAGAGGCTGCACTTGACAAATCAAAGAGTAGAGTTACTCTCTTTCATGCAATATCTCAATCTTTAACGCTTTGATTCCAACAAACAAATTGTATGTTTGAATCAAATTGTTTAGTTCATGAAGCAACCAGCATTTGTCAATTCAATGAATCACACCGTATTCTTTATTTCAATGGCACAAAGCTATCTCCCTTATATAGTGAAGGAAATGCATACGTTCATTCAATGAAACAAACTGCTTTCACTGAGTCATTGTGTCAAACTACAATCATTGATTCAATGAAACAAACCTAATTCCTTGTTTCAATCACACAAACCTAACTCACTTATTTAATGAATCCTACTACACTCGTTCATTCAATGAAACAGATTGCACATGATTATTGAACGAGTTGAGGTACTCTTAATGCATTGATTCAATCAAACAAATTGCACACATTTTGTTGATGAAGCAAACTGCATTTGTCAATTCAATGATTCCAGCTACTCTTATTCTCTCAGTGTCACAAGCTTCACACATTGTCCCAATCAAACTGAACACATTCACTCCATGAACATTACTGCACGTGTTAGTTCAATGAGAGAGCTTCTGTCTTTCATTCAATGTTCTTTATTTCAATGGAACAAACCTATTTCTCTTATTTAGTGAACCAAATGAATACATTCATACAATGAAACTAACTGCATTCATTGTATCATTGTATAAAACTACAATCATTGATTCAATTAATCAAACGTTATTCCTTGTTTCAAACGAACAAACCTAACTCATTTATTTCGTGACTCCTACAACACTCATTCATTCAATGAAAGACTTCAAATTACAATTCAATGAGTAGAGGTACTATTAATGCATTGATTCAATCAAAACAAATTGCACACAATTAGTTCATGAAGCAAACTGCATTTGTCAATTCAATGTATCCCGCTACTGTTATTCTCTCAATGTCACAAGCTTCACACATTGTAAAAATCAAACTCAACACATTCCCTCCATGAATCAAACTAAACGTGTTAATTCAATGAGAGAGCTTCTCTCTTTCATTCAATGTGTCAAGTTCAACGCTTCCATTCATTTATATAAATAGCATTCATTGAATCAAACTACAATCATTGATTCAATGAATCAAACGTTGTTCAATGTTTCAATGAAACAACCAACACGCTTATTTAGTGAATGAAACTGCACACGTTCATACAATGAAAGAGGCTGCACTTGTCAAATCAAAGAGTTACTCTCTTTCATGCAATATCTCATCTTTAACGCTTTGATTCCAACAAACAAATTGTTTGATTGAATCAAATTGTTTAGTTCATGAAGCAACCAGCATTTGTCAATTCAATGAATCACACCGTATTCTTTATTTCAATGGCACAAAGCTATCTCCCTTTTCTAGTCAAGGAAATGCATACGTTCATTCAATGAAACAAACTGCTTTCATTGAGTCATTGTGTCAAACTACAATCATTGATTCAATGAAACAAACCTAATTCGTTGTTTCAATCACACAAACCTAACTCACTTATTTAATGAATCCTACTACACTCGTTCATTCAATGAAACAGATTGCACATGATTAATGAACGAGTTGAGGTACTCTTAATGCATTGATTCAATCAAACAAATTGCACACATTTTGTTGATGAAGCAAATTGCATTTGTCAATTCAATGATTCCAGCTACTCTTATTCTCTCAGTGTCACAAGCTTCACACATTGTCCCAATCAAACTGAACACATTCACTCCATGAACATTACTGCACGTGTTAGTTCAATGAGAGAGCTTCTGTCTTTCATTCAATGTTCTTTGTTTCAATGGAACAAACGTATTTCTCTTATTTAGTGAACCAAATGAATACATTCATACAATGAAACTAACTGCATTCATTGTATCATTGTATAAAACTACAATCATTGATTCAATGAATCAAATATTATTCCTTGTTTCAATCGAACAAACCTAACTCATTTATTTATGTAATATCATATACTCGTTCATTCAATGAAACAGATTTCACATGATTATTGAACGAGTTGAGGTACTCTTAAAGCATTGATTCAATCAAACAAATTGCACACATTTTGTTGATGAAGCAAACTGCATTTGTCAATTCAATGAATACAGCTACTCTTTCATTCAATGTCACAAGCTTCACACATTGTCCCAATCGAACTGCACACATTCACTACATGAACGAAACTGCACGTGTTAGTTCAATGAGAGAGCTTCTCTCATTCATTCAATGTGCCAAGCTTAACGCTTTCATTCAATGAAACGTACTGCATTCATTGAATCATTAAATCAAACACCAATCATTGATTCAATGAATCACACCGAATTCTTTATTTCAATGGAACAAACCTATTTCCCTTATTTGGTGAACCAAATGAATACATTCATACAACGAAACAAACTGCATTCATTGAATCATTGTATCAAACTGCGATCATTGATTCAATGAATCAAACATTTTTCCTTGTTTCAATCGAACATACCTAACTCATTTATTTAGTGAATCCTGCTGCACTCGTTCATTCAATGAAATAGACTGTACATGATCATTCAATGAGTTGATAATTCAGTGATGCAAACAAACAAATTGCGCATATTTAGTTGACGAAGCAAACTGCATTTGTCAATTCAATGAATACAGCTACTCTTTCATTCAATGTCACAAGCTTCACACATTGTCTCAATCAAACTGCACACATTCACTCCATGAACCAAACTGCACGTTTTAATTCAATGAGAGAGCTTCTCTCATTCATTCAATGTGTCAAGCTCAACGCTTCCATTCAATTATATAAACTGCATTCATTGAATCATTGAATCAAACTGCAACCTTATTCCTTGTTTCAATCGAACAAACCTAACTCACTTATTTAGAGAAACCCACTACTCTCGTTCATTTAATGTAACAGACTGCACATGATAATTCAATGAGTGGAGGTAGTCTTAATGGATTGACTCAAACAAACAAATTGCACACGTTTGGTTCATGAAGCAAATTGCAATTGTCAATTCAATGAATACAGCTACTCTTATTCTCTCAATGTCACAAGCTCTCAATGTCACAAGCAACTGCACACTTTCACTATATGAACCAAACTGCACGTGTTAGTTCAATGAGAGAGCTGCTCTCAATGAACTAATTGAATTAAAACGTGCAGTTTGGTTCATGGAGTGAATGTGTGCAGTTTGATTGAGACAATGTGTGAAGCTTGTGACATTGAATTGAACGAGTAGCTATATTCAATGAGCCAAGCTTAACGCTTACACTCAATGAAACATACTGCATTCATTCGATCATTGTATCAAACTACAATCATTGATTCAATGAATCAAACCTTATTCCTTGTTTCAATCGAACAAACCTAACTCATTTATTTCGTGACTCCTACTACACTCATTCATTCAATGAAAGACTTCAAATTACAATTCAATGAGTAGAGGTACTATTAATGCATTGATTCAATCAAAACAAATTGCACACATTTAGTTCATGAAGCATACTGCATTTGTCAATTCAATGTATCCCGCTACTGTTATTCTCTCAATGTCACAAGCTTCACACATTGTAAAAATCAAACTCAACACATTCCCTCCACGAATCAAACTAAACGTGTTAATTAAATGAGAGAGCTCCTCTCATTCATTCAATGTGTCAAGTTCAACGCTTCCATTCATTTATATAAATAGCATTCAATGAATCAAACGTTATTCAATGTTTCAATGAAACAAACAACACGCCTATTTAGTGAATGAAACTGCACACGTTCATACAATGAAAGAGGCTGCACTTGTCAAATCAAAGAGTAGAGTTACTCTCTTTCATGCAATATCTCAATCTTTAACGCTTTGATTCCAACAAACAAATTGTATGTTTGAATCAAATTGTTTAGTTCATGAAGCAACCAGCATTTGTCAATTCAATGAATCACACCGTATTCTTTATTTCAATGGCACAAAGCTATCTCCCTTATATAGTGAAGGAAATGCATACGTTCATTCAATGAAACAAACTGCTTTCACTGAGTCATTGTGTCAAACTACAATCATTGATTCAATGAAACAAACCTAATTCCTTGTTTCAATCACACAAACCTAACTCACTTATTTAATGAATCCTACTACACTCGTTCATTCAATGAAACAGATTGCACATGATTATTGAACGAGTTGAGGTACTCTTAATGCATTGATTCAATCAAACAAATTGCACACATTTTGTTGATGAAGCAAACTGCATTTGTCAATTCAATGATTCCAGCTACTCTTATTCTCTCAGTGTCACAAGCTTCACACATTGTCCCAATCAAACTGAACACATTCACTCCATGAACATTACTGCACGTGTTAGTTCAATGAGAGAGATTCTGTCTTTCATTCAATGTTCTTTATTTCAATGGAACAAACGTATTTCTCTTATTTAGTGAACCAAATGAATACATTCATACAATGAAACTAACTGCATTCATTGTATCATTGTATAAAACTACAATCATTGATTCAATTAATCAAACGTTATTCCTTGTTTCAAACGAACAAACCTAACTCATTTATTTCGTGACTCCTACAACACTCATTCATTCAATGAAAGACTTCAAATTACAATTCAATGAGTAGAGGTACTATTAATGCATTGATTCAATCAAAACAAATTGCACACAATTAGTTCATGAAGCAAACTGCATTTGTCAATTCAATGTATCCCGCTACTGTTATTCTCTCAATGTCACAAGCTTCACACATTGTAAAAATCAAACTCAACACATTCCCTCCATGAATCAAACTAAACGTGTTAATTCAATGAGAGAGCTTCTCTCTTTCATTCAATGTGTCAAGTTCAACGCTTCCATTCATTTATATAAATAGCATTCATTGAATCAAACTACAATCATTGATTCAATGAATCAAACGTTGTTCAATGTTTCAATGAAACAACCAACACGCTTATTTAGTGAATGAAACTGCACACGTTCATACAATGAAAGAGGCTGCACTTGTCAAATCAAAGAGTTACTCTCTTTCATGCAATATCTCATCTTTAACGCTTTGATTCCAACAAACAAATTGTTTGATTGAATCAAATTGTTTAGTTCATGAAGCAACCAGCATTTGTCAATTCAATGAATCACACCGTATTCTTTATTTCAATGGCACAAAGCTATCTCCCTTTTCTAGTCAAGGAAATGCATACGTTCATTCAATGAAACAAACTGCTTTCATTGAGTCATTGTGTCAAACTACAATCATTGATTCAATGAAACAAACCTAATTCGTTGTTTCAATCACACAAACCTAACTCACTTATTTAATGAATCCTACTACACTCGTTCATTCAATGAAACAGATTGCACATGATTAATGAACGAGTTGAGGTACTCTTAATGCATTGATTCAATCAAACAAATTGCACACATTTTGTTGATGAAGCAAATTGCATTTGTCAATTCAATGATTCCAGCTACTCTTATTCTCTCAGTGTCACAAGCTTCACACATTGTCCCAATCAAACTGAACACATTCACTCCATGAACATTACTGCACGTGTTAGTTCAATGAGAGAGCTTCTGTCTTTCATTCAATGTTCTTTGTTTCAATGGAACAAACGTATTTCTCTTATTTAGTGAACCAAATGAATACATTCATACAATGAAACTAACTGCATTCATTGTATCATTGTATAAAACTACAATCATTGATTCAATGAATCAAATATTATTCCTTGTTTCAATCGAACAAACCTAACTCATTTATTTATGTAATATCATATACTCGTTCATTCAATGAAACAGATTTCACATGATTATTGAACGAGTTGAGGTACTCTTAAAGCATTGATTCAATCAAACAAATTGCACACATTTTGTTGATGAAGCAAACTGCATTTGTCAATTCAATGAATACAGCTACTCTTTCATTCAATGTCACAAGCTTCACACATTGTCCCAATCGAACTGCACACATTCACTACATGAACGAAACTGCACGTGTTAGTTCAATGAGAGAGCTTCTCTCATTCATTCAATGTGCCAAGCTTAACGCTTTCATTCAATGAAACGTACTGCATTCATTGAATCATTAAATCAAACACCAATCATTGATTCAATGAATCACACCGAATTCTTTATTTCAATGGAACAAACCTATTTCCCTTATTTGGTGAACCAAATGAATACATTCATACAACGAAACAAACTGCATTCATTGAATCATTGTATCAAACTGCGATCATTGATTCAATGAATCAAACATTTTTCCTTGTTTCAATCGAACATACCTAACTCATTTATTTAGTGAATCCTGCTGCACTCGTTCATTCAATGAAATAGACTGTACATGATCATTCAATGAGTTGATAATTCAGTGATGCAAACAAACAAATTGCGCATATTTAGTTGACGAAGCAAACTGCATTTGTCAATTCAATGAATACAGCTACTCTTTCATTCAATGTCACAAGCTTCACACATTGTCTCAATCAAACTGCACACATTCACTCCATGAACCAAACTGCACGTTTTAATTCAATGAGAGAGCTTCTCTCATTCATTCAATGTGTCAAGCTCAACGCTTCCATTCAATTATATAAACTGCATTCATTGAATCATTGAATCAAACTGCAACCTTATTCCTTGTTTCAATCGAACAAACCTAACTCACTTATTTAGAGAAACCCACTACTCTCGTTCATTTAATGTAACAGACTGCACATGATAATTCAATGAGTGGAGGTAGTCTTAATGGATTGACTCAAACAAACAAATTGCACACGTTTGGTTCATGAAGCAAATTGCAATTGTCAATTCAATGAATACAGCTACTCTTATTCTCTCAATGTCACAAGCTCTCAATGTCACAAGCAACTGCACACTTTCACTATATGAACCAAACTGCACGTGTTAGTTCAATGAGAGAGCTGCTCTCAATGAACTAATTGAATTAAAACGTGCAGTTTGGTTCATGGAGTGAATGTGTGCAGTTTGATTGAGACAATGTGTGAAGCTTGTGACATTGAATTGAACGAGTAGCTATATTCAATGAGCCAAGCTTAACGCTTACACTCAATGAAACATACTGCATTCATTCGATCATTGTATCAAACTACAATCATTGATTCAATGAATCAAACCTTATTCCTTGACTCCTACTACACTCATTCATTCAATGAAAGACTTCAAATTACAATTCAATGAGTAGAGGTACTATTAATGCATTGATTCAATCAAAACAAATTGCACACATTTAGTTCATGAAGCATACTGCATTTGTCAATTCAATGTATCCCGCTACTGTTATTCTCTCAATGTCACAAGCTTCACACATTGTAAAAATCAAACTCAACACATTCCCTCCACGAATCAAACTAAACGTGTTAATTAAATGAGAGAGCTCCTCTCATTCATTCAATGTGTCAAGTTCAACGCTTCCATTCATTTATATAAATAGCATTCAATGAATCAAACGTTATTCAATGTTTCAATGAAACAAACAACACGCCTATTTAGTGAATGAAACTGCACACGTTCATACAATGAAAGAGGCTGCACTTGACAAATCAAAGAGTAGAGTTACTCTCTTTCATGCAATATCTCAATCTTTAACGCTTTGATTCCAACAAACAAATTGTATGTTTGAATCAAATTGTTTAGTTCATGAAGCAACCAGCATTTGTCAATTCAATGAATCACACCGTATTCTTTATTTCAATGGCACAAAGCTATCTCCCTTATATAGTGAAGGAAATGCATACGTTCATTCAATGAAACAAACTGCTTTCACTGAGTCATTGTGTCAAACTACAATCATTGATTCAATGAAACAAACCTAATTCCTTGTTTCAATCACACAAACCTAACTCACTTATTTAATGAATCCTACTACACTCGTTCATTCAATGAAACAGATTGCACATGATTATTGAACGAGTTGAGGTACTCTTAATGCATTGATTCAATCAAACAAATTGCACACATTTTGTTGATGAAGCAAACTGCATTTGTCAATTCAATGATTCCAGCTACTCTTATTCTCTCAGTGTCACAAGCTTCACACATTGTCCCAATCAAACTGAACACATTCACTCCATGAACATTACTGCACGTGTTAGTTCAATGAGAGAGCTTCTGTCTTTCATTCAATGTTCTTTATTTCAATGGAACAAACCTATTTCTCTTATTTAGTGAACCAAATGAATACATTCATACAATGAAACTAACTGCATTCATTGTATCATTGTATAAAACTACAATCATTGATTCAATTAATCAAACGTTATTCCTTGTTTCAAACGAACAAACCTAACTCATTTATTTCGTGACTCCTACAACACTCATTCATTCAATGAAAGACTTCAAATTACAATTCAATGAGTAGAGGTACTATTAATGCATTGATTCAATCAAAACAAATTGCACACAATTAGTTCATGAAGCAAACTGCATTTGTCAATTCAATGTATCCCGCTACTGTTATTCTCTCAATGTCACAAGCTTCACACATTGTAAAAATCAAACTCAACACATTCCCTCCATGAATCAAACTAAACGTGTTAATTCAATGAGAGAGCTTCTCTCTTTCATTCAATGTGTCAAGTTCAACGCTTCCATTCATTTATATAAATAGCATTCATTGAATCAAACTACAATCATTGATTCAATGAATCAAACGTTGTTCAATGTTTCAATGAAACAACCAACACGCTTATTTAGTGAATGAAACTGCACACGTTCATACAATGAAAGAGGCTGCACTTGTCAAATCAAAGAGTTACTCTCTTTCATGCAATATCTCATCTTTAACGCTTTGATTCCAACAAACAAATTGTTTGATTGAATCAAATTGTTTAGTTCATGAAGCAACCAGCATTTGTCAATTCAATGAATCACACCGTATTCTTTATTTCAATGGCACAAAGCTATCTCCCTTTTCTAGTCAAGGAAATGCATACGTTCATTCAATGAAACAAACTGCTTTCATTGAGTCATTGTGTCAAACTACAATCATTGATTCAATGAAACAAACCTAATTCGTTGTTTCAATCACACAAACCTAACTCACTTATTTAATGAATCCTACTACACTCGTTCATTCAATGAAACAGATTGCACATGATTAATGAACGAGTTGAGGTACTCTTAATGCATTGATTCAATCAAACAAATTGCACACATTTTGTTGATGAAGCAAATTGCATTTGTCAATTCAATGATTCCAGCTACTCTTATTCTCTCAGTGTCACAAGCTTCACACATTGTCCCAATCAAACTGAACACATTCACTCCATGAACATTACTGCACGTGTTAGTTCAATGAGAGAGCTTCTGTCTTTCATTCAATGTTCTTTGTTTCAATGGAACAAACGTATTTCTCTTATTTAGTGAACCAAATGAATACATTCATACAATGAAACTAACTGCATTCATTGTATCATTGTATAAAACTACAATCATTGATTCAATGAATCAAATATTATTCCTTGTTTCAATCGAACAAACCTAACTCATTTATTTATGTAATATCATATACTCGTTCATTCAATGAAACAGATTTCACATGATTATTGAACGAGTTGAGGTACTCTTAAAGCATTGATTCAATCAAACAAATTGCACACATTTTGTTGATGAAGCAAACTGCATTTGTCAATTCAATGAATACAGCTACTCTTTCATTCAATGTCACAAGCTTCACACATTGTCCCAATCGAACTGCACACATTCACTACATGAACGAAACTGCACGTGTTAGTTCAATGAGAGAGCTTCTCTCATTCATTCAATGTGCCAAGCTTAACGCTTTCATTCAATGAAACGTACTGCATTCATTGAATCATTAAATCAAACACCAATCATTGATTCAATGAATCACACCGAATTCTTTATTTCAATGGAACAAACCTATTTCCCTTATTTGGTGAACCAAATGAATACATTCATACAACGAAACAAACTGCATTCATTGAATCATTGTATCAAACTGCGATCATTGATTCAATGAATCAAACATTTTTCCTTGTTTCAATCGAACATACCTAACTCATTTATTTAGTGAATCCTGCTGCACTCGTTCATTCAATGAAATAGACTGTACATGATCATTCAATGAGTTGATAATTCAGTGATGCAAACAAACAAATTGCGCATATTTAGTTGACGAAGCAAACTGCATTTGTCAATTCAATGAATACAGCTACTCTTTCATTCAATGTCACAAGCTTCACACATTGTCTCAATCAAACTGCACACATTCACTCCATGAACCAAACTGCACGTTTTAATTCAATGAGAGAGCTTCTCTCATTCATTCAATGTGTCAAGCTCAACGCTTCCATTCAATTATATAAACTGCATTCATTGAATCATTGAATCAAACTGCAACCTTATTCCTTGTTTCAATCGAACAAACCTAACTCACTTATTTAGAGAAACCCACTACTCTCGTTCATTTAATGTAACAGACTGCACATGATAATTCAATGAGTGGAGGTAGTCTTAATGGATTGACTCAAACAAACAAATTGCACACGTTTGGTTCATGAAGCAAATTGCAATTGTCAATTCAATGAATACAGCTACTCTTATTCTCTCAATGTCACAAGCTCTCAATGTCACAAGCAACTGCACACTTTCACTATATGAACCAAACTGCACGTGTTAGTTCAATGAGAGAGCTGCTCTCAATGAACTAATTGAATTAAAACGTGCAGTTTGGTTCATGGAGTGAATGTGTGCAGTTTGATTGAGACAATGTGTGAAGCTTGTGACATTGAATTGAACGAGTAGCTATATTCAATGAGCCAAGCTTAACGCTTACACTCAATGAAACATACTGCATTCATTCGATCATTGTATCAAACTACAATCATTGATTCAATGAATCAAACCTTATTCCTTGTTTCAATCGAACAAACCTAACTCATTTATTTCGTGACTCCTACTACACTCATTCATTCAATGAAAGACTTCAAATTACAATTCAATGAGTAGAGGTACTATTAATGCATTGATTCAATCAAAACAAATTGCACACATTTAGTTCATGAAGCATACTGCATTTGTCAATTCAATGTATCCCGCTACTGTTATTCTCTCAATGTCACAAGCTTCACACATTGTAAAAATCAAACTCAACACATTCCCTCCACGAATCAAACTAAACGTGTTAATTAAATGAGAGAGCTCCTCTCATTCATTCAATGTGTCAAGTTCAACGCTTCCATTCATTTATATAAATAGCATTCAATGAATCAAACGTTATTCAATGTTTCAATGAAACAAACAACACGCCTATTTAGTGAATGAAACTGCACACGTTCATACTATGAAAGAGGCTGCACTTGTCAAATCAAAGAGTAGAGTTACTCTCTTTCATGCAATATCTCAATCTTTAACGCTTTGATTCCAACAAACAAATTGTATGTTTGAATCAAATTGTTTAGTTCATGAAGCAACCAGCATTTGTCAATTCAATGAATCACACCGTATTCTTTATTTCAATGGCACAAAGCTTATATAGTGAAGGAAATGCATACGTTCATTCAATGAAACAAACTGCTTTCACTGAGTCATTGTGTCAAACTACAATCATTGATTCAATGAAACAAACCTAATTCCTTGTTTCAATCACACAAACCTAACTCACTTATTTAATGAATCCTACTACACTCGTTCATTCAATGAAACAGATTGCACATGATTATTGAACGAGTTGAGGTACTCTTAATGCATTGATTCAATCAAACAAATTGCACACATTTTGTTGATGAAGCAAACTGCATTTGTCAATTCAATGATTCCAGCTACGCTTATTCTCTCAGTGTCACAAGCTTCACACATTGTCCCAATCAAGCTGAACACATTCACTCCATGAACATAACTGCACGTGTTAGTTCAATGAGAGAGCTTCTGTCTTTCATTCAATGTTCTTTGTTTCAATGGAACAAACGTATTTCTCTTATTTAGTGAACCAAATGAATACATTCATACAATGAAACTAACTGCATTCATTGTATCATTGTATAAAACTACAATCATTGATTCAATTAATCAAACGTTATTCCTTGTTTCAAACGAACAAACCTAACTCATTTATTTCGTGACTCCTACAACACTCATTCATTCAATGAAAGACTTCAAATTACAATTCAATGAGTAGAGGTACTATTAATGCATTGATTCAATCAAAACAAATTGCACACAATTAGTTCATGAAGCAAACTGCATTTGTCAATTCAATGTATCCCGCTACTGTTATTCTCTCAATGTCACAAGCTTCACACATTGTAAAAATCAAACTCAACACATTCCCTCCATGAATCAAACTAAACGTGTTAATTCAATGAGAGAGCTTCTCTCTTTCATTCAATGTGTCAAGTTCAACGCTTCCATTCATTTATATAAATAGCATTCATTGAATCAAACTACAATCATTGATTCAATGAATCAAACGTTGTTCAATGTTTCAATGAAACAAACAACACGCTTATTTAGTGAATGAAACTGCGCACGTTCATACAATGAAAGAGGCTGCACTTGTCAAATCAAAGAGTTACTCTCTTTCATGCAATATCTCATCTTTAACGCTTTGATTCCAACAAACAAATTGCTTGTTTGAATCAAATTGTTTAGTTCATGAAGCAACCAGCATTTGTCAATTCAATGAATCACACCGTATTCTTTATTTCAATGGCACAAAGCTATCTCCCTTTTCTAGTCAAGGAAATGCATACGTTCATTCAATGAAACAAACTGCTTTCATTGAGTCATTGTGTCAAACTACAATCATTGATTCAATGAAACAAACCTAATTCCTTGTTTCAATCACACAAACCTAACTCACTTATTTAATGAATCCTACTACACTCGTTCATTCAATGAAACAGATTGCACATGATTAATGAACGAGTTGAGGTACTCTTAATGCATTGATTCAATCAAACAAATTGCACACATTTTGTTGATGAAGCAAATTGCATTTGTCAATTCAATGATTCCAGCTACTCTTATTCTCTCAGTGTCACAAGCTTCACACATTGTCCCAATCAAACTGAACACATTCACTCCATGAACATTACTGCACGTGTTAGTTCAATGAGAGAGCTTCTCCCTTTCATTCAATGTTCTTTGTTTCAATGGAACAAACGTATTTCTCTTATTTAGTGAACCAAATGAATACATTCATACAATGAAACTAACTGCATTCATTGTATCATTGTATAAAACTACAATCATTGATTCAATGAATCAAATATTATTCCTTGTTTCAATCGAACAAACCTAACTCATTTATTTATGTAATATCATATACTCGTTCATTCAATGAAACAGATTTCACATGATTATTGAACGAGTTGAGGTACTCTTAAAGCATTGATTCAATCAAACAAATTGCACACATTTTGTTGATGAAGCAAACTGCATTTGTCAATTCAATGAATACAGCTACTCTTTCATTCAATGTCACAAGCTTCACACATTGTCCCAATCGAACTGCACACATTCACTACATGAACGAAACTGCACGTGTTAGTTCAATGAGAGAGCTTCTCTCATTCATTCAATGTGCCAAGCTTAACGCTTTCATTCAATGATACGTACTGCATTCATTGAATCATTGAATCAAACACCAATCATTGATTCAATGAATCACACCGAATTCTTTATTTCAATGGAACAAACCTATTTCCCTTATTTGGTGAACCAAATGAATACATTCATACAACGAAACAAACTGAATTCATTGAATCATTGTATCAAACTGCGATCATTGATTCAATGAATCAAACATTTTTCCTTGTTTTAATCGAACATACCTAACTCATTTATTTAGTGAATCCTGCTGCACTCGTTCATTCAATGAAATAGACTGTACATGATCATTCAATGAGTTGATAATTCAGTGATGCAAACAAACAAATTGCGCATATTTAGTTGACGAAGCAAACTGCATTTGTCAATTCAATGAATACAGCTACTCTTTCATTCAATGTCACAAGCTTCACACATTGTCTCAATCAAACTGCACACATTCACTCCATGAACCAAACTGCACGTTTTAATTCAATGAGAGAGCTTCTCTCATTCATTCAATGTGTCAAGCTCAACGCTTCCATTCAATTATATAAACTGCATTCATTGAATCATTGAATCAAACTGCAACCTTAATCCTTGTTTCAATCGAACAAACCTAAGTCACTTATTTAGAGAAACCCACTACTCTCGTTCATTTAATGTAACAGACTGCACATGATAATTCAATGAGTGGAGGTAGTCTTAATGGATTGACTCAAACAAACAAATTGCACACGTTTGGTTCATGAAGCAAACTGCAATTGTCAATTCAATGAATACAGCTACTCTTATTCTCTCAATGTCACAAGCTCTCAATGTCACAAGCAACTGCACACTTTCACTCCATGAACCAGACTGCACGTGTTAGTTCAATGAGAGAGCTGCTCTCAATGAACTAATTGAATTAAAACGTGCAGTTTGATTCATGGAGTGAATGTGTGCAGTTTGATTGAGACAATGTGTGAAGCTTGTGACATTGAATGAACGAGTAGCTGTATTCAATGAGCCAAGCTTAACGCATACACTCAATGAAACACACTGCATTCATTCGATCATTGTATCAAACTACAATCATTGATTCAATGAATCAAACCTTATTCCTTGTTTCAATCGAACAAACCTAACTCATTTATTTCGTGACTCCTACTACACTCATTCATTCAATGAAAGACTTCAAATTACAATTCAATGAGTAGAGGTACTATTAATGCATTGATTCAATCAAAACAAATTGCACACATTTAGTTCATGAAGCAAACTGCATTTGTCAATTCAATGTATCCCGCTACTGTTATTCTCTCAATGTCACAAGCTTCACACATTGTAAAAATCAAACTCAACACATTCCCTCCACGAATCAAACTAAACGTGTTAATTAAATGAGAGAGCTCCTCTCATTCATTCAATGTGTCAAGTTCAACGCTTCCATTCATTTATATAAATAGCATTCAATGAGTCAAACGTTATTCAATGTTTCAATGAAACAAACAACACGCCTATTTAGTGAATGAAACTGCACACGTTCATACAATGAAAGAGGCTGCACCTGTCAAATCAAAGAGTAGAGTTACTCTCTTTCATGCAATATCTCAATCTTTAACGCTTTGATTCCAACAAACACATTGTATGTTTGAATCAAATTGTTTAGTTCATGAAGCAACCAGCATTTGTCAATTCAATGAATCACACCGTATTCTTTATTTCAATGGCACAAAGCTATCTCCCTTATATAGTGAAGGAAATGCATACGTTCATTCAATGAAACAAACTGCTTTCACTGAGTCATTGTGTCAAACTACAATCATTGATTCAATGAAACAAACCTAATTCCTTGTTTCAATCACACAAACCTAACTCACTTATTTAATGAATCCTACTACACTCGTTCATTCAATGAAACAGATTGCACATGATTATTGAACGAGTTGAGGTACTCTTAATGCATTGTTTCAATCAAACAAATTGCACACATTTTGTTGATGAAGCAAACTGCATTTGTCAATTCAATGATTCCAGCTACTCATATTCTCTCAGTGTCACAAGCTTCACACATTGTCCCAATCAAACTGAACACATTCACTCCATGAACATTACTGCACGTGTTAGTTCAATGAGAGAGCTTCTGTCTTTCATTCAATGTTCTTTATTTCAATGGAACAAACCTATTTCTCTTATTTAGTGAACCAAATGAATACATTCATACAATGAAACAAACTGCATTCATTGAATCACACTGATTCAATCAAAACAAATTGCACACAGTTCATGAAGCAACCATCATTTGCCAATTCAATGAATCCAGCTACTCTATTTCTCTGAATATCAGAAGCATCACACATTGTCTCAATCAAACAGCACACATTCACAACATGAACCAAACTGCACGTGTCAATTCAATGAGAGGTCTTCTCTCATTCATTCAACGCGTCAAGCTCAACGCTTCCATTCAATTATATAAACTGCATTCATTGAATCATTGAATCAAACAGCAATCATTGATTCAATGAATCAAACGTTATTCCTTCTTTCAATCGAAAATACCTAAATCACTTATTTAGTGAATCCTACTACACTCGTTCTTTCAATGAAACAGACTGCACCTGATCATTCAATGAGTTGATAATTCAATGATGCAAACAAACAAATTGCACACATTTAGTTCATGAAGCAATCTGCATTTGTCATATCAATGAATACAGCTACTCTTTCATTCAATGTCACAAGCTTCACACATTGTCCCAATCGAACTGCACACATTCACTACATGAACTAAACTGCACGTGTTTGTTCAATGAGAGAGCTTCTCTCATTCATTCAATGTGCCAAGCTGAACGCTTTCATTCAATGAAACGTACTGCATTCATTTTTTCATTGAATCAAACACCAATCATTGATTCAATGAATCACACCGAATTCTTTATTTCAATGGAACAAACCTATTTCCCTTATTTGGTGAACCAAATGAATACATTCATACAATGAAACAAACTGCATTCATTGAATCATTGTATCAAACTGCGATCATTGATTCAATGAATCAAACCTTTTTCCTTGTTTCCATCGAACATACCTAACTCATTTATTTAGTGAATCCTGCTGCACTCGTTCATTCAATGAAATAGACTGTACCTGATAATTCAATGAGTTGATAATTCAATGATGCAAACAAACAAATTGCGCATATTTAGTTGACGAAGCAAACTGCATTTGTCAATTCAATGAATACAGCTACTCGTTCATTCAATGTCACATTGTCTCAATCAAACTGCACACATTCACTCCATGAACCAAACTGCACGTTTTAATTCAATGAGAGAGCTTCCCTCATTCATTCAATGTGTCAAGCTCAACGCTTCCATTCAATTATATAAACTGCATTCATTGAATCATTGAATCAAACTGCAACCTTATTCCTTGTTTCAATCGAACAAACCTAAGTCACTTATTTAGAGAAACCCACTACTCTCGTTCATTTAATGAAACAGACTGTACATGATAATTCAATGAGTGGAGGTAGTCTTAATGGATTGACTCAAACAAACAAATTGCTCACATTTGGTTCATGAAGCAAACTGCAATTGTCAATTCAATGAATACAGCTACTCTTATTCTCTCAATGTCACGAGCTCTCAATGTCACAAGCAACTGCACACTTTCACTCCATGAACCAAACTGCACGTGTTAGTTCAATGAGAGAGCTGCTCTCAATGAACTAATTGAATTAAAACGTGCAGTTTGGTTCATGGAGTGAATGTGTGCAGTTTGATTGAGACAATGTGTGAAGCTTGTGCCATTGAATTGAACGAGTAGCTACATTCAATGTGTCAAGTTCAACGCTTCCATTCATTTATATAAATAGCATTCATTGAATCAAACTACAATCATTGATTCAATGAATCAAACGTTGTTCAATGTTTCAATGAAACAAACAACACGCTTATTTAGTGAATGAAACTGCACACGTTCATACAATGAAAGAGGCTGCACTTGTCAAATCAAAGAGTTACTCTCTTTCATGCAATATCTCATCTTTAACGCTTTGATTCCAACAAACAAATTGCTTGTTTGAATCAAATTGTTTAGTTCATGAAGCAACCAGCATTTGTCAATTCAATGAATCACACCGTATTCTTTATTTCAATGGCACAAAGCTATCTCCCTTTTCTAGTCAAGGAAATGCATACGTTCATTCAATGAAACAAACTGCTTTCATTGAGTCATTGTGTCAAACTACAATCATTGATTCAATGAAACAAACCTAATTCCTTGTTTCAATCACACAAACCTAACTCACTTATTTAATGAATCCTACTACACTCGTTCATTCAATGAAACAGATTGCACATGATTATTGAAAGAGTTGAGGTACTCTTAATGCATTGATTCAATCAAACAAATTGCACACATTTTGTTGATGAAGCAAACCATTTGTCAATTCAATGATTCCAGCTAATCTTATTCTCTCAGTGTCACAAGCTTCACACATTGTCCCAATCAAACTGAACACATTCACTCCATGAACATTACTGCACGTGTTAGTTCAATGAGAGAGCTTCTCCCTTTCATTCAATGTTCTTTATTTCAATGGAACAAACCTATTTCTCTTATTTAGTGAACCAAATGAATACATTCATTCAATGAAACTAACTGCATTCATTGTATCATTGTATAAAACTACAATCATTGATTCAATGAATCAAACATTATTTCTTGTTTCAATCGAACAAACCTAACTCATTTATTTATGTAATCCCATATACTCGTTCATTCAATGAAACAGATTTCACATGATTATTGAACGAGTTGAGGTACTCTTAATGCATTGATTCAATCAAACAAATTGCACACATTTTGTTGATGAAGCAAACTGCATTTGTCAATTCAATGAATACAGCTACTCTCTCATTCAATGTCACAAGCTTCACACATTGTCCCAATCGAACTGCACACATTCACTACATGAACGAAACTGCACGTGTTAGTTCAATGAGAGAGCTTCTCTCATTCATTCAATGTGCCAAGCTTAACGCTTTCATTCAATGAAACGTACTGCATTCATTGAATCATTGAATCAAACAGCAATCATTGATTCAATGAATCACACCGAATTCTTTATTTCAATGGAACAAACCTATTTCCCTTATTTGGTGAACCAAATGAATACATTCATACATTGAAACAAACTGCATTCTTTTAATCATTGTATCAAACTGCGATCACACTGATTCAATCAAAACAAATTGCACACAGTTCATGAAGCAACCATCATTTGCCAATTCAATGAATCCAGCTACTCTATTTCTCTGAATATCCGAAGCATCACACATTGTCTCAATCAAACAGCAAACATTCACTCCATGAAACAAACTGCACGTGTCAATTCAATGAGAGATCTTCTCTCATTTATTCAACGCGTCAATCTCAACGCTTTCATTCAATTATATAACCTGCATTCATTGAATCATTGAATAAAACTGCAATCATTGATTCAATGAATCACACCGTATTCTTTATTTCAATGGAACAAACCTATTTCCCTTATTTAGTGAACCAAATGAATACATTCATACAATGAAACAAACTGCATTCATTGAATCACACTGATTCAATCAAAACAAATTGCACACAGTTCATGAAGCAACCATCATTTGCCAATTCAATGAATCCAGCTACTCTATTTCTCTGAATATCAGAAGCATCACACATTGTCTCAATCAAACAGCACACATTCACTCCATGAACCAAACTGCACGTGTCAATTCAATGAGAGGTCTTCTCTCATTCATTCAACGCGTCAAGCTCAACGCTTCCATTCAATCATATAAACTGCATTCATTGAATCATTGAATCAAACAGCAATCATTGATTCAATGAATCAAACGTTATTCCTTCTTTCAATCGAAAATACCTAAATCACTTATTTAGTGAATCCTACTACGCTCAATGAAACAGACTGCACCTGATCATTCAATGAGGTTCATTAAATAAGAGAAATAGGTTTGTTCCATTGAAGTAAAGAACATTGAATGAAAGACATTAGCGCTCTCATTGAACTAACACATGCAGTAATGTTCATGGAGTGAATGTGTTCAGTTTGATTGGGACAATGTGTGAAGCTTGTGACACTGAGAGAAAAAAAGTAGCTGGAATCATTGAATTGACAAATGCAGTTTGCTTCATCAACAAAATGTGTGCAGTTTGTTTGATTGAATCAATGCATTAAGAGTACCTCAGCTCGTTCAATAATCATGTGCAAACTGTTTCATTGAATGAACAAGTGTAGTAGGATTCATTAAATAAGTGAGTTGGGTTTGTGTGATTGAAACAAGGAATTAGGTTTGTTTCATTGAATCAATGATTGTAGTTTGACACAATGACTCAATGAAAGCAGTTTGTTTCATTGAATGAACGTATGCATTTCCTTCACTAGAAGAGGGAGATAGCTTTGTGCCATTGAAATAAAGAATACGGTGTGATTCATTGAATTGACAAATGCTGGTTGCTTCATGCACTAAACAATTTGATTCAAACAAACAATTTGTTTGTTGGAATCAAAGCGTTAAAGATTGAGATATTGCATGAAAGAGAGTAACTCTACTCTTTGATTTGACAAGTGCAGCCTCTTTCATAGTATGAACGTGTGCAGTTTCATTCACTAAATAGGCGTGTTGTTTGTTTCATTGAAACATTGAATAACGTTTGATTCATTGAATCAATGATTGTAGTTTGATTCAATGAATGCTATTTATATAAATGAATGGAAGCGTTGAACTTGACACATTGAATGAATGAGAGAAGCTCCCTCATTGAATTAACACGTTTAGTTTGATTCATGGAGGGAATGTGTTGAGTTTGATTTTTACAATGTGTGAAGCTTGTGACATTGAGAGAATAACAGTAGCGGGATACATTGAATTGACAAATGCAGTTTGCTTCATGAACTAAATGTGTGCAATTTGTTTTGATTGAATCAATGCATTAATAGTACCTCTACTCATTGAATTGTAATTGGAAGTCTTTCATTGAATGAATGAGTGGAGTAGGAGTCACGAAATAAATGAGTTAGGTTTGTTCGATTGAAACAAGGAATAAGGTTTGATTCATTGAATCAATGATTGTAGTTTGATACAATGATCGAATGAATGCAGTATGTTTCATTGAGTGTAAGCGTTAAGCTTGGCTCAATGAATACGGCTACTCGTTCATTCAATGTCACAAGCTTCACACATTGTCTCAATCAAACTGCATACATTCACTCAATGAACCAAACTGCACGTTTTAATTCAATTAGTTCATTGAGAGCAGCTCTCTCATTGAACTAACACGTGCAGTTTGGTTCATGGAGTGAAAGTGTGCAGTTGCTTTTGACATTGAGAGCTTGTGACATTGAGAGAATAAGAGTAGCTGTATTCATTGAATTGACAATTGCAGTTTGCTTCATGAACCAAATGTGTGCAATTTGTTTGTTTGAGTCAATCCATTAAGACTACCTCTACTCATTGATTTATCATGTGCAGTCTGTTTTATTAAATGAACGAGAGTAGTCGGTTTCACTAAATAAGTGAGTTAGGTTTGTTCGATTGAAACAAGGAATAAGGTTGCAGTTTGATTCAATGATTCAATGAATGCAGTTTATATAATTGAATGGAAGCGTTGAGCTTGACACATTGAATGAATGAGAAAAGCTCTCTCATTGAATTAAAACGTGCAGTTTGGTTCATGGAGTGAATGTGTGCAGTTCGATTGAGACAATGTGTGAAGCTTGTGACATTGAAGCTGTATTCATTGAATGGACAAATGCAGTTTGCTTCGTCATCTAAATATGCGCAATTTGTTTGTTTGCATCATTGAATTATCAACTCATTGAATGATCAGGTACAGTCTATTTCATTGAATGAACGAGTGCAGCAGGATTCACTAAATAAATGAGTTAGGTATGTTCGATTGAAACAAGGAAAAAGGTTTGATCCATTGAATCAATGATCGCAGTTTGATACAATGAATCAATGAATGCAGTTTGTTTCATTGTATGAATGTATTCATTTGGTTCACCAAATAAGGGAAATAGGTTTGTTCCATTGAAATAAAGAATTCGGTGTGATTCATTGAATCAATGATTGCTGTTTGATTCAATGATTCAATGAATGCAGTACGTTTCATTGAATGAAAGCGTTAAGCTTGGCACATTGAATGAATGAGAGAAGCTCTCTCATTGAACAAACACGTGCAGTTTGGTTCATGGAGTGAATGTGTGCAGTTCGATTTGGACAAAGTGTGAAGCTTGTGACATTGAATGAAAGAGTAGCTGTATTCATTGAATTGACAAATGCAGTTTGCTTCATGAACTAAATGTGTGCAATTTGTTTGTTTGCATCATTGAATTATCAACTCATTGAATGGTCAGGTGCAGTCTGTTTCATTGAATGAACGAGTGTAGTAGGATACACTAAATAAGTGATTTAGGTATTTTCGATTGAAAGAAGGATTAAAGTTTGATTCATTGAATCAATGATTGCAGTTTGATTCAATGAATCAATGAATGCAGTTTGTTTCAATGTGTGAATGTATTCATTTGGTTCACTAAATAAGGGAAATAGGTTTGTTCCATTGAAATAAAGAATACGGTGTGATTCATTGAATCAATGATTGCAGTTTGATTCAATGATTCAATGAATGCAGGTTATATAATTGAATGGAATCGTTGAGATTGACGCGTTGAATGAATGAGAGAAGACCTCTCATTGAATTGACACGTGCAGTTTGGTTCATGGAGTGAATGTTTGCTGTTTGATTGAGACAATGTGTGATGCTTCTGATATTCAGAGAAATAGAGTAGCTGGATTCATTGAATTGGCAAATGATGGTTGCTTCATGACTGTGTGCAATTTGTTTTGATTGAATCAGTGTGATTCAATGAATGCAGTTTGTTTCATTGTATGAATGTATTCATTTGGTTCACCAAATAAGGGAAATAGGTTTGTTTGATTGCTGTTTGATTCAATGATTCAATGAATGCAGTACGTTTCATTGAATGAAAGCGTTGAGCTTGGCACATTGAATGAATGAGAGAAGCTCTCTCATTGAACAAACACGTGCAGTTTGGTTCATGTAGTGAATGTGTGCAGTTCGATTGGGACAATGTGTGAAGCTTGTGACATTGAATGAAAGAGTAGCTGTATTCATTGAATTGACAAATGCAGTTTGCTTCATCAACAAAATGTGTGCAATTTGTTTGCAAATGTGTGCAACTCGTTCAATAATCATGTGCAATCTGTTTCATTGAATGAACGAGTGTAGTAGGATTCATTAAATAAGTGAGTTAGGTTTGTGTGATTGAAACAAGAAATTAGGTTTGTTTCATTGAATCAATGATTGTAGTTTGACACAATGACTCAATGAAAGCAGTTTGTTTCATTAAATGAACGTATGTATTTCCTTCACTAGAAAAGGGAGATAGCTTTGTGCCATTGAAATAAAGAATACGGTGTGATTCATTGAATTGACAAATGCTGGTTGCTTCATGAACTAAACAATTTGATTCAAACAAACAATTTGTTTGTTGGAATCAAAGCGTTAAAGATTGAGATATTGCATGAAAGAGAGTAACTCTACTCTTTGATTTGACAAGTGCAGCCTCTTTCATAGTATGAACGTGTGCAGTTTCATTCACTAAATAGGCGTGTTGTTTGTTCCATTGAAACATTGAACAACGTTTGATTCATTGAATCAATGATTGTAGTTTGATTCAATGAATGCTATTTATATAAATGAATGGAAGCGTTGAACTTGACTCATTGAATGAATGCGATAAGCTCTCTCATTGAATTAACACGTTTAGTTTGATTCATGGAGGGAATGTGTTGAGTTTGATTTTTACAATGTGTGAAGCTTGTGACATTGAGAGAATAACAGTAGCGGGATACATTGAATTCACAAATGCAGTTTGCTTCATGAACTAAATGTGTGCAATTTGTTTTGCTTGAATCAATGCATTAATAGTACCTCTACTCATTGAATTGTAATTGGAAGTCTTTCATTGAATGAATGAGTGGAGTAGGAGTCACGAAATGAATGAGTTAGGTATGTTCGATTGAAACAAGGAATAAGGTTTGATTCATTGAATCAATGATTGTAGTTTGATACAATGATCGAATGAATGCAATATGTTTCATTGAGTGTAAGCGTTAAGCTTGGCTCAATGAATACAGCTACTCGTTCATTCAATGTCACAAGCTTCACACATTGTCTCAATCAAACTGCATACATTCACTCAATGAACCAAACTGCACGTTTTAATTCAATTAGTTCATTGAGAGCAGCTCTCTCATTGAATTATCACGTGCAGTTTGGTTCATGGAGTGAAAGTGTGCAGTTGCTTTTGACATTGAGAGCTTGTGACATTGAGAGAATAAGAGTAGCTGTATTCATTGAATTGACAATTGGAGTTTGCTTCATGAACCAAATGTGTGCAATTTGTTTGTTTGAGTCAATCCATTAAGACTTCCTCTACTCATTGAATTATCATGTGCAGTCTGTTTCATTAAATGAACGAGAGTAGTCGGTTTCAATAAATAAGTGAGTTAGGATTGTTCGATTGAAACAAGGAATAAGGTTGCAGTTTGATTCAATGATTCAATGAATGCAGTTTATATAATTGAATGGAAGCGTTGAGCTTGACACATTTAATGAATGAGAGAAGCTCTCTCATTGAATTTAAACGTGCAGTTTGGTTCATGGAGTGAATGTGTGCAGTTTGATTGAGACAATGTGTGAAGCTTGTGACATTGAATGAACGAGTAGCTGTATTCATTGATTTGCTTCGTCAACTAAATATTCGCAATTTGTTTGTTTGCATCATTGAATTATCAACTCATTGAATTATCAGGTACAGTCTATTTCATTGAATGAACGAGTGCAGCAGGATTCACTAAATAAATGAGTTAGGTATGTTCGATTGAAACAAGGAAAAAGGTTTGATTCATTGAATCAATGATCGCAGTTTGATACAATGATTCAATGAATGCAGTTTGTTTCATTGTATGAACGTATTCATTTGGTTCACCAAATAAGGGAAATAGGTTTGTTCCATTGAAATAAAGATTTCGGTGTGATTCATTGAATCAATGATTGCTGTTTGATTCAATGATTCAATGAATGCAGTACGTTTCATTGAATGAAAGCGTTAAGCTTGGCACATTGAATGAATGAGAGAAGCTTTCTCATTGAACAAACACGTGCAGTTTGGTTCATGGAGTGAATGTGTGCAGTTCGATTGGAACAATGTGTGAAGCTTGTGACATTGAATGAAAGAGTAGCTGTATTCATTGAATTGACAAATGCAGTTTGCTTCATGAACTAAATGTGTGCAATTTGTTTGTTTGCATCATTGAATTATCAACTCATTGAATGATCAGGTGCAGTCTGTTTCATTGAATGAACGAGTGTAGTAGGATTCACTAAATAAGTGATTTAGGTATTTTCGATTGAAAGAAGGAATAAAGTTTGATTGGTATTGGGCACATGGACTGCTGTTCTCTGTATTAGGCACATGGACTGCTGTTCTCTGTATTAGGCACATGGACTGCTGTTCTCTATGTTAGACACAGGGACTGCTGTTCTCGAAATTAGACACAGGGAATGCTGTTCTCTATATTGGGCACAGGGGCTGCTGTTCTCTATATTCGACACATGGACAGCTGTTCTCTATATGAGACACAAGGACTGTAGTTCTCTGTATTAGACACAGGGACTGCAGTTTTCTATATTAGACAACGGGAATGCTGTTCTCTATATTAGGCACAGGGGCTGCTGTTCTCTATATTAGGCACAGGGACTGCTGTTCTCGATATTCGACACAGGGACTGTTATTCTCTACATTATACACAGGAACTGCTGTTCTCTATAATGGACAGGGGGACAGCTGTTCCTATAATAGACAGAGGGACTCATGTTCTCTGCATTATACAACGTAACTGCTGTTCCCTATATTAGGCACAGGGACTGCTGTTCTCTGTATTAGACACAGGGACTGCTGTTCTCTATATTAGACACAGGGATTGCTGTTCTCTGTAGACACATGGACAGCTGTTCTCTATATTAGACACAGGGACTGCTGTTCTCTATATTAGGCACAGGGACTGCTGTTCTCCATATTACACACAGGGACTGCTGTTCTCTATACTAGACACAGGGACTGCAGTACTCTATACTAGACACAGGGACTGCTGTTCTCTATTTTAGGCACAAGGACTGCTGTTCTCTATATTAGACACAGGGACTGCTGTTCTCTATATTAGGCACAGGGACTGCTATTCTCTATATTAGGCACAGGGACTGCTGTTCTCTGTATTAGACACAGGGAATGCTGTTCTCTATATTAGACGCAGGGACTGCTGTTCTCTATGATAGGCACAGGGACTGCTGTTCTCTATATTAGACACAGAGACTGCTGTTCTCTACATTAGACACAGGAACTGTTGTTCTCTACATTAGACACAGGAACTGCTGTTCTCTGTATTAAACACAGGGACTGCTGTTCTCTGTAATGGACAGGGGGACTGCTGTTCCTATAATAGACAGAGGGACTCATGTTCTCTGCATTATACAGCGTAACTGCTGTTCCCTATATTAGGCACAGGGACTGCTGTTCTCTGTATTAGACACAGGGACTGCTGTTCTCAATATTAGACACAGGGATTGCTGTTCTCTGTATTAGACACATGGACTGCTGTTCTCTATATTAGACACAGGGACTGCTGTTCTCTATATTAGGCACAGGAACTGTTGTTCTCTATATTAGGCACAGGGACTGCTGTTCTCTACATTAGACACAGGGAATGCTGTTCTCTACATTAGACGCAGGGACTGCTGTTCTCTATATTAGACCCAGGGACTGCTGTTCTCTATGATAGGCACAGGGACTGCTGTTCTCCATATTACACACAGGGACTGCTGTTCTCTATACTAGACACAGGGACTGCAGTTCTCTATACTAGACACAGGGACTGCAGTTCTCTATACTAGACACAGGGACTGCTGTTCTCTATTTTAGGCCCAAGGACTGCTGTTCTCTATATTAGACCCAGGGATTGCTGTTCTCTATATTAGGCACAGGGACTGCTGTTCTCTATGTTAGGCACAGGGACTGCTGATCTCTACATTCGACACAGGGAATGCTGTTCTCTATATTAGACGCAGGGACTGCTGTTCTCTATATTAGACACAGGGACTGCTGTTCTCTATGATAGGCACAGGGACTGCTGTTCTCTATATTAGACACAGGGACTGCAGTTCTCTACATTAGACACAGGAACTGCTGTTCTCTACATTAGACACAGGAACTGCTGTTCTCTGTATTAGACACGGGGACTGCTGTTCTCTGTATTGGGCACATGGACTGCTGTTCTCTGTATTAGGCACATGGACTGCTGTTCTCCATGTTAGACACAGGGAATGCTGTTCTCTATATTAGACGCAGGGACTGCTGTTCTCTATATTAGACACAGGGACTGCTGTTCTCTATGATAGGCACAGGGACTGCTGTTCTCTATATTAGACACAGGGACTGCAGTTCTCTACATTAGACACAGGAACTGCTGTTCTCTACATTAGACACAGGAACTGCTGTTCTCTGTATTAGACACAGGGACTGCTGTTCTCTGTATTGGGCACATGGACTGCTGTTCTCTGTATTAGACACAGGGACTGCTGTTCCCTATATTAGGCACAGGGTCTGCTGTTCTCTGTATTAGACACAGGGACTGCTGTTCTCTGTATTGGGCACATGGACTGCTGTTCTCTGTATTAGGCACATGGACTGCTGTTCTCTGTATTAAACACAGGGACTGCTGTTCTCTATGTTAGACACAGGGACTGCTGTTCTCTATATTAGACACAGGGAATGCTGTTCTCTATATTGGGCACAGGGGCTGCTGTTCTCTATATTCGACACATGGACAGCTTTTCTCTATATGAGACACAAGGACTGTAGTTCTCTGTATTAGACACAGGGACTGCAGTTTTCTATATTAGACAACGGGAATGCTGTTCTCTATATTAGGCACAGGGGCTGCTGTTCTCTATATTAGGCACAGGGACTGCTGTTCTCGATATTCGACACAGGGACTGTTATTCTCTACATTATACACAGGAACTGCTGTTCTCTATAATGGACAGGGGGACTGCTGTTCCTATAATAGACAGAGGGACTAATGTTCTCTGCATTATACAACGTAACTGCTGTTCCCTATATTAGGCACAGGGACTGGTGTTCTCTATGTTAGGCACAGGGACTGCTGTTCAGTATATGAGGCACAGGGACTGCTGTTCTCTGTATTAGACACAGGGACTGCTGTTCTCTGTATTAGACCCAGGGAGTGCTGTTCTCTGTATTAAACACAGGGACTGCTGTTCTCTATATTAGACACAGGGTCTGCCGTTCTCTATATTAGGCACAGGGACTGCTGTTCTCCATAATAGACAGAGGGACTCATGTTCTCTGCATTATACAACGTGACTGCTGTTCCCTATATTAGGCACAGGGACTGCTGTTCTCTATATTAGATACATGGACAGCTGTTCTCTATATGAGACACAGGAACTGCATTTCTCTGTTTTAGACACAGGGACTGCTGTTCTCTATACTAGACACAGGGACTGCTGTTCTCTATTATAGGCACAGGGACTGCTGTTCTCTATATTAGACACAGGGACTGCTGTTCTCTACATTAGACACAGGAACTGCTGTTCTCTGTATTCGGCACAGGGACTGCTGTTCTCTATATTAGACACAGGGACTGCTGTTCTCTAGATTAGACACAGGAATTGCTGTTCTCTGTATTAGGCACAGGGACTGCTGCTCTCTGTATTAGGCACATGGACTGCTGTTCTCTCTATTAGGCACATGGACTGCTGTTCTCCATGTTAGACACAGGGACTGCTGTTCTCTATATTAGACACAGGGAATGCAGTTCTCTATATTCGGCACAGGGACTGCTGTTCTCTATATTCGACACATGGACTGCAGTTCTCTGTATTAGACACAGGGACTGCTGTTCTCTATATGAGACACAAGGACTGCAGTTCTCTGTATTAGACATAGGGACTGCAGTTCTCTATATTAGACAACGGGAATGCTGTTCTCTATATTAGCCACAGGGACTGCTGTTCTCTATATTAGGCACAGGGACTGCTGTTCTCTATATTCGACACAGGGACTGTTGTTCTCTATATTATGCACAGGGACTGCTGTTCTCTATATTAGGCACAGGGACTGCTGTTCTCTATATTAGACACAGGGATTGCTGTTCTCTGTATTAGACACATGGACTGCTGTTCTCTATATTAGACACAGGGACTGCTGTTCTCTATATTAGGCACAGGGACTGCTGTTCTCTATATTAGGCACAGGGACTGCTGTTCTCTACATTAGACACAGGGAATGCTGTTCTCTACATTAGACGCAGGGACTGCTGTTCTCTATTTAGACCCAGGGACTGCTGTTCTCTATGATAGGCACAGGGACTGCTGTTCTCCATATTACACATAGGGACTGCTGTTCTCTATACTAGACACAGGGACTGCAGTTCTCTATACTAGACACAGGGACTGCAGTTCTCTATATTAGACACAGGGACTGCTGTTCTCTATTTTAGGCCCAAGGACTGCTGTTCTCTATATTAGACCCAGGGATTGCTGTTCTCTATATTAGGCACAGGGACTGCTGTTCTCTATGTTAGGCACAGGGACTGCTGATCTCTACATTCGACACAGGGAATGCTGTTCTCTATATTAGACGCAGGGACTGCTGTTCTCTATATTAGACACAGGGACTGCTGTTCTCTATGATAGGCACAGGGACTGCTGTTCTCTATATTAGACACAGGGACTGCAGTTCTCTACATTAGACACAGGAACTGCTGTTCTCTACATTAGACACAGGAACTGCTGTTCTCTGTATTAGACACGGGGACTGCTGTTCTCTGTATTGGGCACATGGACTGCTGTTCTCTGTATTAGGCACATGGACTGCTGTTCTCCATGTTAGACACAGGGAATGCTGTTCTCTATATTAGACGCAGGGACTGCTGTTCTCTATATTAGACACAGGGACTGCTGTTCTCTATGATAGGCACAGGGACTGCTGTTCTCTATATTAGACACAGGGACTGCAGTTCTCTACATTAGACACAGGAACTGCTGTTCTCTACATTAGACACAGGAACTGCTGTTCTCTGTATTAGACACAGGGACTGCTGTTCTCTGTATTGGGCACATGGACTGCTGTTCTCTGTATTAGACACAGGGACTGCTGTTCCCTATATTAGGCACAGGGTCTGCTGTTCTCTGTATTAGACACAGGGACTGCTGTTCTCTGTATTGGGCACATGGACTGCTGTTCTCTGTATTAGGCACATGGACTGCTGTTCTCTGTATTAGGCACATGGACTGCTGTTCTCTATGTTAGACACAGGGACTGCTGTTCTCTATATTAGACACAGGGAATGCTGTTCTCTATATTGGGCACAGGGGCTGCTGTTCTCTATATTCGACACATGGACAGCTTTTCTCTATATGAGACACAAGGACTGTAGTTCTCTGTATTAGACACAGGGACTGCAGTTTTCTATATTAGACAACGGGAATGCTGTTCTCTATATTAGGCACAGGGGCTGCTGTTCTCTATATTAGGCACAGGGACTGCTGTTCTCGATATTCGACACAGGGACTGTTATTCTCTACATTATACACAGGAACTGCTGTTCTCTATAATGGACAGGGGGACTGCTGTTCCTATAATAGACAGAGGGACTAATGTTCTCTGCATTATACAACGTAACTGCTGTTCCCTATATTAGGCACAGGGACTGGTGTTCTCTATGTTAGGCACAGGGACTGCTGTTCAGTATATGAGGCACAGGGACTGCTGTTCTCTGTATTAGACACAGGGACTGCTGTTCTCTGTATTAGACACAGGGAGTGCTGTTCTCTGTATTAAACACAGGGACTGCTGTTCTCTATATTAGACACAGGGTCTGCCGTTCTCTATATTAGGCACAGGGACTGCTGTTCTCCATAATAGACAGAGGGACTCATGTTCTCTGCATTATACAACGTGACTGCTGTTCCCTATATTAGGCACAGGGACTGCTGTTCTCTATATTAGATACATGGACAGCTGTTCTCTATATGAGACACAGGAACTGCATTTCTCTGTTTTAGACACAGGGACTGCTGTTCTCTATACTAGACACAGGGACTGCTGTTCTCTATTATAGGCACAGGGACTGCTGTTCTCTATATTAGACACAGGGACTGCTGTTCTCTACATTAGACACAGGAACTGCTGTTCTCTGTATTAGGCACAGGGACTGCTGTTCTCTATATTAGACACAGGAATTGCTGTTCTCTGTATTAGGCACAGGGACTGCTGCTCTCTGTATTAGGCACATGGACTGCTGTTCTCTCTATTAGGCACATGGACTGCTGTTCTCCATGTTAGACACAGGGACTGCTGTTCTCTATATTAGACACAGGGAATGCAGTTCTCTATATTCGGCACAGGGACTGCTGTTCTCTATATTCGACACATGGACTGCAGTTCTCTGTATTAGACACAGGGACTGCTGTTCTCTATATGAGACACAAGGACTGCAGTTCTCTGTATTAGACATAGGGACTGCAGTTCTCTATATTAGACAACGGGAATGCTGTTCTCTATATTAGGCACAGGGACTGCTGTTCTCTATATTAGGCACAGGGACTGCTGTTCTCTATATTCGACACAGGGACTGTTGTTCTCTATATTATGCACAGGGACTGCTGTTCTCTATATTAGGCACAGGGACTGCTGTTCTCTATATTAGACACAGTGACTGCTGTTCTCTATATTAGGCACAGGGACTGCTGTTCGATATATTAGGCACAGGGACTGCTGTTCTCTATATTAGGCACAGGGACTGCTGTTCTCTGTATTAAACACAGGGACTGCTGTTCTCTATATGAGACACAAGGACTGCAGTTCTCTGTATTAGACATAGGGACTGCAGTTCTCTATATTAGACAACGGGAATGCTGTTCTCTATATTAGGCACAGGGACTGCTGTTCTCTATATTAGGCACAGGGACTGCTGTTCTCTATATTCGACACAGGGACTGTTGTTCTCTATATTATGCACAGGGACTGCTGTTCTCTATATTAGGCACAGGGACTGCTGTTCTCTATATTAGACACAGTGACTGCTGTTCTCTATATTAGGCACAGGGACTGCTGTTCGATATATTAGGCACAGGGACTGCTGTTCTCTATATTAGGCACAGGGACTGCTGTTCTCTGTATTAAACACAGGGACTGCTGTTCTCTATATTAGACACAGGGTCTGCCGTTCTCTACATTCGGCACAGGGATTGCTGTTCTCTATATTAGACACATGGACAGCTGTTCTCTATATTAGACACAGGGACTGCTGTTCAGTATATGAGGCACAGGGACTGCTGTTCTCTGTATGAGACACAGGGACTGCTCTTCTCTGTATTAGACACAGGGAGTGCGGTTCTCTGTATTAGACACAGGGAGTGCTGTTCTCTGTATTAGACACAGGGACTGCTGTTCTCGAAATTAGACACCGGGACTGCTGTTCTCGAAACTAGACAGCGGGACTGCTGTTCTCTATTATAGGAACAGCGACTGCTGTTCTCTATATTAGACACAGGGACTGCTGTTCTCTGCATTAGACACAGGGATTGCTGTTCTCTATATTAGACACAGGGACTGCTGTTCTCTGCATTAGACACAGGGATTGCTGTTCTCTATATAAGACACAGGGACTGCTGTTCTCTATATCCAGCACAGGGATTGCTGCTCTCTATATTCGGCACAGGGATTGCTGTTCTCTATATTAGACACATGGACAGCTGTTCTCTATATTAGACACAGGGACTGGTGTTCTCTATGTTAGGCACAGGGACTGCTGTTCAGTATATGAGGCACAGGGACTGCTGTTCTCTGTATGAGACACAGGGACTGCTGTTCTCTGTATTAGACACAGGGAGTGCTGTTCTCTGTAATAGACACAGGGAGTGCTGTTCTCTGTATTAGACACAGGGACTGCTGTTCTCGAAATTAGACACCGGGACTGCTGTTCTCGAAACTAGACAGCGGGACTGCTGTTCTCTATATTAGGCACAGGGACTGCTCTTCTCTACATTAGACACAGGGAATGCTGTTCTCTATATTAGACGCATGGTCTGCTGTTCTCTATTTTAGGCACAAGGACTGCTGTTCTCTATATTAGACACAGGGACTGCTGTTCTCTGTATTAGGCACAGGGATTGCTGTTCTCTATATTAGGCACAGGGACTGCTGTTCTCTATATTAGACACAGGGATTGCTGTTCTCTGTAGACACATGGACAGCTGTTCTCTATATTAGACACAGGGACTGCTGTTCTCTATATTAGGCACAGTTACTGCTGTTCTCCATATTACACACAGGGACTGCTGTTCTCTATACTAGACACAGGGACTGCGTTCTCTATACTAGACACAGGGACTGCTGTTCTCTATTTTATGCACAAGGACTGATGTTCTTTATATTAGACACAGGGACTGCTGTTCTCTATATTAGGCACAGGGACTGCTGTTCTCTATATTAGGCACAGGGACTGCTGTTCTCTACATTAGACACAGGGAATGCTGTTCTCTATATTAGACGCACGGACTGCTGTTCTCTATATTAGACCCGGGGACTGCTGTTCTCTATGATAGGCACATGGGCTGCTGTTCTCTATATTAGACACAGGGACTGTTGTTCTCTACATTAGACACAGGAACTGTTGTTCTCTACATTAGACACAGGAACTGCTGTTCTCTGTATTAGACACAGGGACTGCTGTTCTCTGTAATGGACAGGGGGACTGCTGTTCCTATAATAGACAGAGGGACTCATGTTCACTGCATTATACAACGTAACTGCTGTTCCCTATATTAGGCACAGGGACTGCTGTTCTCTGTATTAGAGACAGGGACTGCTGTTCTCTATATTAGACACAGGGATTGCTGTTCTCTGTATTAGACACATGGACAGCTGTTCTCTATATTAGACACAGGGGCTGCTGTTCTCTATACTAGGCACCGGGACTGCTGTTCTCCATATTACACACAGGGACTGCTGTTCTCTATACTAGACACAGGGACTGCAGTTCTCTATACTAGACGCAGGGACTGCTGTTCTCTATTTTAGGCACAAGGACTGCTGTTCTCTGTATTAGACACAGGGACTGCTGTTCTCTATATTAGACACAGGGACTGCTGTTCTCTATGATAGGCACAGGGACTGCTGTTCTATATATTAGACACAGGGACTGCTGTTCTCCACATTAGACACAGGAACTGCTGTTCTCGACATTAGACACAGGAACTGCTGTTCTCTGTATTAGACACAGGGATTGCTGTTCTCTGTATTGGGCACATGGACTGCTGTTCTCTGTATTGGGCACATGGACTGCTGTTCTCTGTATTAGGCACATGGACTGCTGTTCTCCATGTTAGACACAGGGACTGCTGTTCTCTATATTAGACACAGGGAATGCTGTTCTCTATATTCGGCATAGGGACTGCTGTTCTCTATATTCGACACATAGACAGCTGTTCTCTATGTGAGACACAAGGACTGCAGTTCTCTGTATTAGACACAGGGACTGCAGTTCTCTATATTAGACAACGGGAATGCTGTTCTCTATATTTGGCACAGGGACTGCTGTTCTCTATATTAGACACAGGGACTGCTGTTCTCTATATTAGGCACAGGGACTGCTGTTCTCTACATTAGACACAGGGAATGCTGTTCTCTATATTAGACGCAGGGACTGCTGTTCTCTATATTAGACACAGGGACTGCTGTTCTCTATGTTAGGCACAGCGTCTGCTGTTCGCTATATTAGGCACAGGGACTGCTGTTCTCTATATTCGACACAGGGACTGTTGTTCTCTACATTCGACACAGGAACTGCTGTTCTCTATAATGGACAGGGGGACTGCTGTTCCTATAATAAACAGAGGGACTCATGTTCTCTGCATTATACAACGTGACTGCTGTTCTCTATATTAGGCACAGGGACTGCTGTTCTCTGTATTAAACACAGGGACTGCTGTTCTCTATATTAGACACAGGGTCTGCCGTTCTCTATATTAGGCACAGGGACTGCTGTTCTCCATAATAGACAGAGGGACTCATGTTCTCTGCATTATACAACGTGACTGCTGTTCCCTATATTAGGCACAGGGACTGCTGTTCTCTATATTAGATACATGGACAGCTGTTCTCTATATGAGAGCAGTCCCTGTGCCTAATATAGAGAACAGCAGTCCCTGTGCCTAATATAGAGAACAGCAGTCCATGTGCCTAATACAGAGAACAGCAGTCCCTGTGTTTAATACAGAGAACAGCAGTCCCTGTGCCTAATATAGAGAACAGCAGTCCATGTGCCTAATACAGAGAACAGCAGTCCCTGTGCCTAATACAGAGAACAGCAGTTCCTGTGTCTAATGTAGAGAACAGCAGTCCCTGTGTCTAATATAGAGAACAGCAGTCCCTGTGCCTATAATAGAGAACAGCAGTCCCTGTGTCTAGTATAGAGAACAGCAGTCCCTGTGTCTAATACAGAGAAATGCAGTTCCTGTGTCTCATATAGAGAACAGCTGTCCATGTATCTAATATAGAGAACAGCAGTCCCTGTGCCTAATATAGGGAACAGCAGTCACGTTGTATAATGCAGAGAACATGAGTCCCTCTGTCTATTATAGAGAACAGCAGTCCCTGTGCCTAATATAGAGAACGGCAGACCCTGTGTCTAATATAGAGAACAGCAGTCCCTGTGTTTAATACAGAGAACAGCAGTCCCTGTGCCTAATATAGAGAACAGCAGTCCCTGTGCCTAATATATCGAACAGCAGTCCCTGTGCCTAATACAGAGAACAGCAGTCCCTGTGTGTAATATGGAGAACAGCAGTCCCTGTGCCTCATATAGAGAACAGCAGCCCCTGTGTCTAACATCGAGAACAGCTGTCCATGTGTCTAATACAGAGAACAGCAGTCCCTGTGCCTAAAACAGAGAACAGCAGTCCCTGTGTCTAATACAGAGAACAGCAGTCCCTGTGCCTAATATAGGGAACAGCAGTTACGTTGTATAATGCAGAGAACATGAGTCCCTCTGTCTATTATAGGAACAGCAGTCCCCCTGTCCATTACAGAGAACAGCAGTCCCTGTGTCTAATACAGAGAACAGCAGTTCCTGTGTCTAATGTAGAGAACAACAGTTCCTGTGTCTAATGTAGAGAACAGCAGTCCCTGTGTCTAATATAGAGAACAGCAGTCCCTGTGCCTATCATAGAGAACAGCAGTCCCCGGGTCTAATATAGAGAACAGCAGTCCCTGCGTCTAATATAGAGAACAGCATTCCCTGTGTCTAATGTAGAGAACAGCAGTCCCTGTGCCTAATATAGAGAACAGCAGTCCCTGTGCCTAATATAGAGAACAGCAGTCCCTGTGCCTAATATAGAGAACAGCAGTCCTTGTGCCTAAAATAGAGAACAGCTGTCCCTGTGTCTAGTATAGAGAACAGCAGTCCCTGTGTCTAGTGTAGAGAACAGCAGTCCCTGTGTGTAATATGGAGAACAGCAGTAACTGTGCCTAATATAGAGAACAGCAGTCCCTGTGTCTAATATAGAGAACAGCTGTCCATGTGTCTACAGAGAACAGCAATCCCTGTGTCTAATATAGAGAACAGCAGTCCCTGTGCCTAATATAGAGAACAGCAGTCCCTGTGCCTAATACAGAGAACTGCAGTCCCTGTGTATAATACAGAGAACTGCAGTCCTTGTGTCTCATATAGAGAACAGCTGTCCATGTGTCGAATATAGAGAACAGCAGTCCCTGTGCCGAATATAGAGAACTGCATTCCCTGTGTCTAATATAGAGAACAGCAGTCCCTGTGTCTAACATGGAGAACAGCAGTCCATGTGCCTAATACAGAGAACAGCAGTCCATGTGCCTAATACAGAGAACAGCAGTCCCTGTGCCTAATACAGAGAACAGCAGTTCCTGTGTCTAATGTAGAGAACAGTTGTCCCTGTGTCTAATATAGAGAACAGCAGTCCCTGTGCCTATAATAGAGAACAGCAGTCCCTGTGTCTAGTCTAGAGAACAGCAGTCCCTGTGTCTAATACAGAGAAATGCAGTTCCTGTGTCTCATATAGAGAACAGCTTTCCATGTATCTAATATAGAGAACAGCAGTCCCTGTGCCTAATATAGGGAACAGCAGTCACGTTGTATAATGCAGAGAACATGAGTCCCTCTGTTTATTATGGAGAACAGCAGTCCCTGTGCCTAATATAGAGAACGGCAGACCCTGTGTCTCCTATAGAGAACAGCAGTCCCTGTGTTTAATACAGAGAACAGCAGTCCCTGTGCCTAATATAGAGAACAGCAGTCACGTTGTATAATGCAGAGAACATGAGTCCCTCTGTTTATTGTAGGAACAGCAGTACATTATAGAGAACAGCAGTTCCTGTGTCGAATGTAGAGAACAACAGTCCCTGTGTCGAATATAGAGAACAGCAGTCCCTGTGCCTAATATAGCGAACAGCAGACCCTGTGCCTAATATAGAGAACAGCAGTCCCTATGTCTAATGCAGAGAACAGCAGTCCTTGCGTCTAATATAGAGAACAGCATTCCCTGTGTCTAATGTAGAGAACAGCAGTCCCTGTGCCTAATATAGAGAACAGCAGTCCCTGTGCCTAATATAGAGAACAGCAGTCCCTGTGTCTAATATAGAGAACAGCAGTCCCTGTGCCTAATATAGAGAACAGCATTCCCGTTGTCTAATATAGAGAACTGCAGTCCCTGTGTCTAATACAGAGAACTGCAGTCCTTGTGTCTCACATAGAGAACAGCTGTCCATGTGTCGAATATAGAGAACAGCAGTCCCTATGCCGAATATAGAGAACAGCATTCCCTGTGCCTAATATAGAGAACAGCAGTCACGTTGTATAATGCAGAGAACATGAGTCCCTCTGTTTATTATAGGAACAGCAGTCTCCCTGTCCATTATAGAGAACAGCAGTTCCTGTGTCGAATGTAGAGAACAACAGTCTCTGTGTCGAATATAGAGAACAGCAGTCCCTGTGTCGAATATAGAGAACAGCAATCCCTGTGCCTAATATAGCGAACAGCAGACCCTATGCCTAATATAGAGAACAGCAGTCCCTGTGTCTAATATAGAGAACAGCATTCCCTGTGTCTAATATAGAGAACAGCATTCCCTGTGTCTAATGTAGAGAACAGCAGTCCCTGTGCCTAATATAGAGAACAGCAGTCCCTGTGCCTAATATAGAGAACAGCAGTCCCTGTGTCTAATATAGAGAACAGCAGTCCCTGTGCCTAATAGAGAGAACAGCATTCCCGTTGTCTAATATAGAGAACTGCAGTCCCTGTGTCTAATACAGAGAACTGCAGTCCTTGTGTCTCACATAGAGAACAGCTGTCCATGTATCGAATATAGAGAACAGCAGTCCCTATGCCGAATATAGAGAACAGCATTCCCTGAGTCTAATATAGAGAACAGCAGTCCCTGTGTCTAACATGGAGAACAGCAGTCCATGTGCCTAATACAGAGAACAGCAGTCCATGTGCCCAACACAGAGAACAGCGGTCCCTGTGCCTAATATAGCGAACAGCAGACCCTATGCCTAATACAGAGAACAGCAGTTCCTGTGTCTAATGTAGAGAACAGCAGTTCCTGTGTCTAATGTAGAGAACAGCAGTCCCTGTGTCTAATATAGAGAACAGCAGTCCCTGTGCCTATCATAGAGAGCAGCAGTCCCTGTGTCTAATATAGAGAACAGCAGTCCCTGCGTCTAATATAGAGAACAGCATTCCCTGCGTCTAATGTAGAGAACAACAGCCCCTGTGCCTAATATAGAGAACAGCAGTCCCTCTGCCTAATATAGAGAACAGCAATCCCTGGGTCTAATATAGAGAACAGCAGTCCTTGTGCCTAAAATAGAGAACAGCAGTCCCTGTGTCTAGTATAGAGAACAGCAGTCCCTGTGTCTAGTGTAGAGAACAGCAGTCCCTGTGTGTAATATGGAGAACAGCAGTAACTGTGCCTAATATAGAGAACAGCAGTCCCTGTGTCTAATATAGAGAACAGCTGTCCATGTGTCTACAGAGAACAGCAATCCCTGTGTCTAATATAGAGAACAGCAGTCCCTGTGCCTAATATAGAGAACAGCAGTCCCTGTGCCTAATACAGAGAACAGCAGTCCCTGTGTCTAATATAGAGAACAGCAGTCCTTGTGCCTAAAATAGAGAACAGCAGTCCCTGTGTCTAATGTAGAGAACAGCAGTCCCTGTGCCGAATATAGAGAACAGCAGTCCCTGTGCCTAATGTAGAGAACAGCAGTCCCTGTTCCTATAATAGAGAACAGCAGTCCCGCTGTCTAGTTTCGAGAACAGCAGTCCCGGTGTCTAATTTCGAGAACAGCAGTCCCTGTGTCTAATACAGAGAACAGCACTCCCTGTGTCTAATACAGAGAACAGCACTCCCTGTGTCTAATACAGAGAACAGCACTCCCTGTGTCTAATACAGAGAACAGCAGTCCCTGTGTCTAATACAGAGAACAGCAGTCCCTGTGCCTCATATACTGAACAGCAGTCCCTGTGCCTAACATAGAGAACACCAGTCCCTGTGTCTAATATAGAGAACAGCTGTCCATGTGTCTAATGCAGAGAACAGCAGTCCCTGTGTCTAATATAGAGAACAGCAGTCCCTGTTCCTATAATAGAGAACAGCAGTCCCGCTGTCTAGTTTCGAGAACAGCAGTCCCGGTGTCTAATTTCGAGAACAGCAGTCCCTGTGTCTAATACAGAGAACAGCACTCCCTGTGTCTAATACAGAGAACCGCACTCCCTGTGTCTAATACAGAGAACAGCAGTCCCTGTGTCTCATACAGAGAACAGCAGTCCCTGTGCCTCATATACTGAACAGCAGTCCCTGTGCCTAACATAGAGAATACCAGTCCCTGTGTCTAATATAGAGAACAGCAGTCCCTGTGTTTAATACAGAGAACAGCAGTCCCTGTGCCTAATATAGAGAACAGCAGTCACGTTGTATAATGCAGAGAACATGAGTCCCTCTGTTTATTATAGGAACAGCAGTCGCCCTGTCCATTATAGAGAACAGCAGTTCCTGTGTCGAATATAGAAAACAACAGTCCCTGTGTCGAATATAGAGAACAGCAGTCCCTGTGTCGAATATAGAGAACAGCAGTCCCTGTGCCTAATATATCGAACAGCAGTCCCTGTGCATAATATAGAGAACAGCAGTCCCTGTGCCTAATATAGAGAACAGCAGTCCCTGTGTCTAATATAGAGAACAGCAGTCCCTGTGCCTAATATAGAGAACAGCAATCCCTGTGCATAATATAGAGAACAACAGTCCCTGCGTCGAATATAGAGAACAGCAGTGCCTAATATAGAGAACAGCAGTCCCTGTGCCTAATATAGAGAACAGCATTCCCGTTGTCTAACATGGAGAACAGCAGTCCATGTGCCTAATACAGAGAACAGCAGTCCATGTGCCCAACACAGAGAACAGCGGTCCCTGTGCCTAATATAGCGAACAGCAGACCCTATGCCTAATACAGAGAACAGCAGTTCCTGTGTCTAATGTAGAGAACAGCAGTTCCTGTGTCTAATGTAGAGAACAGCAGTCCCTGTGTCTAATATAGAGAACAGCAGTCCCTGTGCCTATCATCGAGAGCAGCAGTCCCTGTGTCTAATATAGAGAACAGCAGTCCCTGCGTCTAATATAGAGAACAGCATTCCCTGCGTCTAATGTAGAGAACAACAGCCCCTGTGCCTAATATAGAGAACAGCAGTCCCTCTGCCTAATATAGAGAACAGCAATCCCTGGGTCTAATATAGAGAACAGCAGTCCTTGTGCCTAATACAGAGAACAGCAGTCCCTGTGCCTAATACAGAGAACAGCAGTTCCTGTGTCTAATGTAGTGAACAGCAGTCCCTGTGTCTAATATAGAGAACAGCAGTCCCTGTGCCTATAATAGAGAACAGCAGTCCCTGTGTCTAGTATAGAGAACAGCAGTCCCTGTGTCTAATACAGAGAAATGCAGTTCCTGTGTCTCATATAGAGAACAGCTGTCCATGTATCTAATATAGAGAACAGCAGTCCCTGTGCCTAATATAGGGAACAGCAGTCACGTTGTATAATGCAGAGAACATGAGTCCCTCTGTTTATTATAGGAACAGCAGTCCCCCGTCCATTATAGAGAACAGCAGTTCCTGTGTCGAATGTAGAGAACAGCAGACCCTGTGCCTATTATAGAGAACAGCAGTCCCTGTGTCTAATATAGAGAACAGCAGTCCCTGCGTCTAATATAGAGAACAGCATTCCCTGTGTCTAATGTAGAGAACAGCAGTCCCTGTGCCTAATATAGAGAACAGCAGTCCCTGTGCCTAATATAGAGAACAGCAGTCCCTGTGTCTAATATATAGAACAGCAGTCCCTGTGCCTAATATAGAGAACAGCATTCCCGTTGTCTAATATAGAGAACTGCAATCCCTGTGTCTAATACAGAGAACTGCAGTCCTTGTGTCTCACATAGAGAACAGCTGTCCATGTGTCGAATGCAGTCCCTATGCCGAATATAGAGAACAGCATTCCCTGTGCCTAATATAGAGAACAGCAGTCACGTTGTATAATGCAGAGAACATGAGTCCCTCTGTTTATTATAGGAACAGCAGTCCCCCTGTCCATTATAGGGAACAGCAGTTCCTGTGTCGAATGTAGAGAACAACAGTCCCTGTGTCGAATATAGAGAACAGCAGTCCCTGTGTCGAATATAGAGAACAGCAATCCCTGCACCTAATATATCGAACAGCAGACCCTATGCCTAATATAGAGAACAGCAGTCCCTGTGTCTAATATAGAGAACAGCATTCCCTGTGTCTAATATAGAGAACAGCAGTCCCTGTGTCTAACATGGAGAACAGCAGTCCATGTGCCTAATACAGAGAACAGCAGTCCATGTGCCTAATACAGAGAACAGCAGTCCATGTGCCCAATACAGAGAACAGCAGTCCCTGTGTCTAATACAGAGAACAGCAGTTCCTGTGTTTAATGTAGAGAACAGCAGTTCCTGTGTCTCATGTAGAGAACAGCATTCCCTGTGTCTAATATAGAGAACAGCAGTCCCTGTGTCTAACATGGAGAACAGCAGTCCATGTGCCTAATACAGAGAACGGCAGCCCATGTGCCCAATACAGAGAACAGCAGTCCCTGTGTCTAATACAGAGAACAGCAGTTCCTGTTTCTAATGTAGAGAACAGCAGTCCCTGTGCCTAATATAGAGAACAGCAGTCCCTGTGTCGAATATAGAGAACAGCAATCCCTGTGCCTAATATAGCGAACAGCAGACCCTATGCCTAATATAGAGAACAGCAGTCCCTGTGTCTAATATAGAGAACAGCATTCCCTGTGTCTAATATAGAGAACAGCATTCCCTGTGTCTAATGTAGAGAACAGCAGTCCCTGTGCCTAATATAGAGAACAGCAGTCCCTGTGCCTAATATAGAGAACAGCAGTCCCTGTGTCTAATATAGAGAACAGCAGTCCCTGTGCCTAATAGAGAGAACAGCATTCCCGTTGTCTAATATAGAGAACTGCAGTCCCTGTGTCTAATACAGAGAACTGCAGTCCTTGTGTCTCACATAGAGAACAGCTGTCCATGTATCGAATATAGAGAACAGCAGTCCCTATGCCGAATATAGAGAACAGCATTCCCTGAGTCTAATATAGAGAACAGCAGTCCCTGTGTCTAACATGGAGAACAGCAGTCCATGTGCCTAATACAGAGAACAGCAGTCCATGTGCCCAACACAGAGAACAGCGGTCCCTGTGCCTAATATAGCGAACAGCAGACCCTATGCCTAATACAGAGAACAGCAGTTCCTGTGTCTAATGTAGAGAACAGCAGTTCCTGTGTCTAATGTAGAGAACAGCAGTCCCTGTGTCTAATATAGAGAACAGCAGTCCCTGTGCCTATCATAGAGAGCAGCAGTCCCTGTGTCTAATATAGAGAACAGCAGTCCCTGCGTCTAATATAGAGAACAGCATTCCCTGCGTCTAATGTAGAGAACAACAGCCCCTGTGCCTAATATAGAGAACAGCAGTCCCTCTGCCTAATATAGAGAACAGCAATCCCTGGGTCTAATATAGAGAACAGCAGTCCTTGTGCCTAAAATAGAGAACAGCAGTCCCTGTGTCTAGTATAGAGAACAGCAGTCCCTGTGTCTAGTGTAGAGAACAGCAGTCCCTGTGTGTAATATGGAGAACAGCAGTAACTGTGCCTAATATAGAGAACAGCAGTCCCTGTGTCTAATATAGAGAACAGCTGTCCATGTGTCTACAGAGAACAGCAATCCCTGTGTCTAATATAGAGAACAGCAGTCCCTGTGCCTAATATAGAGAACAGCAGTCCCTGTGCCTAATACAGAGAACAGCAGTCCCTGTGTCTAATATAGAGAACAGCAGTCCTTGTGCCTAAAATAGAGAACAGCAGTCCCTGTGTCTAATGTAGAGAACAGCAGTCCCTGTGCCGAATATAGAGAACAGCAGTCCCTGTGCCTAATGTAGAGAACAGCAGTCCCTGTTCCTATAATAGAGAACAGCAGTCCCGCTGTCTAGTTTCGACAACAGCAGTCCCGGTGTCTAATTTCGAGAACAGCAGTCCCTGTGTCTAATACAGAGAACAGCACTCCCTGTGTCTAATACAGAGAACAGCACTCCCTGTGTCTAATACAGAGAACAGCACTCCCTGTGTCTAATACAGAGAACAGCAGTCCCTGTGTCTAATACATAGAACAGCAGTCCCTGTGCCTCATATACTGAACAGCAGTCCCTGTGCCTAACATAGAGAACACCAGTCCCTGTGTCTAATATAGAGAACAGCTGTCCATGTGTCTAATGCAGAGAACAGCAGTCCCTGTGTCTAATATAGAGAACAGCAGTCCCTGTTCCTATAGTAGAGAACAGCAGTCCCGCTGTCTAGTTTCGAGAACAGCAGTCCCGGTGTCTAATTTCGAGAACAGCAGTCCCTGTGTCTAATACAGAGAACAGCACTCCCTGTGTCTAATACAGAGAACCGCACTCCCTGTGTCTAATACAGAGAACAGCAGTCCCTGTGTCTCATACAGAGAACAGCAGTCCCTGTGCCTCATATACTGAACAGCAGTCCCTGTGCCTAACATAGAGAATACCAGTCCCTGTGTCTAATATAGAGAACAGCAGTCCCTGTGTTTAATACAGAGAACAGCAGTCCCTGTGCCTAATATAGAGAACAGCAGTCACGTTGTATAATGCAGAGAACATGAGTCCCTCTGTTTATTATAGGAACAGCAGTCGCCCTGTCCATTATAGAGAACAGCAGTTCCTGTGTCGAATATAGAAAACAACAGTCCCTGTGTCGAATATAGAGAACAGCAGTCCCTGTGTCGAATATAGAGAACAGCAGTCCCTGTGCCTAATATATCGAACAGCAGTCCCTGTGCATAATATAGAGAACAGCAGTCCCTGTGCCTAATATAGAGAACAGCAGTCCCTGTGTCTAATATAGAGAACAGCAGTCCCTGTGCCTAATATAGAGAACAGCAATCCCTGTGCATAATATAGAGAACAACAGTCCCTGCGTCGAATATAGAGAACAGCAGTGCCTAATATAGAGAACAGCAGTCCCTGTGCCTAATATAGAGAACAGCATTCCCGTTGTCTAACATGGAGAACAGCAGTCCATGTGCCTAATACAGAGAACAGCAGTCCATGTGCCCAACACAGAGAACAGCGGTCCCTGTGCCTAATATAGCGAACAGCAGACCCTATGCCTAATACAGAGAACAGCAGTTCCTGTGTCTAATGTAGAGAACAGCAGTTCCTGTGTCTAATGTAGAGAACAGCAGTCCCTGTGTCTAATATAGAGAACAGCAGTCCCTGTGCCTATCATCGAGAGCAGCAGTCCCTGTGTCTAATATAGAGAACAGCAGTCCCTGCGTCTAATATAGAGAACAGCATTCCCTGCGTCTAATGTAGAGAACAACAGCCCCTGTGCCTAATATAGAGAACAGCAGTCCCTCTGCCTAATATAGAGAACAGCAATCCCTGGGTCTAATATAGAGAACAGCAGTCCTTGTGCCTAATACAGAGAACAGCAGTCCCTGTGCCTAATACAGAGAACAGCAGTTCCTGTGTCTAATGTAGTGAACAGCAGTCCCTGTGTCTAATATAGAGAACAGCAGTCCCTGTGCCTATAATAGAGAACAGCGGTCCCTGTGTCTAGTATAGAGAACAGCAGTCCCTGTGTCTAATACAGAGAAATGCAGTTCCTGTGTCTCATATAGAGAACAGCTGTCCATGTATCTAATATAGAGAACAGCAGTCCCTGTGCCTAATATAGGGAACAGCAGTCACGTTGTATAATGCAGAGAACATGAGTCCCTCTGTTTATTATAGGAACAGCAGTCCCCCTGTCCATTATAGAGAACAGCAGTTCCTGTGTCGAATGTAGAGAACAGCAGACCCTGTGCCTATTATAGAGAACAGCAGTCCCTGTGTCTAATATAGAGAACAGCAGTCCCTGCGTCTAATATAGAGAACAGCATTCCCTGTCTCTAATGTAGAGAACAGCAGTCCCTGTGCCTAATATAGAGAACAGCAGTCCCTGTGCCTAATATAGAGAACAGCAGTCCCTGTGTCTAATATAGAGAACAGCAGTCCCTGTGCCTAATATAGAGAACAGCATTCCCGTTGTCTAATATAGAGAACTGCAATCCCTGTGTCTAATACAGAGAACTGCAGTCCTTGTGTCTCACATAGAGAACAGCTGTCCATGTGTCGAATGCAGTCCCTATGCCGAATATAGAGAACAGCATTCCCTGTGCCTAATATAGAGAACAGCAGTCACGTTGTATAATGCAGAGAACATGAGTCCCTCTGTTTATTATAGGAACAGCAGTCCCCCTGTCCATTATAGGGAACAGCAGTTCCTGTGTCGAATGTAGAGAACAACAGTCCCTGTGTCGAATATAGAGAACAGCAGTCCCTGTGTCGAATATAGAGAACAGCAATCCCTGTACCTAATATATCGAACAGCAGACCCTATGCCTAATATAGAGAACAGCAGTCCCTGTGTCTAATATAGAGAACAGCATTCCCTGTGTCTAATATAGAGAACAGCAGTCCCTGTGTCTAACATGGAGAACAGCAGTCCCTGTGCCTAATACAGAGAACAGCAGTCCATGTGCCTAATACAGAGAACAGCAGTCCATGTGCCCAATACAGAGAACAGCAGTCCCTGTGTCTAATACAGAGAACAGCAGTTCCTGTGTTTAATGTAGAGAACAGCAGTTCCTGTGTCTCATGTAGAGAACAGCATTCCCTGTGTCTAATATAGAGAACAGCAGTCCCTGTGTCTAACATGGAGAACAGCAGTCCATGTGCCTAATACAGAGAACGGCAGCCCATGTGCCCAATACAGAGAACAGCAGTCCCTGTGTCTAATACAGAGAACAGCAGTTCCTGTTTCTAATGTAGAGAACAGCAGTCCCTGTGCCTAATATAGAGAACAGCAGTCCCTGCGTCTAATATAGAGAACAGCATTCCCTGTGTCTAATGTAGAGAACAGCAGTCCCTGTGCCTAATATAGAGAACAGCAGTCCCTGTGCCTAATATAGAGAACAGCAGTCCCTGTGTCTAATATAGAGAACAGCAGTCCCTGTGCCTAATATAGAGAACAGCAGTCCCTGTGCATAATATAGAGAACAACAGTCCCTGTGTCGAATATAGAGAACAGCAGTCCCTGTGCCTAATATAGAGAACAGCAGTCCCTGTGCCTAATATAGAGAACAGCATTCCCGTTGTCTAATATAGAGAACTGCAGTCCCTGTGTCTAATACAGAGAACTGCAGTCCTTGTGTCTCATATAGAGAACAGCAGTCCCTGTGTCTAATACAGAGAACTGCAGTCCATGTGTCGAATATAGAGAACAGCAGTCCCTGTGCCGAATATAGAGAACTGCATTCCCTGTGTCTAACATGGAGAACAGCAGTCCATGTGCCTAATAGAGAGAACAGCAGTCCATGTGCCTAATACAGAGAACTGCAGTCCTTGTGCCTAATACAGAGAACAGCAGTTCCTGTGTCTAATGTAGAGAACAGCAGTCCCTGTGTCTAATATAGAGAACAGCAGTCCCTGTGCCTATAATAGAGAACAGCAGTCCCTGTGTCTAGTATAGAGAACAGCAGTCCCTGTGTCTAATACAGAGAAATGCAGTTCCTGTGTCTCATATAGAGAACAGCTGTCCATGTATCTAATATAGAGAACAGCAGTCCCTGTGCCTAATATAGGGAACAGCAGTCACGTTGTATAATGCAGAGAACATGAGTCCCTCTGTCTATTATGGAGAACAGCAGTCCCTGTGCCTAATATAGAGAACGGCAGACCCTGTGTCTAATATAGAGAACAGCAGTCCCTGTGCCTATCATAGAGAACAGCAGTCCCTGTGTCTAATATAGAGAACAGCAGTCCCTGTGCCTAATATAGAGAACAGCAGTCCCTGTGCATAATATAGAGAACAACAGTCCCTGTGTCGAATATAGAGAACAGCAGTCCCTGTGCCTAATATAGAGAACAGCAGTCCCTGTGCCTAATATAGAGAACAGCATTCCCGTTGTCTAATATAGAGAACTGCAGTCCCTGTGTCTAATACAGAGAACTGCAGTCCTTGTGTCTCATATAGAGAACAGCAGTCCCTGTGTCTAATACAGAGAACTGCAGTCCATGTGTCGAATATAGAGAACAGCAGTCCCTGTGTCTAATACAGAGAACTGCAGTCCATGTGTCGAATATAGAGAACAGCAGTCCCTCTGCCGAATATAGAGAACTGCATTCCCTGAGTCTAACATGGAGAACAGCAGTCCATGTGCCTAATAGAGAGAACAGCAGTCCATGTGCCTAATACAGAGAACAGCAGTCCCTGTGCCTAATACAGAGAACAGCAGTTCCTGTGTCTAATGTAGAGAACAGCAGTCCCTGTGTCTAATATAGAGAACAGCAGTCCCTGTGCCTATAATAGAGAACAGCAGTCCCTGTGTCTAGTATAGAGAACAGCAGTCCCTGTGTCTAATACAGAGAAATGCAGTTCCTGTGTCTCATATAGAGAACAGCTGTCCATGTATCTAATATAGAGAACAGCAGTCCCTGTGCCTAATATAGGGAACAGCAGTCACGTTGTATAATGCAGAGAACATGAGTCCCTCTGTCTATTATGGAGAACAGCAGTCCCTGTGCCTAATATAGAGAACGGCAGACCCTGTGTCTAATATAGAGAACAGCAGTCCCTGTGTTTAATACAGAGAACAGCACTCCCTGTGTCTAATACAGAGAACAGCAGTCCCTGTGTCTAATACAGAGAACAGCAGTCCCTGTGCCTCATATACTGAACAGCAGTCCCTGTGCCTAACATAGAGAACACCAGTCCCTGTGCCTAATATAGGGAACAGCAGTTACGTTGTATAATGCAGAGAGCATGAGTCCCTCTGTCTATTATAGGAACAGCAGTCCCCCTGTCCATTATAGAGAACAGCAGTTCCTGTGTATAATGTAGAGAATAACAGTCCCTGTGTCGAATATCGAGAACAGCAGCCCCTGTGCCCAATATAGAGAACTGCATTCCCTGTGTCTAATATAGAGAACAGCAGTCCCTGTGTCTAACATAGAGAACAGCAGTCCATGTGCCTAATACAGAGAACAGCAGTCCATGTGCCTAATACAGAGAACAGCAGTCCATGTGCCCAATACAGAGAACAGCAGTCCCTGTGTCTAATACAGAGAACAGCACTCCCTGTGTCTAATACAGAGAACAGCAGTCCCTGTGCCTCATATACTGAACAGCAGTCCCTGTGCCTAACATAGAGAACACCAGTCCCTGTGTCTAATATAGAGAACAGCTGTCCGTGTGTCTAATATAGAGAACAGCAATCCCTGTGCCGAATGTAGAGAACGGCAGACCCTGTGTCTAATATAGAGAACAGCAGTCCCTGTGTTTAATACAGAGAACAGCAGTCCCTGTGCCTAATATAGAGAACAGCAGTCACGTTGTATAATGCAGGGCACATGATTCCCTCTGTTTAATATAGGAACAGCAGTCGCCCTATCCATTATAGAGAACAGCAGTTCCTGTGTCGAATATAGAGAACAACAGTCCCTGTGTCGAATATAGAGAACAACAGTCCCTGTGTCGAATATAGAGAACAGCAGTCCCTGTGCCTAATATAGAGAACAGCAGTCCCTGTGCCTAATATAGAGAACAGCATTCCCGTTGTCTAATATAGAGAACTGCAGTCCCTGTGTCTAATACAGAGAACTGCAGTCCTTGTGTCTCATATAGAGAACAGCAGTCCCTGTGTCTAATACAGAGAACTGCAGTCCATGTGTCGAAGAAAGAGAACAGCAGTCCCTGTGTCTAATACAGAGAACTGCAGTCCATGTGTCGAATATAGAGAACAGCAGTCCCTGTGCCGAATATAGAGAACTGCATTCCCTGTGTCTAACATGGAGAACAGCAGTCCATGAGCCTAATAGAGAGAACAGCAGTCCATGTGCCTAATACAGAGAACTGCAGTCCTTGTGCCTAATACAGAGAACAGCAGTTCCTGTGTCTAATGTAGAGAACAGCAGTTCCTGTGTCTAATATAGAGAACAGCAGTCCCTGTGCCTATAATAGAGAACAGCAGTCCCTGTGTCTATTATAGAGAACAGCAGTCCCTGTGTCTAATACAGAGAAATGCAGTTCCTGTGTCTCATATAGAGAACAGCTGTCCATGTATCTAATATAGAGAACAGCAGTCCCTGTGCCTAATATAGGGAACAGCAGTCACGTTGTATAATGCAGAGAACATGAGTCCCTCTGTCTATTATGGAGAACAGCAGTCCCTGTGCCTAATATAGAGAACGGCAGACCCTGTGTCTAATATAGAGAACAGCAGTCCCTGTGCCTATCATAGAGAACAGCAGTCCCTGTGTCTAATATAGAGAACAGCAGTCCCTGTGCCTAATATAGAGAACAGCAGTCCCTGTGCATAATATAGAGAACAACAGTCCCTGTGTCGAATATAGAGAACAGCAGTCCCTGTGCCTAATATAGAGAACAGCAGTCCCTGTGCCTAATATAGAGAACAGCATTCCCGTTGTCTAATATAGAGAACTGCAGTCCCTGTGTCTAATACAGAGAACTGCAGTCCTTGTGTCTCATATAGAGAACAGCAGTCCCTGTGTCTAATACAGAGAACTGCAGTCCATGTGTCGAATATAGAGAACAGCAGTCCCTGTGTCTAATACAGAGAACTGCAGTCCATGTGTCGAATATAGAGAACAGCAGTCCCTCTGCCGAATATAGAGAACTGCATTCCCTGAGTCTAACATGGAGAACAGCAGTCCATGTGCCTAATAGAGAGAACAGCAGTCCATGTGCCTAATACAGAGAACAGCAGTCCCTGTGCCTAATACAGAGAACAGCAGTTCCTGTGTCTAATGTAGAGAACAGCAGTCCCTGTGTCTAATATAGAGAACAGCAGTCCCTGTGCCTATAATAGAGAACAGCAGTCCCTGTGTCTAGTATAGAGAACAGCAGTCCCTGTGTCTAATACAGAGAAATGCAGTTCCTGTGTCTCATATAGAGAACAGCTGTCCATGTATCTAATATAGAGAACAGCAGTCCCTGTGCCTAATATAGGGAACAGCAGTCACGTTGTATAATGCAGAGAACATGAGTCCCTCTGTCTATTATGGAGAACAGCAGTCCCTGTGCCTAATATAGAGAACGGCAGACCCTGTGTCTAATATAGAGAACAGCAGTCCCTGTGTTTAATACAGAGAACAGCACTCCCTGTGTCTAATACAGAGAACAGCAGTCCCTGTGTCTAATACAGAGAACAGCAGTCCCTGTGCCTCATATACTGAACAGCAGTCCCTGTGCCTAACATAGAGAACACCAGTCCCTGTGTCTAATATAGAGAACAGCTGTCCATGTGTCTAATATAGAGAACAGCAATCCCTGTGCCGAATGTAGAGAACGGCAGACCCTGTGTCTAATATAGAGAACAGCAGTCCCTGTGTTTAATACAGAGAACAGCAGTCCCTGTGCCTAATATAGAGAACAGCAGTCACGTTGTATAATGCAGAGCACATGATTCCCTCTGTTTAATATAGGAACAGCAGTCGCCCTATCCATTATAGAGAACAGCAGTTCCTGTGTCGAATATAGAGAACAACAGTCCCTGTGTCGAATATAGAGAACAGCAGTCCCTGTGTCGAATATAGAGAACAGCAGTCCCTGTGCCTAATATATCGAACAGCAGTCCCTGTGTCTAACATGGAGAACAGCAGTCCATGTGCCTAATACAGAGAACAGCAGTCCATGTGCCTAATACAGAGAACAGCAGTCCATGTGCCCAATACAGAGAACAGCAGTCCCTGTGTCTAGTACAGAGAACAGCAGTTCCTGTGTTTAATGTAGAGAACAGCAGTTCCTGTGTCTAATGTAGAGAACAGCAGTCCCTGTGTGTAATATAGAGAACAGCAGTCCCTGTGCCTATCATAGAGAACAGCAGTCCCTGTGTCTAATATAGAGAACAGCAGTCCCTGCGTCTAATATAGAGAACAGCATTCCCTGTGTCTAATGTAGAGAACAGCAGTCCCTGTGCCTAATATAGAGACCAGCAGTCCCTGTGTCTAATATAGAGAACAGCAGTCCCTGTGTCTAATATAGAGAACAGCAGTCCTTGTGCCTAAAATAGAGATCAGCAGTCCCTGTGTCTAGGATAAAGAACTGCAGTCCCTGTGTCTAGTATAGAGAACAGCAGTCCCTGTGTGTAATATGGAGAACAGCAGTCCCTGTGCCTAATATAGAGAACAGCAGTCCTGTGTCTAATATAGAGAACAGCTGTCCATGTGTCTAATACAGAGAACAGCAATCCCTGTGTCTAATATAGAGAACAGCAGTCCCTGTGTCTAATACAGAGAACAGCAGTCCCTGTGCCTAATATAGGGAACAGCAGTTACGTTGTATAATGCAGAGAACATGAGCCCCTCTGTCTATTATAGGAACAGCAGTCCCCCTGTCCATTACAGAGAACAGCAGTCCCTGTGTCTAATACAGAGAACAGCAGTTCCTGTGTCTAATGTAGAGAACAACAGTTCCTGTGTCTAATGTAGAGAACAGCAGTCCCTGTGTCTAATATAGAGAACAGCAGTCCCTGTGCGTATCATAGAGAACAGCAGTCCCTGGGTCTAATATAGAGAACAGCGGTCCCTGCGTCTAATATAGAGAACAGCATTCCCTGTGTCTAATGTAGAGGACAGCAGTCCCTGTGCCTAATATAGAGAACAGCAGTCCCTGTGTCTAATATAGAGAACAGCAGTCCTTGTGCCTAAAATAGAGAACAGCAGTCCCTGTGTCTAGTATAGAGAACTGCAGTCCCTGTGTCTAGTATAGAGAACAGCAGTCCCTGTGTGCAATATGGAGAACAGCAGTCCCTGTGCCTAACATAGAGAACACCAGTCCCTGTCTCGAATATAGAGAACAGCTGTCCATGTGTCTAATATAGAGAACAGCAATCCCTGTGCCGAATGTAGAGAACGGCAGACCCTGTGTCTAATATAGAGAACAGCAGTCCCTGTGTTTAATACAGAGAACAGCAGTCCCTGTGCCTAATATAGAGAACAGCAGTCACGTTGTATAATGCAGAGCACATGAGTCCCTCTGTTTATTATAGGAACAGCAGTCGCCCTGTCCATTGTAGAGAACAGCAGTTCCTGTGTCGAATATAGAGAACAACAGTCCCGGTGTCGAATATAGAGAACAGCAGTCCCTGTGCCTAATATAGAGAACAGCAGTCCCTGTGCCTAATATAGAGAACAGCTGTCCCTGTGTCTAATATAGAGAACAGCAGTCCCTGTGCCTAATATAGAGAACAGCAGTCCCTGTGCCTAATATAGAGAACAACAGTCCCTGTGTCGAATATAGAGAAGAGCAGTCCCTGTGCCTAATATAGAGAACAGCAGTCCCTGTGCCTAATATAGAGAACAGCATTCCCGTTGTCTAATATAGAGAACTGCAGTCCCTGTGTCTAATACAGAGAACTGCAGTCCTTGTGCCTCATGTAGAGAACAGCAGTCCCTGTGTCTAATACAGAGAACTGCAGTCCATGTGTCGAATGTAGAGAACAGCAGTCCCTGTGCCGAATATAGAGAACTGCATTCCCTGTGTCTATTATAGAGTACAGCAGTCCCTGTGTCTAACATGGAGAACAGCAGTCCATGTGCCTAATAGAGAGAACAGCAGTCCATGTGCCTAATACAGAGAACAGCAGTCCCTGTGCCTAATACAGAGAACAGCAGTTCCTGTGTCTAGTATAGAGAACAGCAGTCCCTGTGTCTAATACAGAGAAATGCAGTTCCTGTGTCTCATATAGTGAACAGCTGTCCATGTATCTAATATAGAGAACAGCAGTCCCTGTGCCTAATATAGGGAACAGCAGTCACGTTGTATAATGCAGAGAACATGAGTCCCTCTGTCTATTATGGAGAACAGCAGTCCCTGTGCCTAATATAGAGAACGGCAGACCCTGTGTCTAATATAGAGAACAGCAGTCCCTGTGTTTAATACAGAGAACAGCAGTCCCTGTGCCTAATATAGAGAACAGCAGTCACGTTGTATAATGCAGAGAACATGAGTCCCTCTGTTTATTATAGGAACAGCAGTCCCCCTGTCCATTACAGAGAACAGCAGTCCCTGTGTCTAATACAGAGAACAGCAGTTCCTGTGTCTAATGTGGAGAACAACAGTTCCTGTGTCTAATGGAGAGAACAGCAGTCCTTGTGTCTAATATAGAGAACAGCAGTCCCTGTGCCTATCATAGAGAACAGCAGTCCCTGGGTCTAATATAGAGAACAGCAGTCCCTGCGTCTAATATAGAGAACAGCATTCCCTGTGTCTAATGTAGAGAACAGCAGTCCCTGTGCCTAATATAGAGAACAGCAGTCCCTGTGCCTAATATAGAGAACAGCAGTCCGTGTGTCTAATATAGAGAACAGCAGTCCTTGTGCCTAAAATAGAGAACAGCAGTCCCTGTGTCTAGTACAGAGAACTGCAGTCCCTGTGTCTAGTATAGAGAACAGCAGTCCCTGTGTGTAATATGGAGAACAGCAGTCCCTGCGCCTAATATAGAGAACAGCAGTCCCTGTGTCTAATATAGAGAACAGCTGTCCATGTGTCTACAGAGAACAGCAATCCCTGTGTCTAATATAGAGAACAGCAGTCCCTGTGCCTAATATAGAGAACAGCAGTCCCTGTGCCTAATACAGAGAACAGCAGTCCCTGTGTCTAATATAGAGAACAGCAGTCCTTGTGCCTAAAATAGAGAACAGCAGTCCCTGTGTCTAGTATAGAGAACTGCAGTCCCTGTGTCTAGTATAGAGAACGGCAGTCCCTGTGTGTAATATGGAGAACAGCAGTCCCTGTGCCTAATATAGAGAACAGCAGTCCCTGTGTCTAATATAGAGAACAGCTGTACATGTGTCTACAGAGAACAGCAATCCCTGTGTCTAATATAGAGAACAGCAGTCCCTGTGTCTAATACAGAGAGCAGCAGTCCCTGTGCCTAATATAGAGAACAGCAGCTCCTGTGCCTAATATAGAGAACAGCATTCCCGTTGTCTAATATAGAAAACTGCAGTCCCTGTGTCTAATACAGAGAACTACAGTCCTTGTGTCTCATATAAAGAACAGCTGTCCATGTGTCGAATATAGAGAACAGCAGCCCCTGCGCCCAATATAGAGAACAGCACTCCCTGTGTCTAATATAGAGAACAGCAGTCCCTGTGTCTAACATAGAGAACAGCAGTCCATGTGCCGAATACAGAGAACAGCAGTCCATGTGCCTAATACAGAGAACAGCAGTCCATGTGCCCAATACAGAGAACAGCAGTCCCTGTGTCTAATACAGAGAACAGCAGACCCTGTGCCTAATATAGGGAACAGCAGTCCCTGTGTCTAATACAGAGAACAGCAGTCCCTGTGCCTAATATAGAGAACAGCTGTCCATGTGTCTAATATAGAGAACAGCAGTCCCTGTGCCTAATATAGGGAACAGCAGTCACGTTGTATAATGCAGAGAACATGAGTCCCTCTGTCTATTATAGAGAACACCAGTCCCTGTGCCTAATATAGAGAACGGCAGACCCTGTGTCTAATATAGAGAACAGCAGTCCCTGTGTTTAATACAGAGAACAGCAGTCCCTGTGCATAATATAGTGAACAGTAGTCACGTTGTATAATGCACAGAACATGAGTCCCTCTGTTTATTATAGGAACAGCAGTCCCCCTGTCCATTATAGAGAACAGCAGTTCCTGTGTCGAATGTAGAGAACAACAGTTCCTGTGTCGAATATAGAGAACAGCAGTCCCTGTGTCGAATATAGAGAACAGCAATCCCTGTGCCTAATATAGCGAACAGCAGACCCTGTGCCTAATATACAGAACAGCAGTCCCTGTATCTAATATAGAGAACAGCAGTCCCTGCGTCTAATATAGAGAACAGCATTCCCTGTGTCTAATGTAGAGAACAGCAGTCCCTGTGCCTAATATAGAGAACAGCAGTCCCTGTGCCGAATAGAGAGAACAGCAGTCCCTGTGTCTAATATAGAGAACAGCAGTCCTTGTGCCTAAAATAGAGAACAGCAGTCCCTGTGTCTAGTATAGAGAACTGCAGTCCCTGTGTTTAGTAGTGAGAACAGCAGTCCCTGTGTGTAATATGGAGAACAGCAGTCCCTGTGCCTAATATAGAGAACAGCAGTCCCTGTGTCTAATATAGAGAACAGCTGTCCATGTGTCTAATACAGAGAACAGCAATCCCTGTGTCTAATATAGAGAACAGCAGTCCCTGTGTCTAATACAGAGAACAGCAGTCCCTGTGCCAAATATAGGGAACAGCAGTCACGTTGTATAATGCAGAGAACATGAGTCCCTCTGTCTATTATAGGAACAGCAGTCCCCCTGTCCATTATAGAGAACAGCAGTTCCTGTGTATAATGTAGAGAACAACAGTCCCTGTGTCGAATATAGAGAACAGCAGTCCCTGTGCCTAATATAGAGAACAGCAGTCCCTGTGCCTCATATAGAGAACAGCATTCCCGTTGTCTAATATAGAACACTGCAGTCCCTGTGTCTAATACAGAGAACTGCAGTCCTTGTGTCTCATATAGAGAACAGCTGTCCATGTGTCGAATATAGAGAACAGCAGCCCCTGTGCCGAATATAGAGAACAGCACTCCCTGTGTCAAATATAGAGAACAGCAGTTCCTGTGTCTCATACAGAGAACAGCAGTCCCTGTGCCTAATATAGAGAACTGCAGTCCCTGTGTCTAGTATAGAGAACAGCAGTCCCTCTGTCTAGTATAGAGAACAGCAGTCCCTGTGTCTAGTATAGAGAACTGCAGTCCCTGTGTCTAGTATAGAGAACAGCAGTCCCTGTGTGTAATATGGAGAACAGCAGTCCCTGTGCCTAATATAGAGAACAGCAGACCCTGTGCCTAACATAGAGAACAGCAGTCCCTGTATCTAATATAGAGAACAGCTGTCCATGTGTCTACAGAGAACAGCAATCCCTGTGTCTAATATAGAGAACAGCAGTCCCTGTGCCTAATATAGAGAACAGCAGTCCCTGTGCCTAATATAGAGAACAGCAGTCCCTGTGTCTAATATAGAGAACAGCAGTCCTTGTGCCTAAAATAGAGAACAGCAGTCCCTGTGTCTAGTATAGAGAACTGCAGTCCCTGTGTCTAGTATAGTGAACAGCAGTCCCTGTGTGTAATATGGAGAACAGCAGTCCCTGTGCCTAATATAGAGAACAGCAGTCCCTGTGTCTAATATAGAGAACAGCTGTCCATGTGTCTACAGAGAACAGCAATCCCTGTGTCTAATATAGAGAACAGCAGTCCCTGTGTCTAATACAGAGAACAGCAGTCCCTGTGCCTAATATAGGGAACAGCAGTTACATTGTATAATGCAGAGAACATGAGTCCCTCTGTCTATTATAGGAACAGCAGTCCCCCTGTCCATTATAGAGAACAGCAGTTCCTGTGTATAATGTAGAGAATAACAGTCCCTGTGTCGAATATCGAGAACAGCAGTCCCTGTGCCTAATATAGAGAACAGCAGCTCCTGTGCCTAATATAGAGAACAGCATTCCCGTTGTCTAATATAGAAAACTGCAGTCCCTGTGTCTAATACAGAGAACTACAGTCCTTGTGTCTCATATAAAGAACAGCTGTCCATGTGTCGAATATAGAGAACAGCAGCCCCTGTGCCCAATATAGAGAACAGCACTCCCTGTGTCTAATATAGAGAACAGCAGTCCCTGTGTCTAACATAGAGAACAGCAGTCCATGTGCCTAATACAGAGAACAGCAGTCCATGTGCCTAATACAGAGAACAGCAGTCCATGTGCCCAATACAGAGAACAGCAGTCCCTGTGTCTAATACAGAGAACAGCAGACCCTGTGCCTAATATAGGGAACAGCAGTCCCTGTGTCTAATACAGAGAACAGCAGTCCCTGTGCCTAATATAGAGAACAGCTGTCCATGTGTCTAATATAGAGAACAGCAGTCCCTGTGCCTAATATAGGGAACAGCAGTCACGTTGTATAATGCAGAGAACATGAGTCCCTCTGTCTATTATAGAGAACACCAGTCCCTGTGCCTAATATAGAGAACGGCAGACCCTGTGTCTAATATAGAGAACAGCAGTCCCTGTGTTTAATACAGAGAACAGCAGTCCCTGTGCCTAATATAGAGAACAGCAGTCACGTTGTATAATGCAGAGAACATGAGTCCCTCTGTTTATTATAGGAACAGCAGTCCCCCTGTCCATTATAGAGAACAGCAGTTCCTGTGTATAATGTAGAGAACAACAGTCCCTGTGTCGAATATAGAGAACAGCAGTCCCTGTGCCTAATATAGAGAACAGCAGTCCCTGTGCCTCATATAGAGAACAGCATTCCCGTTGTCTAATATAGAAAACTGCAGTCCCTGTGTCTTATACAGAGAACTGCAGTCCTTGTGTCTCATATAGAGAACAGCTGTCCATGTGTCGAATATAGAGAACAGCAGCCCCTGTGCCTAATATAGAGAACAGCATTCCCTGTGTCTAATATAGAGAACAGCAGTCCCTGTGTCAAACATAGAGAACAGCAGTCCATGTGCCTAATACAGAGAACAGCAGTCCATGTGCCTAATACAGAGAACAGCAGTCCATGTGCCCAATATAGAGAACAGCATTCCATGTGTCTAATATAGAGAACAGCAGTCCCTGTGTCTAACATAGAGAACAGCAGTCCATGTGCCTAATACAGAGAACAGCCGTCCATGTGCCTAATACTGAGAACAGCAGTCCATGTGCCCAATACAGAGAACAGCAGTCCCTGTGTCTAATACAGAGAACAGCAGTCCCTGTGCCTAATATAGGGTACAGCAGTCCCTGTGCTGAATATAGAGAACAGCATTCCCTGTGTCTAATACAGAGAACATCAGTCCCTGTGCCTAATATAGGGAACAGCAGTCCCTGTGTCTAATACAGAGAACAGCAGTCCCTGTGCCTAATATAGAGAACAGCTGTCCATGTGTCTAATATAGAGAACAGCAATCCCTGTGCCGAATATAGAGAACAGCAATCCCTGTGCCGGATATAGACAACAGCAGTCCCTGTGTCTAATATAGAGAACAGCAGTCCCTGTGTCTAATATAGAGAACAGCAGTCCCTGTGTCTAATATAGAGAGCAGCAGACCCTGTGTCTTATACAGAGAACAGCACTTCCTGTGTCTAATGTAGAGAACAGCAGTCCCTGTGCCTTTTATAGAGAACAGCAGTCCCTGTGTCTAGTATAGAGAACAGCAGTCCCTGTGTCTAATATAGAGAACAGCAGTCACTGTGTCTAATATAGAGAGCAGCAGTCCCTGTGTCTAATATAGAGAACAGCAGTCCCTGTGTCTTATACAGAGAACAGCACTTCCTGTGTCTAATGTAGAGAACAGCAGTCCCTGTGTCTAATATAGAGAACAGCAGTCCCTGTGCCTTTTATGGAGAACAGCAGTCCCTGTGTCTAGTATAGAGAACAGCAGTCCCTGTGTCTAATATAGAGAACAGCAGTCCCTGGGTCTAATACAGAGAACAGCAGTCCTGTGTCTTATACAGAGAACAGCACTCCCTGTGTCTAATACAGAGAACAGCAATCCCTGTGTCTAATACAGAGAACAGCAGTCCCTGTGCCTAATATACCGAACAGCAGTCCCTGTGCCTAACATAGAGAACAGCAGTCCCTGTGTCTAATATAGAGAACAGCTGTCCATGTGTCTAATATAGAGAACAGCAAACCTGTGCCGAATATAGAGAACAGCAGACCCTGTGTCTAATATAGAGAACAGCAGTTCCTGTGTCTCATACAGAGAACAGCAGTCCCTGTGCCTAATATAGAGAACTGCAGTCCCTGTGTTTAATACAGAGAACAGCAGTCCCTGTGCATAATATAGAGAACAGCAGTCACGTTGTATAATGCAGAGAACATGAGTCCCTCTGTTTATTATAGGAACAGCAGTCCCCCTGTCCATTATAGAGAACAGCAGTTCCTGTGTCGAATGTAGAGAACAACAGTCCCTGTGTCGAATATAGAGAACAGTAGTCCCTGTGTCGAATATAGAGAACAGCAATCCCTGTGCCAAATATAGCGAACAGCAGACCCTGTGCCTAATATACAGAACAGCAGTCCGTGTATCTAATATAGAGAACAGCAGTCCCTGCGTCTAATATAGAGAACAGCATTCCCTGTGTCTAATGTAGAGAACAGCAGTCCCTGTGCCTAATATAGAGAACAGCAGTCCCTGTGCCTAATATAGAGAACAGCAGTCCCTGTGTCTAATATAGAGAACAGCAGTCCTTGTGCCTAAAATAGAGAACAGCAGTCCCTGTGTCTAGTATAGAGAACTGCAGTCCCTGTGTTTAGTATAGAGAACAGCAGTCCCTGTGTGTAATATGGAGAACAGCAGTCCCTGTGCCTAATATAGAGAACAGCAGTCCCTGTGTCTAATATAGAGAACAGCTGTCCATGTGTCTAATACAGAGAACAGCAATCCCTGTGTCTAATATAGAGAACAGCAGTCCCTGTGTCTAATACAGAGAACAGCAGTCCCTGTGCCTAATATAGGGAACAGCAGTCACGTTGTATAATGCAGAGAACATGAGTCCCTCTGTCTCTTATAGGAACAGCAGTCCCCCTGTCCATTATAGAGAACAGCAGTTCCTGTGTATAATGTAGAGAACAACAGTCCCTGTGTCGAATATAGAGAACAGCAGTCCCTGTGCCTAATATAGAGAACAGCAGTCCCTGTGCCTCATATAGAGAACAGCATTCCCGTTGTCTAATATAGAACACTGCAGTCCCTGTGTCTAATACAGAGAACTGCATTCCTTGTGTCTCATATAGAGAACAGGTGTCCATGTGTCGATTATAGAGAACAGCAGCCCCTGTGCGGAATATAGAGAACAGCACTCCCTGTGTCTAATATAGAGAACAGCAGTTCCTGTGTCTCATACAGAGAACAGCAGTCCCTGCGCCTAATATAGAGAACTGCAGTCCCTGTGTCTAATATAGAGAACAGCAGTCCCTCTGTCTAATATAGAGAGCAGCAGTCCCTGTGTCTTATACAGAGAACAGCACTTCCTGTGTCTAATGTAGAGAACAGCAGTCCCTGTGTCTAATATAGAGAACAGCAGTCCCTGTGCCTTTTATAGAGAGCAGCAGTCCCTGTGTCTAGTATAGAGAACAGCAGTCCCTGTGTCTAATATAGAGAACAGCAGTCCCTGTGTCTAATATAGAGAACAGCAGTCCCTGTGTCTAATATAGAGAACAGCAGTCCCTGTGTCTTATACAGAGAACAGCACTTCCTGTGTCTAATGTAGAGAACAGCAGTCCCTGTGTCTAATATAGAGAACAGCAGTCCCTGTGCCTTTTATAGAGAACAGCAGTCCCTGTGTCTAGTATACAGAACAGCAGTCCCTGTGTCTAATATAGAGAACAGCAGTCCCTATGTCTATTACAGAGAACAGCAATCCGTGTCTAAAACAGAGAACAGCAGTCCCTGTGCCTAATATACCGAACAGCATTCCCTGTGTCTAATATAGAGAACAGCAGTCCCTGTGTCTAATATAGAGAACAGCTGTCCATGTGTCTAATATAGAGAACAGCAAAACTGTGCCGAATATAGAGAACAGCAGATCCTGTGTCTAATATAGAGAACAGCAGTTCCTGTGTCTCATACAGAGAACAGCAGTCCCTGTGCCTAATATAGAGAACTGCAGTCCCTGTGTCTAGTATAGAGAACAGCAGTCCCTCTGTCTAGTATAGAGAACAGCAGTCCCTGTGTCTAGTATAGAGAACTGCAGTCCCTGTGTCTAGTATAGAGAACAGCAGTCCCTGTGTGTAATATGGAGAACAGCAGTCCCTGTGCCTAATATAGAGAACAGCAGTCCCTGTGTCTAATATAGAGAACAGATGTCCATGTGTCTACAGAGAACAGCAATCCCTGTGTCTAATATAGAGAACAGCAGTCCCTGTGCCTAACATAGAGAACAGCAGTCCCTGTGTCTAATATAGAGAACAGCAGTCCTTGTGCCTAAAATAGAGAACAGCAGTCCCTGTGTCTAGTATAGAGAACTGCAGTCCCTGTGTCTAGTATAGTGAACAGCAGTCCCTGTGTGTAATATGGAGAACAGCAGTCCCTGTGTCTAGTATAGAGAACAGCAGTCCCTGTGTCTAATATAGAGAACAGCTGTCCATGTGTCTACAGAGAACAGCAATCCCTGTGTCTAATATAGAGAACAGCAGTCCCTGTGTCTAATACAGAGAACAGCAGTCCCTGTGCCTAATATAGGGAACAGCAGTTACGTTGTATAATGCAGAGAACATGAGTCCCTCTGTCTATTATAGGAACAGCAGTCCCCCTGTCCATTATAGAGAACAGCAGTTCCTGTGTATAATGTAGAGAATAACAGTCCCTGTGTCGAATATCGAGAACAGCAGTCCCTGTGCCTAATATAGAGAACAGCAGCTCCTGTGCCTAATATAGAGAACAGCATTCCCGTTGTCTAATATAGAAAACTGCAGTCCCTGTGTCTAATACAGAGAACTACAGTCCTTGTGTCTCATATAAAGAACAGCTGTCCATGTGTCGAATATAGAGAACAGCAGCCCCTGCGCCCAATATAGAGAACAGCACTCCCTGTGTCTAATATAGAGAACAGCAGTCCCTGTGTCTAACATAGAGAACAGCAGTCCATGTGCCGAATACAGAGAACAGCAGTCCATGTGCCTAATACAGAGAACAGCAGTCCATGTGCCCAATACAGAGAACAGCAGTCCCTGTGTCTAATACAGAGAACAGCAGACCCTGTGCCTAATATAGGGAACAGCAGTCCCTGTGTCTAATACAGAGAACAGCAGTCCCTGTGCCTAATATAGAGAACAGCAGTCCCTGTGTCTAATATAGAGAACAGCAGTCCCTGTGCCTAATATAGGGAACAGCAGTCACGTTGTATAATGCAGAGAACATGAGTCCCTCTGTCTATTATAGAGAACACCAGTCCCTGTGCCTAATATAGAGAACGGCAGACCCTGTGTCTAATATAGAGAACAGCAGTCCCTGTGTTTAATACAGAGAACAGCGGTCCCTGTGCATAATATAGAGAACAGCAGTCACGTTGTATAATGCACAGAACATGAGTCCCTCTGTTTATTATAGGAACAGCAGTCCCCCTGTCCATTATAGAGAACAGCAGTTCCTGTGTCGAATGTAGAGAACAACAGTTCCTGTGTCGAATATAGAGAACAGCAGTCCCTGTGTCGAATATAGAGAACAGCAATCCCTGTGCCTAATATAGCGAACAGCAGACCCTATGCCTAATATAGAGAACAACAGTCCCTGTGTCTAATATAGAGAACAGCTGTCCATGTGTCTACAGAGAACAGCAATCCCTGTGTCTAATATAGAGAACAGCAGTCCCTGTGTCTAATACAGAGAACAGCAGTCCCTGTGCCCAATACAGAGAACAGCAGTCCCTGTGTCTAATACAGAGAACAGCAGACCCTGTGCCTAATATAGGGAACAGCAGTCCCTGTGTCTAATACAGAGAACAGCAGTCCCTGTGCCTAATATAGAGAACAGCTGTCCATGTGTCTAAAATAGAGAACAGCAGTCCCTGTGCCTAATATAGGGAACAGCAGTCACGTTGTATAATGCAGAGAACATGAGTCCCTCTGTCTATTATAGAGAACACCAGTCCCTGTGCCTAATATAGAGAACGGCAGACCCTGTGTCTAATATAGAGAACAGCAGTCCCTGTGTTTAATACAGAGAACAGCAGTCCCTGTGCATAATATAGTGAACAGTAGTCACGTTGTATAATGCACAGAACATGAGTCCCTCTGTTTATTATAGGAACAGCAGTCCCCCTGTCCATTATAGAGAACAGCAGTTCCTGTGTCGAATGTAGAGAACAACAGTTCCTGTGTCGAATATAGAGAACAGCAGTCCCTGTGTCGAATATAGAGAACAGCAATCCCTGTGCCTAATATAGCGAACAGCAGACCCTGTGCCTAATATACAGAACAGCAGTCCCTGTATCTAATATAGAGAACAGCAGTCCCTGCGTCTAATATAGAGAACAGCATTCCCTGTGTCTAATGTAGAGAACAGCAGTCCCTGTGCCTAATATAGAGAACAGCAGTCCCTGTGCCTAATATAGAGAACAGCAGTCCCTGTGTCTAATATAGAGAACAGCAGTCCTTGTGCCTAAAATAGAGAACAGCAGTCCCTGTGTCTAGTATAGAGAACTGCAGTCCCTGTGTTTAGTAGTGAGAACAGCAGTCCCTGTGTGTAATATGGAGAACAGCAGTCCCTGTGCCTAATATAGAGAACAGCAGTCCCTGTGTCTAATATAGAGAACAGCTGTCCATGTGTCTAATACAGAGAACAGCAATCCCTGTGTCTAATATAGAGAACAGCAGTCCCTGTGTCTAATACAGAGAACAGCAGTCCCTGTGCCAAATATAGGGAACAGCAGTCACGTTGTATAATGCAGAGAACATGAGTCCCTCTGTCTATTATAGGAACAGCAGTCCCCCTGTCCATTATAGAGAACAGCAGTTCCTGTGTATAATGTAGAGAACAACAGTCCCTGTGTCGAATATAGAGAACAGCAGTCCCTGTGTCTAATATAGAGAACAGCAGTCCCTGTGCCTCATATAGAGAACAGCATTCCCGTTGTCTAATATAGAACACTGCAGTCCCTGTGTCTAATACAGAGAACTGCATTCCTTGTGTCTCATATAGAGAACAGCTGTCCATGTGTCGAATATAGAGAACAGCAGCCCCTGTGCCGAATATAGAGAACAGCACTCCCTGTGTCTAATATAGAGAACAGCAGTTCCTGTGTCTCATACAGAGAACAGCAGTCCCTGTGCCTAATATAGAGAACTGCAGTCCCTGTGTCTAGTATAGAGAACAGCAGTCCCTCTGTCTAGTATAGAGAACAGCAGTCCCTGTGTCTAGTATAGAGAACTGCAGTCCCTGTGTCTAGTATAGAGAACAGCAGTCCCTGTGTGTAATATGGAGAACAGCAGTCCCTGTGCCTAATATAGAGAACAGCAGACCCTGTGCCTAATATAGAGAACAGCAGTCCCTGTATCTAATATAGAGAACAGCTGTCCATGTGTCTACAGAGAACAGCAATCCCTGTGTCTAATATAGAGAACAGCAGTCCCTGTGCCTAATATAGAGAACAGCAGTCCCTGTGCCTAATATAGAGAACAGCAGTCCCTGTGTCTAATATAGAGAACAGCAGTCCTTGTGCCTAAAATAGAGAACAGCAGTCCCTGTGTCTAGTATAGAGAACTGCAGTCCCTGTGTCTAGTATAGTGAACAGCAGTCCCTGTGTGTAATATGGAGAACAGCAGTCCCTGTGCCTAATATAGAGAACAGCAGTCCCTGTGTCTAATATAGAGAACAGCTGTCCATGTGTCTACAGAGAACAGCAATCCCTGTGTCTAATATAGAGAACAGCAGTCCCTGTGTCTAATACAGAGAACAGCAGTCCCTGTGCCTAATATAGGGAACAGCAGTTACATTGTATAATGCAGAGAACATGAGTCCCTCTGTCTATTATAGGAACAGCAGTCCCCCTGTCCATTATAGAGAACAGCAGTTCCTGTGTATAATGTAGAGAATAACAGTCCCTGTGTCGAATATCGAGAACAGCAGTCCCTGTGCCTAATATAGAGAACAGCAGCTCCTGTGCCTAATATAGAGAACAGCATTCCCGTTGTCTAATATAGAAAACTGCAGTCCCTGTGTCTAATACAGAGAACTACAGTCCTTGTGTCTCATATAAAGAACAGCTGTCCATGTGTCGAATATAGAGAACAGCAGCCCCTGTGCCCAATATAGAGAACAGCACTCCCTGTGTCTAATATAGAGAACAGCAGTCCCTGTGTCTAACATAGAGAACAGCAGTCCATGTGCCTAATACAGAGAACAGCAGTCCATGTGCCTAATACAGAGAACAGCAGTCCATGTGCCCAATACAGAGAACAGCAGTCCCTGTGTCTAATACAGAGAACAGCAGACCCTGTGCCTAATATAGGGAACAGCAGTCCCTGTGTCTAATACAGAGAACAGCAGTCCCTGTGCCTAATATAGAGAACAGCTGTCCATGTGTCTAATATAGAGAACAGCAGTCCCTGTGCCTAATATAGGGAACAGCAGTCACGTTGTATAATGCAGAGAACATGAGTCCCTCTGTCTATTATAGAGAACACCAGTCCCTGTGCCTAATATAGAGAACGGCAGACCCTGTGTCTAATATAGAGAACAGCAGTCCCTGTGTTTAATACAGAGAACAGCAGTCCCTGTGCCTAATATAGAGAACAGCAGTCACGTTGTATAATGCAGAGAACATGAGTCCCTCTGTTTATTATAGGAACAGCAGTCCCCCTGTCCATTATAGAGAACAGCAGTTCCTGTGTATAATGTAGAGAACAACAGTCCCTGTGTCGAATGTGGAGAACAGCAGTCCCTGTGCCTCATATAGAGAACAGCATTCCCGTTGTCTAATATAGAAAACTGCAGTCCCTGTGTCTAATACAGAGAACTGCAGTCCTTGTGTCTCATATAGAGAACAGCTGTCCATGTGTCGAATATAGAGAACAGCAGCCCCTGTGCGGAATATAGAGAACAGCATTCCCTGTGTCTAATATAGAGAACAGCAGTCCCTGTGTCAAACATAGAGAACAGCAGTCCATGTGCCTAATACAGAGAACAGCAGTCCATGTGCCTAATACAGAGAACAGCAGTCCATGTGCCCAATATAGAGAACAGCATTCCATGTGTCTAATATAGAGAACAGCAGTCCCTGTGTCTAACATAGAGAACAGCAGTCCATGTGCCTAATACAGAGAACAGCCGTCCATGTGCCTTATACTGAGAACAGCAGTCCATGTGCCCAATACAGAGAACAGCAGTCCCTGTGTCTAATACAGAGAACAGCAGTCCCTGTGCCTAATATAGGGAACAGCAGTCCCTGTGCTGAATATAGAGAACAGCATTCCCTGTGTCTAATACAGAGAACATCAGTCCCTGTGCCTAATATAGGGAACAGCAGTCCCTGTGTCTAATACAGAGAACAGCAGTCCCTGTGCCTAATATAGAGAACAGCTGTCCATGTGTCTAATATAGAGAACAGCAATCCCTGTGCCGAATATAGAGAACAGCAATCCCTGTGCCGGATATAGACAACAGCAGTCCCTGTGTCTAATATAGAGAACAGCAGTTCCTGTGTCTAATATAGAGAACAGCAGTCCCTGTGTCTAATATAGAGAGCAGCAGACCCTGTGTCTTATACAGAGCACAGCACTTCCTGTGTCTAATGTAGAGAACAGCACTCCCTGTGCCTTTTATAGAGAACAGCAGTCCCTGTGTCTAGTATAGAGAACAGCAGTCCCTGTGTCTAATATAGAGAACAGCAGTCCCTGTGTCTAATATAGAGAGCAGCAGTCCCTGTGTCTAATATAGAGAACAGCAGTCCCTGTGTCTTATACAGAGAACAGCACTTCCTGTGTCTAATGTAGAGAACAGCAGTCCCTGTGTCTAATATAGAGAACAGCAGTCCCTGTGCCTTTTATGGAGAACAGCAGTCCCTGTGTCTAGTATACAGAACAGCAGTCCCTGTGTCTAATATAGAGAACAGCAGTCCCTGGGTCTAATACAGAGAACAGCAGTCCTGTGTCTTATACAGAGAACAGCACTCCCTGTGTCTAATACAGAGAACAGCAATCCCTGTGTCTAATACAGAGAACAGCAGTCCCTGTGCCTAATATACCGAACAGCAGTCCCTGTGCCTAACATAGAGAACAGCAGTCCCTGTGTCTAATATAGAGAACAGCTGTCCATGTGTCTAATATAGAGAACAGCAAACCTGTGCCGAATATAGAGAACAGCAGACCCTGTGTCTAATATAGAGAACAGCAGTTCCTGTGTCTCATACAGAGAACAGCAGTCCCTGTGCCTAATATAGAGAACTGCAGTCCCTGTGTTTAATACAGAGAACAGCAGTCCCTGTGCATAATATAGAGAACAGCAGTCACGTTGTATAATGCAGAGAACATGAGTCCCTCTGTTTATTATAGGAACAGCAGTCCCCCTGTCCATTATAGAGAACAGCAGTTCCTGTGTCGAATGTAGAGAACAACAGTCCCTGTGTCGAATATAGAGAACAGTAGTCCCTGTGTCGAATATAGAGAACGGCAATCCCTGTGCCAAATATAGCGAACAGCAGACCCTGTGCCTAATATACAGAACAGCAGTCCGTGTATCTAATATAGAGAACAGCAGTCCCTGCGTCTAATATAGAGAACAGCATTCCCTGTGTCTAATGTAGAGAACAGCAGTCCCTGTGCCTAATATAGAGAACAGCAGTCCCTGTGCCTAATATAGAGAACAGCAGTCCCTGTGTCTAATATCGAGAACAGCAGTCCTTGTGCCTAAAATGGAGAACAGCAGTCCCTGTGTCTAGTATAGAGAACTGCAGTCCCTGTGTTTAGTATAGAGAACAGCAGTCCCTGTGTGTAATATGGAGAACAGCAGTCCCTGTGCCTAATATAGAGAACAGCAGTCCCTGTGTCTAATATAGAGAACAGCTGTCCATGTGTCTAATACAGAGAACAGCAATCCCTGTGTCTAATATAAAGAACAGCAGTCCCTGTGTCTAATACAGAGAACAGCAGTCCCTGTGCCTAATATAGGGAACAGCAGTCACGTTGTATAATGCAGAGAACATGAGTCCCTCTGTCTATTATAGGAACAGCAGTCCCCCTGTCCATTATAGAGAACAGCAGTTCCTGTGTATAATGTAGAGAACAACAGTCCCTGTGTCGAATATAGAGAACAGCAGTCCCTGTGCCTAATATAGAGAACAGCAGTCCCTGTGCCTCATATAGAGAACAGCATTCCCGTTGTCTAATATAGAACACTGCAGTCCCTGTGTCTAATACAGAGAACTGCATTCCTTGTGTCTCATATAGAGAACAGGTGTCCATGTGTCGATTATAGAGAACAGCAGCCCCTGTGAGGAATATAGAGAACAGCACTCCCTGTGTCTAATATAGAGAACAGCAGTTCCTGTGTCTCATACAGAGAACAGCAGTCCCTGTGCCTAATATAGAGAACTGCAGTCTCTGTGTCTAGTATAGAGAACAGCAGTCCCTCTGTCTAGTATAGAGAACAGCAGTCCCTGTGTCTAGTATAGAGAACTGCAGTCCCTGTGTCTAGTATGGAGAACAGCAGTCCCTGTGTGTAATATGGAGAACAGCAGTCCCTGTGCCTAATATAGAGAACAGCAGTCCCTGTGCCTAATATAGAGAACAGCAGTCACGTTGTATAATGCAGAGAACATGAGTCCCTCTGTTTATTATAGGCACAGCAGTCGCCCTGTCCATTATAGAGAACAGCAGTTCCTGTGTCGAATATAGAGAACAACAGTCCCTGTGTCGAACATAGAGAACAGCAGTCCCTGTGTCGAATATAGAGAACAGCAGTCCCTGTGCCTAATATATCGAACAGCAGTCCCTGTGCCTAATATAGAGAACAGCAGTCCCTGTGCCTAATATAGAGAACAGCAGTCCCTGTGTCTAATATAGAGAACAGCAGTCCCTGTGCCTAATATAGAGAACAGCAGTCCCTGTGCATAATATAGAGAACAACAGTCCCTGTGTCGAATATAGAGAACAGCAGTCCCTGTGCCTAATATAGAGAACAGCAGTTCCTGTGCCTAATATAGAGAACAGCATTCCCGTTGTCTAATATAGAGAACTGCAGTCCCTGTGTCTAATACAGAGAACTGCAGTCCTTGTGTCTCATATAGAGAACAGCTGTCCATGTGTCGAATATAGAGAACAGCAGTCCCTGTGCCGAATATAGAGAACTGCATTCCCTGTGTCTAATATAGAGAACAGCAGTCCCTGTGTCTAACATGGAGAACAGCAGTCCATGTGCCTAATATAGAGAACAGCAGTCCCTGTGCCTAATATAGAGAACAACAGTCCCTGTGTCGAATATAGAGAACAGCAGTCCCTGTGCCTAATATAGAGAACAGCAGTCCCTGTGCCTAATATAGAGAACAGCATTCCCGTTGTCTAATATAGAGAACTGCAGTCCCTATGTCTAATACAGAGAACTGCAGTCCTTGTGTCTCATATACAGAACAGCAGACCCTGTGCCTAATATAGGGAACAGCAGTCCCTGTATCTAATACAGAGAACAGCAGTCCCTGTGCCTAATATAGAGAACAGCTGTCCATGTGTCTAATATAGAGAATAGCAATCCCTGTGCCGAATATAGAGAGCAGCAATCCCTGTGCTGGATATAGAGAACAGCAGTCCCTGTGTCTTATATAGAGAACAGCAGTCCCTGTGTCTAATATAGAGAACAGCAATCCCTGTGTCGAATGCAGAGAACAGCAGTCCCTGTGTCTAATATAGAGAACAGCAGTCCCTGTTCCTATAATAGAGAACAGCAGTCCCGCTGTCTAGTTTCGAGAACAGCAGTCCCGGTGTCTAATTTCGAGAACAGCAGTCCCTGTGTCTAATACAGAGAACAGCACTCCCTGTGTCTAATACAGAGAACAGCACTCCCTGTGTCTAATACAGAGAACAGCAGTCCCTGTGCCTCATATACTGAACAGCAGTCCCTGTGCCTAACATAGAGAACACCAGTCCCTGTGTCTAATGTAGAGAACAGCTGTCCATGTGTCTAATATAGAGAACAGCAATCCCTGTGCCGAATGTAGAGAACGGCAGACCCTGTGACTAATATAGAGAACAGCAGTCCCTGTGTTTAATACAGAGAACAGCAGTCCCTGTGCCTAATATAGAGAACAGCAGTCACGTTGTATAATGCAGAGAACATGAGTCCCTCTGTTTATTATAGGAACAGCAGTCGCCCTGTCCATTATAGAGAACAGCAGTTCCTGTGTCGAATATAGAGAACAACAGTCCCTGTGTCGAATATAGAGAACAGCAGTCCCTGTGTCGAATATAGAGAACAGCAGTCCCTGTGCCTAATATATCGAACAGCAGTCCCTGTGCCTAATATAGAGAACAGCAGTCCCTGTGCCTAATATAGAGAACAGCAGTCCCTGTGTCTAATATAGAGAACAGCAGTCCCTGTGCCTAATATAGAGAACAGCAGTCCCTGTGCATAATATAGAGAACAACAGTCCCTGTGTCGAATATAGAGAACAGCAGTCCCTGTGCCTAATATAGAGAACAGCAGTCCCTGTGCCTAATATAGAGAACAGCATTCCCGTTGTCTAATATAGAGAACTGCAGTCCCTGTGTCTAATACAGAGAACTGCAGTCCTTGTGTCTCATATAGAGAACAGCTGTCCATGTGTCGAATATAGAGAACAGCAGTCCCTGTGCCGAATATAGAGAACTGCATTCCCTGTGTCTAATATAGAGAACAGCAGTCCCTGTGTCTAACATGGAGAACAGCAGTCCATGTGCCTAATAGAGAGAACAGCAGTCCATGTGCCTAATACAGAGAACAGCAGTCCCTGTGCCTAATACAGAGAACAGCAGTCCCTGTGTCTAATGTAGAGAACAGCAGTCCCTGTGTCTAATATAGAGAACAGCATTCCCTGTGCCTATAATAGAGAACAGCAGTCCCTGTGTCTAGTATAGAGAACAGCAGTCCCTGTGTCTAATACAGAGAAATGCAGTTCTTGTGTTTAGTATAGAGAACAGCAGTCCCTGTGTGGAATATGGGGAACAGCAGTCCCTGTGCGTAATATAGAGAACAGCAGTCCCTGTGTCTAATATAGAGAACAGCTGTCCATGTGTCTAATACAGAGAACAGCAATCCCTGTGTCTAATGCAGAGAACAGCAGTCCCTGTGTCTAATATAGAGAACAGCAGTCCCTGTGCCTAATATAGAGAACAGCAGTCCCTGTGCATAATATAGAAAACAACAGTCCCTGTGTCGAATATAGAGAACAGCAGTCCCTGTGCATAATATAGAGAACAGCAGTCACGTTGTATAATGCAGACAACATGAGTCCGTCTGTTTATTATAGGAACAGCAGTCCCCCTGTCCATTATAGAGAACAGCAGTTCCTGTGTCGAATGTAGAGAACAACAGTCCCTGTGTCGAATATAGAGAACAGCAGTCCCTGTGTCGAATATAGAGAACAGCAATCCCTGTGCCTAATATAGCGAACAGCAGACCCTGTGCCTAACATAGAGAACAGCAGTCCCTGTATCTAATATAGAGAACAGCAGTCCCTGCGTCTAATATAGAGAACAGCATTCCCTGTGTCTAATGTCGAGAACAGCAGTCCCTGTGCCTAATATAGAGAACAGCAGTCCCTGTGCCTAATATAGAGAACAGCAGTCCCTGTGTCTAATATAGAGAACAGCAGTCCTTGTGCCTATAATAGAGAACAGCAGTCCCTGTGTCTAGTATAGAGAACTGCAGTCCCTGTGTTTAGTATAGAGAACAGCAGTCCCTGTGTGTAATATGGAGAACAGCAGTCCCTGTGCCTAATATAGAGAACAGCAGTCCCTGTGTCTAATATAGAGAACAGCTGTCCATGTGTCTAATACAGAGAACAGCAATCCCTGTGTCTAATGCAGAGAACAGCAGTCCCTGTGTCTAATATAGAGAACAGCAGTCCCTGTGCCTAATATAGAGAACAGCAGTCCCTGTGCATAATATAGAAAACAACAGTCCCTGTGTCGAATATAGAGAACAGCAGTCCCTGTGCATAATATAGAGAACAGCAGTCACGTTGTATAATGCAGACAACATGAGTCCGTCTGTTTATTATAGGAACAGCAGTCCCCCTGTCCATTATAGAGAACAGCAGTTCCTGTGTCGAATGTAGAGAACAACAGTCCCTGTGTCGAATATAGACAACAGCAGTCCCTGTGTCGAATATAGAGAACAGCAATCCCTGTGCCTAATATAGCGAACAGCAGACCCTGTGCCTAACATAGAGAACAGCAGTCCCTGTATCTAATATAGAGAACAGCAGTCCCTGCGTCTAATATAGAGAACAGCATTCCCTGTGTCTAATGTCGAGAACAGCAGTCCCTGTGCCTAATATAGAGAACAGCAGTCCCTGTGCCTAATATAGAGAACAGCAGTCCCTGTGTCTAATATAGAGAACAGCAGTCCTTGTGCCTATAATAGAGAACAGCAGTCCCTGTGTCTAGTATAGAGAACTGCAGTCCCTGTGTTTAGTATAGAGAACAGCAGTCCCTGTGTGTAATATGGAGAACAGCAGTCCCTGTGCCTAATATAGAGAACAGCAGTCCCTGTGTCTAATATAGAGAACAGCTGTCCATGTGTCTAATACAGAGAACAGCAATCCCTGTGTCTAATATAGAGAACAGCAGTCCCTGTGTCTAATACAGAGAACAGCAGTCCCTGTGCCTAATATAGGGAACAGCAGTAACGTTGAATAATGCAGAGAACATGAGTCCCTCTGTCTATTATAGGAACAGCAGTCCCCCTGTCCATTATAGAGAACAGCAGTTCCTGTGTATAATGTAGAGAACAACAGTCCCTGTGTCGAATATAGAGGACAGCAGTCCCTGTGCCTAATATAGAGAACAGCAGTCCCTGTGCCTCATATAGAGAACAGCATTCCCGTTGTCTAATATAGAAAACTGCAGTCCCTGTGTCTAATATAGAGAACTGCAGTCCTTGTGTCTCATATAGAGAACAGCTGTCCATGTGTCGAATATAGAGAACAGCAGCCCCAGTGCGGAATATAGAGAACAGCATTCCCTGTGTCTAATATAGAGAACAGCAGTCCCTGTGTCAAACATAGAGAACAGCAGTCCATGTGCCTAATACAGAGAACAGCAGTCCATGTGCCTAATACAGAGAACAGCAGTCCATGTGCCCAATACAGAGAACAGCAGTCCCTGTGTCTAATACAGAGAACAGCAGTCCCTGTGCCTAATATAGGGAACAGCAGTCCCTGTGCTGAATACAGAGAACAGCATTCCCTGTGTCTAATATAGAGAACAGCAGTCCCTGTGTCTAACATAGAGAACAGCAGTCCATGTGCCTAATACAGAGAACAGCAGTCCATGTGCCTAATACTGAGAACAGCAGTCCATGTGCCCAATACAGAGAACAGCAGTCCCTGTGTCTAACACAGAGAACATCAGTCCCTGTGCCTAATATAGGGAACAGCAGTCCCTGTGTTTAATACAGAGAACAGCAGTCCCTGTGCCTAATATAGAGAACAGCAGTCACGTTGTATAATGCAGAGAACATGAGTCCCTCTGTTTATTATAGGAACAGCAGTCGCGCTGTCCATTATAGAGAACAGCAGTTCCTGTGTCGAATATAGAGAACAACAGTCCCTGTGTCGAATATAGAGAACAGCAGTCCCTGTGTCGAATATAGAGAACAGCAGTCCCTGTGCCTAATATATCGAACAGCAGTCCCTGTGCTTAATATAGAGAACAGCAGTCCCTGTGTCTAATATAGAGAACAGCAGTCCCTGTGTCTAATATAGAGAACAGCAGTCCCTGTGCCTAATATAGAGAACAGCAGTCCCTGTGCATAATATAGAGAACAGCAGTCCCTGTGTCGAATATAGAGAACAGCAGTCCCTGTGCCTAATATACAGAACAGCAGTCCCTGTGCCTAATATAGAGAACAGCATTCCCGTTGTCTAATATAGAGAACTGCAGTCCCTGTGTCTAATACAGAGAACTGCAGTCCTTGTGTCTCATATAGAGAACAGCTGTCCATGTGTCGAATATAGAGAACAGCAGTCCCTGTGCCGAATATAGAGAACTGCATTCCCTGTGTCTAATATAGAGAACAGCAGTCCCTGTGTCTAACATGGAGAACAGCAGTCCATGTGCCTAATAGAGAGAACAGCAGTCCATGTGCCTAATACAGAGAACAGCAGTCCCTGTGCCTAATACAGAGAACAGCAGTCCCTGTGTCTAATGTAGAGAACAGCAGTCCCTGTGTCTAATATAGAGAACAGCAGTCCCTGTGCCTATAATAGAGAACAGCAGTCCCTGTGTCTAGTCTCGAGAACAGCAGTCCCTGTGTCTAATACAGAGAAATGCAGTTCTTGTGTTTAGTATAGAGAACAGCAGTCCCTGGGTGTAATATGGGGAACAGCAGTCCCTGTGCGTAATATAGAGAACAGCAGTCCCTGTGTCTAATATAGAGAACAGCTGTCCATGTGTCTAATACAGAGAACAGCAATCCCTGTGTCTAATATAGAGAACAGCAGTCCCTGTGTCTAATATAGAGAACAGCAGTCCCTGTGCCTAATATAGAGAACAGCAGTCCCTGTGCATAATATAGAGAACAACAGTCCCTGTGTCGAATATAGAGAACAGCAGTCCCTGTGCATAATATAGAGAACAGCAGTCACGTTGTATAATGCAGAGAACATGAGTCCCTCTGTTTATTATAGGAACAGCAGTCCCCCTGTCCATTATAGAGAACAGCAGTTCCTGTGTCGAATGTAGAGAACAACAGTTCCTGTGTCGAATATAGAGAACAGCAGTCCCTGTGTCGAATATAGAGAACAGCAATCCCTGTGCCTAATAGAGCGAACAGCAGACCCTGTGCCTAATATAGAGAACAGCAGTCCCTGTATCTAATATAGAGATCAGCAGTCCCTGCGTCTAATATAGAGAACAGCATTCCCTGTGTCTAATGTAGAGAACAGCAGTCCCTGTGCCTAATATAGAGAACAGCTGTCCATGTGTCTAATATAGAGAACAGCAATCCCTGTGCCGAATATAGAGAACAGCAATCCCTGTGCTGGATATAGAGAACAGCAGTCCCTGTGTCTAATATAGAGAACAGCAGTCCCTGTGCCTAATATAGGGAACAGCAGTCACGTTGTATAATGCAGAGAACATGAGTCCCTCTGTCTATTATAGAGAACACCAGTCCCTGTGCCTAATATAGAGAACGGCAGACCCTGTGTCTAATATAGAGAACAGCAGTCCCTGTGTTTAATACAGAGAACAGCGGTCCCTGTGCATAATATAGAGAACAGCAGTCACGTTGTATAATGCACAGAACATGAGTCCCTCTGTTTATTATAGGAACAGCAGTCCCCCTGTCCATTATAGAGAACAGCAGTTCCTGTGTCGAATGTAGAGAACAACAGTTCCTGTGTCGAATATAGAGAACAGCAGTCCCTGTGTCGAATATAGAGAACAGCAATCCCTGTGCCTAATATAGCGAACAGCAGACCCTATGCCTAATATAGAGAACAACAGTCCCTGTGTCTAATATAGAGAACAGCTGTCCATGTGTCTACAGAGAACAGCAATCCCTGTGTCTAATATAGAGAACAGCAGTCCCTGTGTCTAATACAGAGAACAGCAGTCCCTGTGCCTAATATAGGGAACAGCAGTTACGTTGTATAATGCAGAGAACATGAGTCCCTCTGTCTATTATAGGAACAGCAGTCCCCCTGTCCATTATAGAGAACAGCAGTTCCTGTGTATAATGTAGAGAATAACAGTCCCTGTGTCGAATATCGAGAACAGCAGTCCCTGTGCCTAATATAGAGAACAGCAGCTCCTGTGCCTAATATAGAGAACAGCATTCCCGTTGTCTAATATAGAAAACTGCAGTCCCTGTGTCTAATACAGAGAACTACAGTCCTTGTGTCTCATATAAAGAACAGCTGTCCATGTGTCGAATATAGAGAACAGCAGCCCCTGCGCCCAATATAGAGAACAGCACTCCCTGTGTCTAATATAGAGAACAGCAGTCCCTGTGTCTAACATAGAGAACAGCAGTCCATGTGCCGAATACAGAGAACAGCAGTCCATGTGCCTAATACAGAGAACAGCAGTCCATGTGCCCAATACAGAGAACAGCAGTCCCTGTGTCTAATACAGAGAACAGCAGACCCTGTGCCTAATATAGGGAACAGCAGTCCCTGTGTCTAATACAGAGAACAGCAGTCCCTGTGCCTAATATAGAGAACAGCTGTCCATGTGTCTAATATAGAGAACAGCAGTCCCTGTGCCTAATATAGGGAACAGCAGTCACGTTGTATAATGCAGAGAACATGAGTCCCTCTGTCTATTATAGAGAACACCAGTCCCTGTGCCTAATATAGAGAACGGCAGACCCTGTGTCTAATATAGAGAACAGCAGTCCCTGTGTTTAATACAGAGAACAGCAGTCCCTGTGCATAATATAGTGAACAGTAGTCACGTTGTATAATGCACAGAACATGAGTCCCTCTGTTTATTATAGGAACAGCAGTCCCCCTGTCCATTATAGAGAACAGCAGTTCCTGTGTCGAATGTAGAGAACAACAGTTCCTGTGTCGAATATAGAGAACAGCAGTCCCTGTGTCGAATATAGAGAACAGCAATCCCTGTGCCTAATATAGCGAACAGCAGACCCTGTGCCTAATATACAGAACAGCAGTCCCTGTATCTAATATAGAGAACAGCAGTCCCTGCGTCTAATATAGAGAACAGCATTCCCTGTGTCTAATGTAGAGAACAGCAGTCCCTGTGCCTAATATAGAGAACAGCAGTCCCTGTGCCGAATAGAGAGAACAGCAGTCCCTGTGTCTAATATAGAGAACAGCAGTCCTTGTGCCTAAAATAGAGAACAGCAGTCCCTGTGTCTAGTATAGAGAACTGCAGTCCCTGTGTTTAGTAGTGAGAACAGCAGTCCCTGTGTGTAATATGGAGAACAGCAGTCCCTGTGCCTAATATAGAGAACAGCAGTCCCTGTGTCTAATATAGAGAACAGCTGTCCATGTGTCTAATACAGAGAACAGCAATCCCTGTGTCTAATATAGAGAACAGCAGTCCCTGTGTCTAATACAGAGAACAGCAGTCCCTGTGCCAAATATAGGGAACAGCAGTCACGTTGTATAATGCAGAGAACATGAGTCCCTCTGTCTATTATAGGAACAGCAGTCCCCCTGTCCATTATAGAGAACAGCAGTTCCTGTGTATAATGTAGAGAACAACAGTCCCTGTGTCGAATATAGAGAACAGCAGTCCCTGTGCCTAATATAGAGAACAGCAGTCCCTGTGCCTCATATAGAGAACAGCATTCCCGTTGTCTAATATAGAACACTGCAGTCCCTGTGTCTAATACAGAGAACTGCAGTCCTTGTGTCTCATATAGAGAACAGCTGTCCATGTGTCGAATATAGAGAACAGCAGCCCCTGTGCCGAATATAGAGAACAGCACTCCCTGTGTCAAATATAGAGAACAGCAGTTCCTGTGTCTCATACAGAGAACAGCAGTCCCTGTGCCTAATATAGAGAACTGCAGTCCCTGTGTCTAGTATAGAGAACAGCAGTCCCTCTGTCTAGTATAGAGAACAGCAGTCCCTGTGTCTAGTATAGAGAACTGCAGTCCCTGTGTCTAGTATAGAGAACAGCAGTCCCTGTGTGTAATATGGAGAACAGCAGTCCCTGTGCCTAATATAGAGAACAGCAGACCCTGTGCCTAATATAGAGAACAGCAGTCCCTGTATCTAATATAGAGAACAGCTGTCCATGTGTCTACAGAGAACAGCAATCCCTGTGTCTAATATAGAGAACAGCAGTCCCTGTGCCTAATATAGAGAACAGCAGTCCCTGTGCCTAATATAGAGAACAGCAGTCCCTGTGTCTAATATAGAGAACAGCAGTCCTTGTGCCTAAAATAGAGAACAGCAGTCCCTGTGTCTAGTATAGAGAACTGCAGTCCCTGTGTCTAGTATAGTGAACAGCAGTCCCTGTGTGTAATATGGAGAACAGCAGTCCCTGTGCCTAATATAGAGAACAGCAGTCCCTGTGTCTAATATAGAGAACAGCTGTCCATGTGTCTACAGAGAACAGCAATCCCTGTGTCTAATATAGAGAACAGCAGTCCCTGTGTCTAATACAGAGAACAGCAGTCCCTGTGCCTAATATAGGGAACAGCAGTTACATTGTATAATGCAGAGAACATGAGTCCCTCTGTCTATTATAGGAACAGCAGTCCCCCTGTCCATTATAGAGAACAGCAGTTCCTGTGTATAATGTAGAGAATAACAGTCCCTGTGTCGAATATCGAGAACAGCAGTCCCTGTGCCTAATATAGAGAACAGCAGCTCCTGTGCCTAATATAGAGAACAGCATTCCCGTTGTCTAATATAGAAAACTGCAGTCCCTGTGTCTAATACAGAGAACTACAGTCCTTGTGTCTCATATAAAGAACAGCTGTCCATGTGTCGAATATAGAGAACAGCAGCCCCTGTGCCCAATATAGAGAACAGCACTCCCTGTGTCTAATATAGAGAACAGCAGTCCCTGTGTCTAACATAGAGAACAGCAGTCCATGTGCCTAATACAGAGAACAGCAGTCCATGTGCCTAATACAGAGAACAGCAGTCCATGTGCCCAATACAGAGAACAGCAGTCCCTGTGTCTAATACAGAGAACAGCAGACCCTGTGCCTAATATAGGGAACAGCAGTCCCTGTGTCTAATACAGAGAACAGCAGTCCCTGTGCCTAATATAGAGAACAGCTGTCCATGTGTCTAATATAGAGAACAGCAGTCCCTGTGCCTAATATAGGGAACAGCAGTCACGTTGTATAATGCAGAGAACATGAGTCCCTCTGTCTATTATAGAGAACACCAGTCCCTGTGCCTAATATAGAGAACGGCAGACCCTGTGTCTAATATAGAGAACAGCAGTCCCTGTGTTTAATACAGAGAACAGCAGTCCCTGTGCCTAATATAGAGAACAGCAGTCACGTTGTATAATGCAGAGAACATGAGTCCCTCTGTTTATTATAGGAACAGCAGTCCCCCTGTCCATTATAGAGAACAGCAGTTCCTGTGTATAATGTAGAGAACAACAGTCCCTGTGTCGAATATAGAGAACAGCAGTCCCTGTGCCTAATATAGAGAACAGCAGTCCCTGTGCCTCATATAGAGAACAGCATTCCCGTTGTCTAATATAGAAAACTGCAGTCCCTGTGTCTTATACAGAGAACTGCAGTCCTTGTGTCTCATATAGAGAACAGCTGTCCATGTGTCGAATATAGAGAACAGCAGCCCCTGTGCGGAATATAGAGAACAGCATTCCCTGTGTCTAATATAGAGAACAGCAGTCCCTGTGTCAAACATAGAGAACAGCAGTCCATGTGCCTAATACAGAGAACAGCAGTCCATGTGCCTAATACAGAGAACAGCAGTCCATGTGCCCAATATAGAGAACAGCATTCCATGTGTCTAATATAGAGAACAGCAGTCCCTGTGTCTAACATAGAGAACAGCAGTCCATGTGCCTAATACAGAGAACAGCCGTCCATGTGCCTTATACTGAGAACAGCAGTCCATGTGCCCAATACAGAGAACAGCAGTCCCTGTGTCTAATACAGAGAACAGCAGTCCCTGTGCCTAATATAGGGTACAGCAGTCCCTGTGCTGAATATAGAGAACAGCATTCCCTGTGTCTAATACAGAGAACATCAGTCCCTGTGCCTAATATAGGGAACAGCAGTCCCTGTGTCTAATACAGAGAACAGCAGTCCCTGTGCCTAATATAGAGAACAGCTGTCCATGTGTCTAATATAGAGAACAGCAATCCCTGTGCCGAATATAGAGAACAGCAATCCCTGTGCCGGATATAGACAACAGCAGTCCCTGTGTCTAATATAGAGAACAGCAGTCCCTGTGTCTAATATAGAGAACAGCAGTCCCTGTGTCTAATATAGAGAGCAGCAGACCCTGTGTCTTATACAGAGAACAGCACTTCCTGTGTCTAATGTAGAGAACAGCAGTCCCTGTGCCTTTTATAGAGAACAGCAGTCCCTGTGTCTAGTATAGAGAACAGCAGTCCCTGTGTCTAATATAGAGAACAGCAGTCACTGTGTCTAATATAGAGAGCAGCAGTCCCTGTGTCTAATATAGAGAACAGCAGTCCCTGTGTCTTATACAGAGAACAGCACTTCCTGTGTCTAATGTAGAGAACAGCAGTCCCTGTGTCTAATATAGAGAACAGCAGTCCCTGTGCCTTTTATGGAGAACAGCAGTCCCTGTGTCTAGTATAGAGAACAGCAGTCCCTGTGTCTAATATAGAGAACAGCAGTCCCTGGGTCTAATACAGAGAACAGCAGTCCTGTGTCTTATACAGAGAACAGCACTCCCTGTGTCTAATACAGAGAACAGCAATCCCTGTGTCTAATACAGAGAACAGCAGTCCCTGTGCCTAATATACCGAACAGCAGTCCCTGTGCCTAACATAGAGAACAGCAGTCCCTGTGTCTAATATAGAGAACAGCTGTCCATGTGTCTAATATAGAGAACAGCAAACCTGTGCCGAATATAGAGAACAGCAGACCCTGTGTCTAATATAGAGAACAGCAGTTCCTGTGTCTCATACAGAGAACAGCAGTCCCTGTGCCTAATATAGAGAACTGCAGTCCCTGTGTTTAATACAGAGAACAGCAGTCCCTGTGCATAATATAGAGAACAGCAGTCACGTTGTATAATGCAGAGAACATGAGTCCCTCTGTTTATTATAGGAACAGCAGTCCCCCTGTCCATTATAGAGAACAGCAGTTCCTGTGTCGAATGTAGAGAACAACAGTCCCTGTGTCGAATATAGAGAACAGTAGTCCCTGTGTCGAATATAGAGAACAGCAATCCCTGTGCCAAATATAGCGAACAGCAGACCCTGTGCCTAATATACAGAACAGCAGTCCGTGTATCTAATATAGAGAACAGCAGTCCCTGCGTCTAATATAGAGAACAGCATTCCCTGTGTCTAATGTAGAGAACAGCAGTCCCTGTGCCTAATATAGAGAACAGCAGTCCCTGTGCCTAATATAGAGAACAGCAGTCCCTGTGTCTAATATAGAGAACAGCAGTCCTTGTGCCTAAAATAGAGAACAGCAGTCCCTGTGTCTAGTATAGAGAACTGCAGTCCCTGTGTTTAGTATAGAGAACAGCAGTCCCTGTGTGTAATATGGAGAACAGCAGTCCCTGTGCCTAATATAGAGAACAGCAGTCCCTGTGTCTAATATAGAGAACAGCTGTCCATGTGTCTAATACAGAGAACAGCAATCCCTGTGTCTAATATAGAGAACAGCAGTCCCTGTGTCTAATACAGAGAACAGCAGTCCCTGTGCCTAATATAGGGAACAGCAGTCACGTTGTATAATGCAGAGAACATGAGTCCCTCTGTCTATTATAGGAACAGCAGTCCCCCTGTCCATTATAGAGAACAGCAGTTCCTGTGTATAATGTAGAGAACAACAGTCCCTGTGTCGAATATAGAGAACAGCAGTCCCTGTGCCTAATATAGAGAACAGCAGTCCCTGTGCCTCATATAGAAAACAGCATTCCCGTTGTCTAATATAGAACACTGCAGTCCCTGTGTCTAATACAGAGAACTGCATTCCTTGTGTCTCATATAGAGAACAGGTGTCCATGTGTCGATTATAGAGAACAGCAGCCCCTGTGCGGAATATAGAGAACAGCACTCCCTGTGTCTAATATAGAGAACAGCAGTTCCTGTGTCTCATACAGAGAACAGCAGTCCCTGCGCCTAATATAGAGAACTGCAGTCCCTGTGTCTAATATAGAGAACAGCAGTCCCTCTGTCTAATATAGAGAGCAGCAGTCCCTGTGTCTTATACAGAGAACAGCACTTCCTGTGTCTAATGTAGAGAACAGCAGTCCCTGTGTCTAATATAGAGAACAGCAGTCCCTGTGCCTTTTATAGAGAACAGCAGTCCCTGTGTCTAGTATAGAGAACAGCAGTCCCTGTGTCTAATATAGAGAACAGCAGTCCCTGTGTCTAATATAGAGAACAGCAGTCCCTGTGTCTAATATAGAGAACAGCAGTCCCTGTGTCTTATACAGAGAACAGCACTTCCTGTGTCTAATGTAGAGAACAGCAGTCCCTGTGTCTAATATAGAGAACAGCAGTCCCTGTGCCTTTTATAGAGAACAGCAGTCCCTGTGTCTAGTATACAGAACAGCAGTCCCTGTGTCTAATATAGAGAACAGCAGTCCCTATGTCTATTACAGAGAACAGCAATCCGTGTCTAAAACAGAGAACAGCAGTCCCTGTGCCTAATATACCGAACAGCATTCCCTGTGTCTAATATAGAGAACAGCAGTCCCTGTGTCTAATATAGAGAACAGCTGTCCATGTGTCTAATATAGAGAACAGCAAAACTGTGCCGAATATAGAGAACAGCAGATCCTGTGTCTAATATAGAGAACAGCAGTTCCTGTGTCTCATACAGAGAACAGCAGTCCCTGTGCCTAATATAGAGAACTGCAGTCCCTGTGTCTAGTATAGAGAACAGCAGTCCCTCTGTCTAGTATAGAGAACAGCAGTCCCTGTGTCTAGTATAGAGAACTGCAGTCCCTGTGTCTAGTATAGAGAACAGCAGTCCCTGTGTGTAATATGGAGAACAGCAGTCCCTGTGCCTAATATAGAGAACAGCAGTCCCTGTGTCTAATATAGAGAACAGATGTCCATGTGTCTACAGAGAACAGCAATCCCTGTGTCTAATATAGAGAACAGCAGTCCCTGTGCCTAACATAGAGAACAGCAGTCCCTGTGTCTAATATAGAGAACAGCAGTCCTTGTGCCTAAAATAGAGAACAGCAGTCCCTGTGTCTAGTATAGAGAACTGCAGTCCCTGTGTCTAGTATAGTGAACAGCAGTCCCTGTGTGTAATATGGAGAACAGCAGTCCCTGTGTCTAGTATAGAGAACAGCAGTCCCTGTGTCTAATATAGAGAACAGCTGTCCATGTGTCTACAGAGAACAGCAATCCCTGTGTCTAATATAGAGAACAGCAGTCCCTGTGTCTAATACAGAGAACAGCAGTCCCTGTGCCTAATATAGGGAACAGCAGTTACGTTGTATAATGCAGAGAACATGAGTCCCTCTGTCTATTATAGGAACAGCAGTCCCCCTGTCCATTATAGAGAACAGCAGTTCCTGTGTATAATGTAGAGAATAACAGTCCCTGTGTCGAATATCGAGAACAGCAGTCCCTGTGCCTAATATAGAGAACAGCAGCTCCTGTGCCTAATATAGAGAACAGCATTCCCGTTGTCTAATATAGAAAACTGCAGTCCCTGTGTCTAATACAGAGAACTACAGTCCTTGTGTCTCATATAAAGAACAGCTGTCCATGTGTCGAATATAGAGAACAGCAGCCCCTGCGCCCAATATAGAGAACAGCACTCCCTGTGTCTAATATAGAGAACAGCAGTCCCTGTGTCTAACATAGAGAACAGCAGTCCATGTGCCGAATACAGAGAACAGCAGTCCATGTGCCTAATACAGAGAACAGCAGTCCATGTGCCCAATACAGAGAACAGCAGTCCCTGTGTCTAATACAGAGAACAGCAGACCCTGTGCCTAATATAGGGAACAGCAGTCCCTGTGTCTAATACAGAGAACAGCAGTCCCTGTGCCTAATATAGAGAACAGCTGTCCATGTGTCTAATATAGAGAACAGCAGTCCCTGTGCCTAATATAGGGAACAGCAGTCACGTTGTATAATGCAGAGAACATGAGTCCCTCTGTCTATTATAGAGAACACCAGTCCCTGTGCCTAATATAGAGAACGGCAGACCCTGTGTCTAATATAGAGAACAGCAGTCCCTGTGTTTAATACAGAGAACAGCGGTCCCTGTGCATAATATAGAGAACAGCAGTCACGTTGTATAATGCACAGAACATGAGTCCCTCTGTTTATTATAGGAACAGCAGTCCCCCTGTCCATTATAGAGAACAGCAGTTCCTGTGTCGAATGTAGAGAACAACAGTTCCTGTGTCGAATATAGAGAACAGCAGTCCCTGTGTCGAATATAGAGAACAGCAATCCCTGTGCCTAATATAGCGAACAGCAGACCCTATGCCTAATATAGAGAACAATAGTCCCTGTGTCTAATATAGAGAACAGCTGTCCATGTGTCTACAGAGAACAGCAATCCCTGTGTCTAATATAGAGAACAGCAGTCCCTGTGTCTAATACAGAGAACAGCAGTCCCTGTGCCTAATATAGGGAACAGCAGTTACGTTGTATAATGCAGAGAACATGAGTCCCTCTGTCTATTATAGGAACAGCAGTCCCCCTGTCCATTATAGAGAACAGCAGTTCCTGTGTATAATGTAGAGAATAACAGTCCCTGTGTCGAATATCGAGAACAGCAGTCCCTGTGCCTAATATAGAGAACAGCAGCTCCTGTGCCTAATATAGAGAACAGCATTCCCGTTGTCTAATATAGAAAACTGCAGTCCCTGTGTCTAATACAGAGAACTACAGTCCTTGTGTCTCATATAAAGAACAGCTGTCCATGTGTCGAATATAGAGAACAGCAGCCCCTGCGCCCAATATAGAGAACAGCACTCCCTGTGTCTAATATAGAGAACAGCAGTCCCTGTGTCTAACATAGAGAACAGCAGTCCATGTGCCGAATACAGAGAACAGCAGTCCATGTGCCTAATACAGAGAACAGCAGTCCATGTGCCCAATACAGAGAACAGCAGTCCCTGTGTCTAATACAGAGAACAGCAGACCCTGTGCCTAATATAGGGAACAGCAGTCCCTGTGTCTAATACAGAGAACAGCAGTCCCTGTGCCTAATATAGAGAACAGCTGTCCATGTGTCTAATATAGAGAACAGCAGTCCCTGTGCCTAATATAGGGAACAGCAGTCACGTTGTATAATGCAGAGAACATGAGTCCCTCTGTCTATTATAGAGAACACCAGTCCCTGTGCCTAATATAGAGAACGGCAGACCCTGTGTCTAATATAGAGAACAGCAGTCCCTGTGTTTAATACAGAGAACAGCAGTCCCTGTGCATAATATAGTGAACAGTAGTCACGTTGTATAATGCACAGAACATGAGTCCCTCTGTTTATTATAGGAACAGCAGTCCCCCTGTCCATTATAGAGAACAGCAGTTCCTGTGTCGAATGTAGAGAACAACAGTTCCTGTGTCGAATATAGAGAACAGCAGTCCCTGTGTCGAATATAGAGAACAGCAATCCCTGTGCCTAATATAGCGAACAGCAGACCCTGTGCCTAATATACAGAACAGCAGTCCCTGTATCTAATATAGAGAACAGCAGTCCCTGCGTCTAATATAGAGAACAGCATTCCCTGTGTCTAATGTAGAGAACAGCAGTCCCTGTGCCTAATATAGAGAACAGCAGTCCCTGTGCCTAATATAGAGAACAGCAGTCCCTGTGTCTAATATAGAGAACAGCAGTCCTTGTGCCTAAAATAGAGAACAGCAGTCCCTGTGTCTAGTATAGAGAACTGCAGTCCCTGTGTTTAGTAGTGAGAACAGCAGTCCCTGTGTGTAATATGGAGAACAGCAGTCCCTGTGCCTAATATAGAGAACAGCAGTCCCTGTGTCTAATATAGAGAACAGCTGTCCATGTGTCTAATACAGAGAACAGCAATCCCTGTGTCTAATATAGAGAACAGCAGTCCCTGTGTCTAATACAGAGAACAGCAGTCCCTGTGCCAAATATAGGGAACAGCAGTCACGTTGTATAATGCAGAGAACATGAGTCCCTCTGTCTATTATAGGAACAGCAGTCCCCCTGTCCATTATAGAGAACAGCAGTTCCTGTGTATAATGTAGAGAACAACAGTCCCTGTGTCGAATATAGAGAACAGCAGTCCCTGTGTCTAATATAGAGAACAGCAGTCCCTGTGCCTCATATAGAGAACAGCATTCCCGTTGTCTAATATAGAACACTGCAGTCCCTGTGTCTAATACAGAGAACTGCATTCCTTGTGTCTCATATAGAGAACAGCTGTCCATGTGTCGAATATAGAGAACAGCAGCCCCTGTGCCGAATATAGAGAACAGCACTCCCTGTGTCTAATATAGAGAACAGCAGTTCCTGTGTCTCATACAGAGAACAGCAGTCCCTGTGCCTAATATAGAGAACTGCAGTCCCTGTGTCTAGTATAGAGAACAGCAGTCCCTCTGTCTAGTATAGAGAACAGCAGTCCCTGTGTCTAGTATAGAGAACTGCAGTCCCTGTGTCTAGTATAGAGAACAGCAGTCCCTGTGTGTAATATGGAGAACAGCAGTCCCTGTGCCTAATATAGAGAACAGCAGACCCTGTGCCTAATATAGAGAACAGCAGTCCCTGTATCTAATATAGAGAACAGCTGTCCATGTGTCTACAGAGAACAGCAATCGCTGTGTCTAATATAGAGAACAGCAGTCCCTGTGCCTAATATAGAGAACAGCAGTCCCTGTGCCTAATATAGAGAACAGCAGTCCCTGTGTCTAATATAGAGAACAGCAGTCCTTGTGCCTAAAATAGAGAACAGCAGTCCCTGTGTCTAGTATAGAGAACTGCAGTCCCTGTGTCTAGTATAGTGAACAGCAGTCCCTGTGTGTAATATGGAGAACAGCAGTCCCTGTGCCTAATATAGAGAACAGCAGTCCCTGTGTCTAATATAGAGAACAGCTGTCCATGTGTCTACAGAGAACAGCAATCCCTGTGTCTAATATAGAGAACAGCAGTCCCTGTGTCTAATACAGAGAACAGCAGTCCCTGTGCCTAATATAGGGAACAGCAGTTACATTGTATAATGCAGAGAACATGAGTCCCTCTGTCTATTATAGGAACAGCAGTCCCCCTGTCCATTATAGAGAACAGCAGTTCCTGTGTATAATGTAGAGAATAACAGTCCCTGTGTCGAATATCGAGAACAGCAGTCCCTGTGCCTAATATAGAGAACAGCAGCTCCTGTGCCTAATATAGAGAACAGCATTCCCGTTGTCTAATATAGAAAACTGCAGTCCCTGTGTCTAATACAGAGAACTACAGTCCTTGTGTCTCATATAAAGAACAGCTGTCCATGTGTCGAATATAGAGAACAGCAGCCCCTGTGCCCAATATAGAGAACAGCACTCCCTGTGTCTAATATAGAGAACAGCAGTCCCTGTGTCTAACATAGAGAACAGCAGTCCATGTGCCTAATACAGAGAACAGCAGTCCATGTGCCTAATACAGAGAACAGCAGTCCATGTGCCCAATACAGAGAACAGCAGTCCCTGTGTCTAATACAGAGAACAGCAGACCCTGTGCCTAATATAGGGAACAGCAGTCCCTGTGTCTAATACAGAGAACAGCAGTCCCTGTGCCTAATATAGAGAACAGCTGTCCATGTGTCTAATATAGAGAACAGCAGTCCCTGTGCCTAATATAGGGAACAGCAGTCACGTTGTATAATGCAGAGAACATGAGTCCCTCTGTCTATTATAGAGAACACCAGTCCCTGTGCCTAATATAGAGAACGGCAGACCCTGTGTCTAATATAGAGAACAGCAGTCCCTGTGTTTAATACAGAGAACAGCAGTCCCTGTGCCTAATATAGAGAACAGCAGTCACGTTGTATAATGCAGAGAACATGAGTCCCTCTGTTTATTATAGGAACAGCAGTCCCCCTGTCCATTATAGAGAACAGCAGTTCCTGTGTATAATGTAGAGAACAACAGTCCCTGTGTCGAATATAGAGAACAGCAGTCCCTGTGCCTAATATAGAGAACAGCAGTCCCTGTGCCTCATATAGAGAATAGCATTCCCGTTGTCTAATATAGAAAACTGCAGTCCCTGTGTCTAATACAGAGAACTGCAGTCCTTGTGTCTCATATAGAGAACAGCTGTCCATGTGTCGAATATAGAGAACAGCAGCCCCTGTGCGGAATATAGAGAACAGCATTCCCTGTGTCTAATATAGAGAACAGCAGTCCCTGTGTCAAACATAGAGAACAGCAGTCCATGTGCCTAATACAGAGAACAGCAGTCCATGTGCCTAATACAGAGAACAGCAGTCCATGTGCCCAATATAGAGAACAGCATTCCATGTGTCTAATATAGAGAACAGCAGTCCCTGTGTCTAACATAGAGAACAGCAGTCCATGTGCCTAATACAGAGAACAGCCGTCCATGTGCCTTATACTGAGAACAGCAGTCCATGTGCCCAATACAGAGAACAGCAGTCCCTGTGTCTAATACAGAGAACAGCAGTCCCTGTGCCTAATATAGGGAACAGCAGTCCCTGTGCTGAATATAGAGAACAGCATTCCCTGTGTCTAATACAGAGAACATCAGTCCCTGTGCCTAATATAGGGAACAGCAGTCCCTGTGTCTAATACAGAGAACAGCAGTCCCTGTGCCTAATATAGAGAACAGCTGTCCATGTGTCTAATATAGAGAACAGCAATCCCTGTGCCGAATATAGAGAACAGCAATCCCTGTGCCGGATATAGACAACAGCAGTCCCTGTGTCTAATATAGAGAACAGCAGTTCCTGTGTCTAATATAGAGAACAGCAGTCCCTGTGTCTAATATAGAGAGCAGCAGACCCTGTGTCTTATACAGAGCACAGCACTTCCTGTGTCTAATGTAGAGAACAGCACTCCCTGTGCCTTTTATAGAGAACAGCAGTCCCTGTGTCTAGTATAGAGAACAGCAGTCCCTGTGTCTAATATAGAGAACAGCAGTCCCTGTGTCTAATATAGAGAGCAGCAGTCCCTGTGTCTAATATAGAGAACAGCAGTCCCTGTGTCTTATACAGAGAACAGCACTTCCTGTGTCTAATGTAGAGAACAGCAGTCCCTGTGTCTAATATAGAGAACAGCAGTCCCTGTGCCTTTTATGGAGAACAGCAGTCCCTGTGTCTAGTATAGAGAACAGCAGTCCCTGTGTCTAATATAGAGAACAGCAGTCCCTGGGTCTAATACAGAGAACAGCAGTCCTGTGTCTTATACAGAGAACAGCACTCCCTGTGTCTAATACAGAGAACAGCAATCCCTGTGTCTAATACAGAGAACAGCAGTCCCTGTGCCTAATATACCGAACAGCAGTCCCTGTGCCTAACATAGAGAACAGCAGTCCCTGTGTCTAATATAGAGAACAGCTGTCCATGTGTCTAATATAGAGAACAGCAAACCTGTGCCGAATATAGAGAACAGCAGACCCTGTGTCTAATATAGAGAACAGCAGTTCCTGTGTCTCATACAGAGAACAGCAGTCCCTGTGCCTAATATAGAGAACTGCAGTCCCTGTGTTTAATACAGAGAACAGCAGTCCCTGTGCATAATATAGAGAACAGCAGTCACGTTGTATAATGCAGAGAACATGAGTCCCTCTGTTTATTATAGGAACAGCAGTCCCCCTGTCCATTATAGAGAACAGCAGTTCCTGTGTCGAATGTAGAGAACAACAGTCCCTGTGTCGAATATAGAGAACAGTAGTCCCTGTGTCGAATATAGAGAACAGCAATCCCTGTGCCAAATATAGCGAACAGCAGACCCTGTGCCTAATATACAGAACAGCAGTCCGTGTATCTAATATAGAGAACAGCAGTCCCTGCGTCTAATATAGAGAACAGCATTCCCTGTGTCTAATGTAGAGAACAGCAGTCCCTGTGCCTAATATAGAGAACAGCAGTCCCTGTGCCTAATATAGAGAACAGCAGTCCCTGTGTCTAATATCGAGAACAGCAGTCCTTGTGCCTAAAATGGAGAACAGCAGTCCCTGTGTCTAGTATAGAGAACTGCAGTCCCTGTGTTTAGTATAGAGAACAGCAGTCCCTGTGTGTAATATGGAGAACAGCAGTCCCTGTGCCTAATATAGAGAACAGCAGTCCCTGTGTCTAATATAGAGAACAGCTGTCCATGTGTCTAATACAGAGAACAGCAATCCCTGTGTCTAATATAGAGAACAGCAGTCCCTGTGTCTAATACAGAGAACAGCAGTCCCTGTGCCTAATATAGGGAACAGCAGTCACGTTGTATAATGCAGAGAACATGAGTCCCTCTGTCTATTATAGGAACAGCAGTCCCCCTGTCCATTATAGAGAACAGCAGTTCCTGTGTATAATGTAGAGAACAACAGTCCCTGTGTCGAATATAGAGAACAGCAGTCCCTGTGCCTAATATAGAGAACAGCAGTCCCTGTGCCTCATATAGAGAACAGCATTCCCGTTGTCTAATATAGAACACTGCAGTCCCTGTGTCTAATACAGAGAACTGCATTCCTTGTGTCTCATATAGAGAACAGGTGTCCATGTGTCGATTATAGAGAACAGCAGCCCCTGTGCGGAATATAGAGAACAGCACTCCCTGTGTCTAATATAGAGAACAGCAGTTCCTGTGTCTCATACAGAGAACAGCAGTCCCTGTGCCTAATATAGAGAACTGCAGTCCCTGTGTCTAGTATAGAGAACAGCAGTCCCTCTGTCTAGAATAGAGAACAGCAGTCCCTGTGTCTAGTATAGAGAACTGCAGTCCCTGTGTCTAGTATGGAGAACAGCAGTCCCTGTGTGTAATATGGAGAACAGCAGTCCCTGTGCCTAATATAGAGAACAGCAGTCCCTGTGTCTAATATAGAGAACAGCTGTCCATGTGTCTACAGAGAACAGCAATCCCTGTGTCAAATATAGAGAACAGCAGTCCCTGTGCCTAATATAGAGAACAGCAGTCCCTGTGCCTAATATAGAGAACAGCAGTCCCTGTGTCTAATATAGAGAACAGCAGTCCTTGTGCCTAAAATAGAGAACAGCAGTCCCTGTGTCTGGTATAGAGAACTGCAGTCCCTGTGTCTAGTACAGTGAACAGCAGTCCCTGTGTGTAATATGGAGAACAGCAGTCCCTGTGTCTAATATAGAGAACAGCAGTCCCTGTGCCTTTTATAGAGAACAGCAGTCCCTGTGTCTAGTATAGAGAACAGCAGTCCCTGTGTCTAATATAGAGAACAGCAGTCCCTGGGTCTAATACAGAGAACAGCAGTCCTGTGTCTTATACAGAGAACAGCACTCCCTGTGTCTAATACAGAGAACAGCAATCCCTGTGTCTCATACAGAGAACAGCAGTCCCTGTGCCTAATATACCGAACAGCAGTCCCTGTGTCGAATATAGAGAACAGCAGTCCCTGTGTCTAATATAGAGAACAGCTGTCCATGTGTCTAATATAGAGAACAGCAAACCTGTGCCGAATATAGAGAACAGCAGACCCTGTGTCTAATATAGAGAACAGCAGTTCCTGTGTCTCATACAGAGAACAGCAGTCCCTGTGCCTAATATAGAGAACTGCAGTCCCTGTGTCTAGTATAGAGAACAGCAGTCCCTGTGTCTAGTATAGAGAACAGCAGTCCCTGTGTCTAGTATAGAGAACAGCAGTCCCTGTGTGTAATATGGAGAACAGCAGTCCCTGTGCCTAATATAGAGAACAGCAGTCCCTGTGTCTAATATAGAGAACAGCTGTCCATGTGTCTACAGAGAACAGCAATCCCTGTGTCTAATATAGAGAACAGCAGTCCCTGTGCCTAATATAGAGAACAGCAGTCCCTGTGCCTAATATAGAGAACAGCAGTCCCTGTGTCTAATATAGAGAACAGCAGTCCTTGTGCCTAAAATAGAGAACAGCAGTCCCTGTGTCTAGTATAGAGAACTGCAGTCCCTGTGTCTAGTATAGTGAACAGCAGTCCCTGTGTGTAATATGGAGAACAGCAGTCCCTGTGCCTAATATAGAGAACAGCAGTCCCTGTGTCTAATATAGAGAACAGCTGTCCATGTGTCTAATACAGAGAACAGCAATCCCTGTGTCTAATATAGAGAACAGCAGTCCCTGTGTCTAATACAGAGAACAGCAGTCCCTGTGCCTAATATAGGGAACAGCAGTTACGTTGTATAATGCAGAGAACATGAGTCCCTCTGTCTATTATAGGAACAGCAGTCCCCCTGTCCATTATAGAGAACAGCAGTTCCTGTGTATAATGTAGAGAATAACAGTCCCTGTGTCGAATATCGAGAACAGCAGTCCCTGTGCCTAATATAGAGAACAGCAGTCCCTGTGTTAAATACAGAGAACAGCAGTCCCTGTGCCTCATATACTGAACAGCAGTCCCTGTGCCTAACATAGAGAACACCAGTCCCTGTGTCTAATATAGAGAACAGCTGTCCATGTGTCTAATATAGAGAACAGCAATCCCTGTGCCGAATGTAGAGAACGGCTGACCCTGTGTCTAATATAGAGAACATCAGTCCCTGTGTTTAATACAGAGAACAGCAGTCCCTGTGCCTAATATAGAGAACAGCAGTCACGTTGTATAATATAGAGAACTGCAGTCCCTGTGTCTAATACAGAGAACTGCAGTCCTTGTGTCTCACATAGAGAACAGCTGTCCATGTGTCGAATATAGAGAACAGCAGTCCCTATGCCGAATATAGAGAACAGCATTCCCTGTGTCTAATATAGAGAACAGCAGTCCCTGTGTCTAACATGGAGAACAGCAGTCCATGTGCCTAATACAGAGAACAGCAGTCCATGTGTCTAATACAGAGAACAGCAGTCCATGTGCCCAATACAGAGAACAGCAGTCCCTGTGTCTAATACAGAGAACAGCAGTTCCTGTGTCTAATGTAGAGAACAGCAGTTCCTGTGTCTAATGTAGAGAACAGCAGTCCCTGTGTCTAATATAGAGAACAGCAGTCCCTGTGCCTATCATAGAGAACAGCAGTCCCTGTGTCTAATATAGAGAACAGCGGTCCCTGCGTCTATCATAGAGAACAGCAGTCCCTGTGTCTAATACAGAGAACAGCAGTCCCTGTGCCTCATATACTGAACAGCAGTCCCTGTGCCTAACATAGAGAACACCAGTCCCTGTGTCTAATATAGAGAACAGCTGTCCATGTGTCTAATATAGAGAACAGCAATCCCTGTGCCGAATGTAGAGAACGGCAGACCCTGTGTCTAATATAGAGAACAGCAGTCCCTGTGTTTAATACAGAGAGCAGCAGTCCCTGTGCCTAATATAGAGAACAGCAGTCACGTTGTATAATGCAGAGCACATGAGTCCCTCTGTTTATTATAGGAACAGCAGTCGCCCTGTCCATTATAGAGAACAGCAGTTCCTGTGTCGAATATAGAGAACAACAGTCCCTGTGTCGAATATAGAGAACAGCAGTCCCTGTGCCTAATATAGAGAACAGCAGTCCCTGTGCCTAATATAGAGAACAGCATTCCCGTTGTCTAATAGAGAGAACAGCAGCTCCTGTGCCTAATATATCGAACAGCAGTCCCTGTGCCTAATATAGAGAACAGCAGTCCCTGTGCCTAAAAAAGAGAACAGCAGTCCCTGTGTCTAATATAGAGAACAGCAGTCCCTGTGCCTAATATAGAGAACAGCAGTCCCTGTGCCTAATATAGAGAACAACAGTCCCTGTGTCGAATATCGAGAACAGCAGTCCCTGTGCCTAATATAGAGAACAGCAGTACCTGTGCCTAATATAGAGAACAGCATTCCCGTTGTCTAATATAGAGAACTGCAGTCCCTGTGTCTAATACAGAGAACTGCAGTCCTTGTGTCTCATATAGAGAACAGCTGTCCATGTGTCGAATATAGAGAACAGCAGTCCTTGTGCCGAATATAGAGAACTGCATTCCCTGTGTCTAATATAGAGAACAGCAGTCCCTGTGTCTAACATGGAGAACAGCAGTCCATGTGCCTAATACAGAGAACAGCAGTCCATGTGCCTAATACAGAGAACAGCAGTCCCTGTGCCTAATACAGAGAACAGCAGTTCCTGTTTCTAATGTAGAGAACAGCAGTCCCTGTGTCTAATGTAGAGAACAGCAGTCCCTGTGCCTATAATAGAGAACAGCAATCCCTGTGTCTAGTATAGAGAACAGCAGTCCCTGTGTCTAATACGGAGAAATGCAGTTCCTGTGTCTCATATAGAGAACAGCTGTCCATGTATCTAATATAGAGAACAGCAGTCCCTGTGTTTAATACAGAGAACAGCAGTCCCTGTGCCTAATATAGAGAACAGCAGTCACGTTGTATAATATAGAGAACTGCAGTCCCTGTGTCTAATACAGAGAACTGCAGTCCTTGTGTCTCACATAGAGAACAGCTGTCCATGTGTCGAATATAGAGAACAGCAGTCCCTATGCCGAATATAGAGAACAGCATTCCCTGTGTCTAATATAGAGAACAACAGTCCCTGTGTCTAACATGGAGAACAGCAGTGCATGTGCCTAATACAGAGAACAGCAGTCCATGTGTCGAATACAGAGAACAGCAGTCCATGTGCCCAATACAGAGAACAGCAGTCCCTGTGTCTAATACAGAGAACAGCAGTTCCTGTGTCTAATGTAGAGAACAGCAGTTCCTGTGTCTAGTGTAGAGAACAGCAGTCCCTGTGTCTAATATAGAGAACAGCAGTCCCTGTGCCTATCATAGAGAACAGCAGTCCCTGTGTCTAATATAGAGAACAGCAGTCCCTGCGTCTATCATAGAGAACAGCAGTCCCTGTGTCTAATACAGAGAACAGCAGTCCCTGTGCCTCATATACTAAACAGCAGTCCCTGTGCCTAACATAGAGAACACCAGTCCCTGTCTCGAATATAGAGAACAGCTGTCCATGTGTCTAATATAGAGAACAGCAATCCCTGTGCCGAATGTAGAGAACGGCAGACCCTGTGTCTAATATAGAGAACAGCAGTCCCTGTGTTTAATACAGAGAAGAGCAGTCCCTGTGCCTAATATAGAGAACAGCAGTCACGTTGTATAATGCAGAGCACATGAGTCCCTCTGTTTATTATAGGAACAGCAGTCGCCCTGTCCATTATAGAGAACAGCAGTTCCTGTGTCGAATATAGAGAACAACAGTCCCTGTGTCGAATATAGAGAACAGCAGTCCCTGTGCCTAATATAGAGAACAGCAGTCCCTGTGCCTAATATAGAGAACAGCATTCCCGTTGTCTAATAGAGAGAACAGCAGCCCCTGTGCCTAATATATCGAACAGCAGTCCCTGTGCCTAATATAGAGAACAGCAGTCCCTGTGCCTAATATAGAGAACAGCAGTCCCTGTGTCTAATATAGAGAACAGCAGTCCCTGTGCCTAATATAGAGAACAGCAGTCCCTGTGCCTAATATAGAGAACAACAGTCCCTGTGTCGAATATAGAGAACAGCAGTCCCTGTGCCTAATATAGAGAACAGCAGTCCCTGTGCCTAATATAGAGAACAGCATTCCCGTTGTCTAATATAGAGAACTGCAGTCCCTGTGTCTAATACAGAGAACTGCAGTCCTTGTGTCTCATATAGAGAACAGCTGTCCATGTGTCGAATATAGAGAACAGCAGTCCCTGTGCCGAATATAGAGAACTGCATTCCCTGTGTCTAATATAGAGAACAGCAGTCCCTGTGTCTAACATGGAGAACAGCAGTCCATGTGCCTAATACAGAGAACAGCAGTCCATGTGCCTAATACAGAGAACAGCAGTCCCTGTGCCTAATACAGAGAACAGCAGTCCCTGTGTCTAGTATAGAGAACAGCAGTCCCTGTGTCTAGTATAGAGAACAGCAGTCCCTGTGTGTAATATGGAGAACAGCAGTCCCTGTGCCTAATATAGAGAACAGCAGTCCCTGTGTCTAATATAGAGAACAGCTGTCCATGTGTCTACAGAGAACAGCAATCCCTGTGTCTAATATAGAGAACAGCAGTCCCTGTGCCTAATATAGAGAACAGCAGTCCCTGTGCCTAATATAGAGAACAGCAGTCCCTGTGTCTACTATAGAGAACAGCAGTCCTTGTGCCTAAAATAGAGAACAGCAGTCCCTGTGTCTAGTATAGAGAACTGCAGTCCCTGTGTCTAGTATAGTGAACAGCAGTCCCAGTGTGTAATATGGAGAACAGCAGTCCCTGTGCCTAATATAGAGAACAGCAGTCCCTGTGTCTAATATAGAGAACAGCTGTCCATGTGTCTACAGAGAACAGCAATCCCTGTGTCTAATATAGAGAACAGCAGTCCCTGTGTCTAATACAGAGAACAGCAGTCCCTGTGCCTAATATAGGGAACAGCAGTTACGTTGTATAATGCAGAGAACATGAGTCCCTCTGTCTATTATAGGAACATCAGTCCCCCTGTCCATTATAGAGAACAGCAGTTCCTGTGTCGAATATAGAGAACAACAGTCCCTGTGTCGAATATAGAGAACAGCAGTCCCTGTGCCTAATATAGAGAACAGCAGTCCCTGTGCCTAATATAGAGAACAGCATTCCCGTTGTCTAATAGAGAGAACAGCAGCCCCTGTGCCTAATATATCGAACAGCAGTCCCTGTGCCTAATATAGAGAACAGCAGTCCCTGTGCCTAATATAGAGAACAGCAGTCCCTGTGTCTAATATAGAGAACAGCAGTCCCTGTGCCTAATATAGAGAACAGCAGTCCCTGTGCCTAATATAGAGAACAACAGTCCCTGTGTCGAATATAGAGAACAGCAGTCCCTGTGCCTAATATAGAGAACAGCAGTCCCTGTGCCTAATATAGAGAACAGCATTCCCGTTGTCTAATATAGAGAACTGCAGTCCCTGTGTCTAATACAGAGAACTGCAGTCCTTGTGTCTCATATAGAGAACAGCTGTCCATGTGTCGAATATAGAGAACAGCAGTCCCTGTGCCGAATATAGAGAACTGCATTCCCTGTGTCTAATATAGAGAACAGCAGTCCCTGTGTCTAACATGGAGAACAGCAGTCCATGTGCCTAATACAGAGAACAGCAGTCCATGTGCCTAATACAGAGAACAGCAGTCCCTGTGCCTAATACAGAGAACAGCAGTCCCTGTGTCTAGTATAGAGAACAGCAGTCCCTGTGTCTAGTATAGAGAACAGCAGTCCCTGTGTGTAATATGGAGAACAGCAGTCCCTGTGCCTAATATAGAGAACAGCAGTCCCTGTGTCTAATATAGAGAACAGCTGTCCATGTGTCTACAGAGAACAGCAATCCCTGTGTCTAATATAGAGAACAGCAGTCCCTGTGCCTAATATAGAGAACAGCAGTCCCTGTGCCTAATATAGAGAACAGCAGTCCCTGTGTCTACTATAGAGAACAGCAGTCCTTGTGCCTAAAATAGAGAACAGCAGTCCCTGTGTCTAGTATAGAGAACTGCAGTCCCTGTGTCTAGTATAGTGAACAGCAGTCCCTGTGTGTAATATGGAGAACAGCAGTCCCTGTGCCTAATATAGAGAACAGCAGTCCCTGTGTCTAATATAGAGAACAGCTGTCCATGTGTCTACAGAGAACAGCAATCCCTGTGTCTAATATAGAGAACAGCAGTCCCTGTGTCTAATACAGAGAACAGCAGTCCCTGTGCCTAATATAGGGAACAGCAGTTACGTTGTATAATGCAGAGAACATGAGTCCCTCTGTCTATTATAGGAACATCAGTCCCCCTGTCCATTATAGAGAACAGCAGTTCCTGTGTATAATGTAGAGAATAACAGTCCCTGTGTCGAATATCGAGAACAGCAGTCCCTGTGCCTAATATAGAGAACAGCAGCTCCTGTGCCTAATATAGAGAACAGCATTCCCGTTGTCTAATATAGAAAACTGCAGTCCCTGTGTCTAATACAGAGAACTACAGTCCTTGTGTCTCATATAGAGAACAGCTGTCCATGTGTCGAATATAGAGAACAGCAGCCCCTGTGCCCAATATAGAGAACAGCAATCCCTGTGTCTAATATAGAGAGGAGCAGTCCCTGTGTCTAACATAGAGAACAGCAGTCCATGTGCCTAATACAGAGAACAGCGGTCCAAGTGCCTAATACAGAGAACAGCAGTCCATGTGCCCAATACAGAGAACAGCAGTCCCTGTGTCTAATACAGAGAACAGCAGACCCTGTGCCTAATATAGGGAACAGCAGTCCCTGTGTCTAATACAGAGAACAGCAGTCCCTGTGCCTAATATAGAGAACAGCTGTCCATGTGTCTTATATAGAGAACAGCAGTCCCTGTGTCTAATATAGAGAACAGCAATCCCTGTGTCGAATGCAGAGAACAGCAGTCCCTGTGTCTAATATAGAGACCAGCAGTCCCTGTTCCTATAATAGAGAACAGCAGTCCCGCTGACTAGTATAGAGAACAGCAGTCCCGGTGTCTAATTTCGAGAACAGCAGGCCCTGTGTATAATACAGAGAACAGCATTCCCTGTGTCTAATACAGAGAACAACACTCCCTGTGTCTAATACAGAGAACAGCAGTCCCTGTGTTAAATACAGAGAACAGCAGTCCCTGTGCCTCATATACTGAACAGCAGTCCCTGTGCCTAACATAGAGAACACCAGTCCCTGTGTCTAATATAGAGAACAGCTGTCCATGTGTCTAATATAGAGAACAGCAATCCCTGTGCCGAATGTAGAGAACGGCAGACCCTGTGTCTAATATAGAGAACATCAGTCCCTGTGTTTAATACAGAGAACAGCAGTCCCTGTGCCTAATATAGAGAACAGCAGTCACGTTGTATAATATAGAGAACTGCAGTCCCTGTGTCTAATACAGAGAACTGCAGTCCTTGTGTCTCACATAGAGAACAGCTGTCCATGTGTCGAATATAGAGAACAGCAGCCCCTGTGCCCAATATAGAGAACAGCAATCCCTGTGTCTAATATAGAGAGGAGCAGTCCCTGTGTCTAATATAGAGAACAGCATTCCCGTTGTCTAATATAGAGAACTGCAGTCCCTGTGTCTAATACAGAGAACTGCAGTCCTTGTGTCTCATATAGAGAACAGCTGTCCATGTGTCGAATATAGAGAACAGCAGTCCCTGTGCCGAATATAGAGAACTGCATTCCCTGTGTCTAATATAGAGAACAGCAGTCCCTGTGTCTAACATGGAGAACAGCAGTCCATGTGCCTAATACAGAGAACAGCAGTCCATGTGCCTAATACAGAGAACAGCAGTCCCTGTGCCTAATACAGAGAACAGCAGTCCCTGTGTCTAGTATAGAGAACAGCAGTCCCTGTGTCTAGTATAGAGAACAGCAGTCCCTGTGTGTAATATGGAGAACAGCAGTCCCTGTGCCTAATATAGAGAACAGCAGTCCCTGTGTCTAATATAGAGAACAGCTGTCCATGTGTCTACAGAGAACAGCAATCCCTGTGTCTAATATAGAGAACAGCAGTCCCTGTGCCTAATATAGAGAACAGCAGTCCCTGTGCCTAATATAGAGAACAGCAGTCCCTGTGTCTACTATAGAGAACAGCAGTCCTTGTGCCTAAAATAGAGAACAGCAGTCCCTGTGTCTAGTATAGAGAACTGCAGTCCCTGTGTCTAGTATAGTGAACAGCAGTCCCTGTGTGTAATATGGAGAACAGCAGTCCCTGTGCCTAATATAGAGAACAGCAGTCCCTGTGTCTAATATAGAGAACAGCTGTCCATGTGTCTACAGAGAACAGCAATCCCTGTGTCTAATATAGAGAACAGCAGTCCCTGTGTCTAATACAGAGAACAGCAGTCCCTGTGCCTAATATAGGGAACAGCAGTTACGTTGTATAATGCAGAGAACATGAGTCCCTCTGTCTATTATAGGAACAGCAGTCCCCCTGTCCATTATAGAGAACAGCAGTTCCTGTGTATAATGTAGAGAATAACAGTCCCTGTGTCGAATATCGAGAACAGCAGTCCCTGTGCCTAATATAGAGAACAGCAGCTCCTGTGCCTAATATAGAGAACAGCATTCCCGTTGTCTAATATAGAAAACTGCAGTCCCTGTGTCTAATATAGAGAACTACAGTCCTTGTGTCTCATATAGAGAACAGCTGTCCATGTGTCGAATATAGAGAACAGCAGCCCCTGTGCCCAATATAGAGAACAGCAATCCCTGTGTCTAATATAGAGAGGAGCAGTCCCTGTGTCTAACATAGAGAACAGCAGTCCATGTGCCTAATACAGAGAACAGCGGTCCATGTGCCTAATACAGAGAACAGCAGTCCATGTGCCCAATACAGAGAACAGCAGTCCCTGTGTCTAATACAGAGAACAGCAGACCCTGTGCCTAATATAGGGAACAGCAGTCCCTGTGTCTAATACAGAGAACAGCAGTCCCTGTGCCTAATATAGAGAACAGCTGTCCATGTGTCTTATATAGAGAACAGCAGTCCCTGTGTCTAATATAGAGAACAGCAATCCCTGTGTCGAATGCAGAGAACAGCAGTCCCTGTGTCTAATATAGAGACCAGCAGTCCCTGTTCCTATAATAGAGAACAGCAGTCCCGCTGACTAGTATAGAGAACAGCAGTCCCGGTGTCTAATTTCGAGAACAGCAGGCCCTGTGAAAAATACAGAGAACAGCACTCCCTGTGTCTAATACAGAGAACAACACTCCCTGTGTCTAATACAGAGAACAGCAGTCCCTGTGTTAAATACAGAGAACAGCAGTCCCTGTGCCTCATATACTGAACAGCAGTCCCTGTGCCTAACATAGAGAACACCAGTCCCTGTGTCTAATATAGAGAACAGCTGTCCATGTGTCTAATATAGAGAACAGCAATCCCTGTGCCGAATGTAGAGAACGGCAGACCCTGTGTCTAATATAGAGAACATCAGTCCCTGTGTTTAATACAGAGAACAGCAGTCCCTGTGCCTAATATAGAGAACAGCAGTCACGTTGTATAATATAGAGAACTGCAGTCCCTGTGTCTAATACAGAGAACTGCAGTCCTTGTGTCTCACATAGAGAACAGCTGTCCATGTGTCGAATATAGAGAACAGCAGTCCCTATGCCGAATATAGAGAACAGCATTCCCTGTGTCTAATATAGAGAACAGCAGTCCCTGTGTCTAACATAGAGAACAGCAGTCCATGTGCCTAATACAGAGAACAGCAGTCCATGTGTCTAATACAGAGAACAGCAGTCCATGTGCCCAATACAGAGAACAGCAGTCCCTGTGTCTAATACAGAGAACAGCAGTTCCTGTGTCTAATGTAGAGAACAGCAGTTCCTGTGTCTAATGTAGAGAACAGCAGTCCCTGTGTCTAATATAGAGAACAGCAGTCCCTGTGCCTATCATAGAGAACAGCAGTCCCTGTGTCTAATATAGAGAACAGCAGTCCCTGCGTCTATCATAGAGAACAGCAGTCCCTGTGTCTAATACAGAGAACAGCAGTCCCTGTGCCTCATATACTGAACAGCAGTCCCTGTGCCTAACATAGAGAACACCAGTCCCTGTGTCTAATATAGAGAACAGCTGTCCATGTGTCTAATATAGAGAACAGCAATCCCTGTGCCGAATGTAGAGAACGGCAGACCCTGTGTCTAATATAGAGAACAGCAGTCCCTGTGTTTAATACAGAGAGCAGCAGTCCCTGTGCCTAATATAGAGAACAGCAGTCACGTTGTATAATGCAGAGCACATGAGTCCCTCTGTTTATTATAGGAACAGCAGTCGCCCTGTCCATTATAGAGAACAGCAGTTCCTGTGTCGAATATAGAGAACAACAGTCCCTGTGTCGAATATAGAGAACAGCAGTCCCTGTGCCTAATATAGAGAACAGCAGTCCCTGTGCCTAATATAGAGAACAGCATTCCCGTTGTCTAATAGAGAGAACAGCAGCTCCTGTGCCTAATATATCGAACAGCAGTCCCTGTGCCTAATATAGAGAACAGCAGTCCCTGTGCCTAAAAAAGAGAACAGCAGTCCCTGTGTCTAATATAGAGAACAGCAGTCCCTGTGCCTAATATAGAGAACAGCAGTCCCTGTGCCTAATATAGAGAACAACAGTCCCTGTGTCGAATATAGAGAACAGCAGTCCCTGTGCCTAATATAGAGAACAGCAGTCCCTGTGCCTAATATAGAGAACAGCATTCCCGTTGTCTAATATAGAGAACTGCAGTCCCTGTGTCTAATACAGAGAACTGCAGTCCTTGTGTCTCATATAGAGAACAGCTGTCCATGTGTCGAATATAGAGAACAGCAGTCCCTGTGCCGAATATAGAGAACTGCATTCCCTGTGTCTAATATAGAGAACTGCATTCCCTGTGTCTAATATAGAGAACAGCAGTCCCTGTGTCTAACATGGAGAACAGCAGTCCATGTGCCTAATACAGAGAACAGCAGTCCCTGTGCCTAATACAGAGAACAGCAGTTCCTGTTTCTAATGTAGAGAACAGCAGTCCCTGTGTCTAATATAGAGAACAGCAGTCCCTGTGCCTATAATAGAGAACAGCAATCCCTGTGTCTAGTATAGAGAACAGCAGTCCCTGTGTCGAATACAGAGAAATGCAGTTCCTGTGTCTCATATAGAGAACAGCTGTCCATGTATCTAATATAGAGAACAGCAGTCCCTGTGCCTAATATAGGGAACAGCAGTCACGTTGTATAATGCAGAGAACATGAGTCCCTCTGTCTATTATGGAGAACAGCAGTCCCTGTGCCTAATATAGAGAACGGCAGACCCTGTGTCTAATATAGAGAACAGCAGTCCCTGTGTTTAATACAGAGAACAGCAGTCCCTGTGCCTAAAATAGAGAACAGCAGTCACGTTGTATAATGCAGAGTACATGAGTCCCTCTGTTTATTATAGGAACAGCAGTCCCCCTGTCCATTATAGAGAACAGCAGTTCCTGTGTCGAATGTAGAGAACAACAGTCCCTGTGTCGAATATAGAGAACAGCAGTCCCTGTGTCGAATAGAGAGAACAGCAGTCCCTATGCCTCTATATTAGACCCGGGGACTGCTGTTCTCTATGATAGGCACAGGGACTGCTGTTCTCTGTAATGGACAGGGGGACTGCTGTTCCTATAATAGACAGAGGGACTCATGTTCTCTGCATTATACAACGTAACTGCTGTTCCCTATATTAGGCACAGGGACTGCTGTTCTCTGTATTAGACACAGGGACTGCTGTTCTCTATATTAGACACAGGGATTGCTGTTCTCTGTATTAGACACATGGACAGCTGTTCTCTATATTAGACACAGGGGCTGCTGTTCTCTATATTAGGCACAGGGACTGCTGTTCTCCATATTACACACAGGGACTGCTGTTCTCTATACTAGACACAGGGACTGCAGTTCTCTGTACTAGACGCAGGGACTGCTGTTCTCTATTTTAGGCACACGGACTGCTGTTCTCTATATTAGACACAGGGACTGCTGTTCTCTATATTAAACACAGGGACTGCTGTTCTCTATGATAGGCACAGGGACTGCTGTTCTCTATATTAGACACAGGGACTGCTGTTCTCCACATTAGACACAGGAACTGCTGTTCTCTACAGTAGACACAGGAACTGCTGTTCTCTGTATTAGACACAGGGACTGCTGTTCTCTGTATTGGGCACATGGACTGCTGTTCTCTGTATTGGGCACATGGACTGCTGTTCTCTGTATTAGGCACATGGACTGCTGTTCTCCATGTTAGACACAGGGACTGCTGTTCTCTATATTAGACACAGGGAATGCTGTTCTCTATATTAGACACATGGACAGCTGTTCTCTATGTGAGACACAAGGACTGCAGTTCTCTGTATTAGACACAGGGACTGCAGTTCTCTATATTAGACAACGGGAATGCTGTTCTCTATATTTGGCACAGGGACTGCTGTTCTCTATATTAGACACAGGGACTGCTGTTCTCTATATTAGGCACAGGGACTGCTGTTCTCTACATTAGACACAGGGAATGCTGTTCTCTATATTAGACGCAGGGACTGCTGTTCTCTATATTAGACACAGGGACTGCTGTTCTCTATATTAGGCACAGGGTCTGCTGTTCGCTATATTAGGCACAGGGACTGCTGTTCTCTATATTCGACACAGGGACTGTTGTTCTCTACATTCGACACAGGAACTGCTGTTCTCTATAATGGACAGGGGGACTGCTGTTCCTATAATAAACAGAGGGACTCATGTTCTCTGCATTATACAACGTGACTGCTATTCTCTATATAAGGCACAGGGACTGCTGTTCTCTGTATTAAACACAGGGACTGCTGTTCTCTATATTAGACACAGGGTCTGCCGTTCTCTATATTAGGCACAGGGACTGCTGTTCTCCATAATAGACAGAGGGACTCATGTTCTCTGCATGATACAACGTGACTGCTGTTCCCTATATTAGGCACAGGGACTGCTGTTCTCTATATTAGATACATGGACAGCTGTTCTCTATATGAGACACAGGATCTGCATTTCTCTGTATTAGACACAGGGACTGCTGTTCTCTATACTAGACACAGGGACTGATGTTCTCTATTATAGGCACAGGGACTGCTGTTCTCTATATTAGACACAGGGACTGCTGTTCTCTACATGAGACACAGGAACTGCTGTTCTCTGTATGAGGCACAGGGACTGCTGTTCTCTGTATTAGGCACATGGACTGCTGTTCTCTATATTAGGCACAGGGACTGCTGTTCTCTATATTAGGCACAGGGACTGCTCTTCTCTATATTAGACACAGGGACTGTTGTTCTCTATATTATGCACAGGGACTGCTGTTCTCTTATACAGAGAACAGCAGACCCTGTGCCTAATATAGGGAACAGCAGTCCCTGTGTCTAATACAGAGAACAGCAGTCCCTGTGCCTAATATAGAGACCAGCTGTCCATGTGTCTAATATAGAGAACTGCAATCCCTGTGCCGAATATTCGAGAGCAGCAATCCCTGTGCTGGATACTGAGAACAGCAGTCCCTGTGTCGTATATAGAGAACAGCAGTCCCTGTGTCTAATATAGAGAACAGCAATCCCTGTGTCTAATGCAGAGAACAGCAGTCCCTGTGTCCAATATAGAGAACAGCTGTCCCTGTTCCTATAATAGAGAACAGCAGTCCCGCTGTCTAGTTTCGAGAACAGCAGTCCCTGTGTCGCATACAGAGAACAGCACTCCCTGTGTCTAATACAGAGAACAGCACTCCCTGTGTCTAATACAGAGAACAGCAGTCCCTGTGTCTAATACAGAGAACAGCAGTCCCTGTGCCTCATATACTGAACAGCAGTCCCTGTGCCTAACATAGAGAACACCAGTCCCTGTGTCTAATATAGAGAACAGCTGTCCATGTGTCTAATATAGAGAACAGCAATCCCTGTGCCGAATGTAGCGAACGGCAGACCCTGTGTCTAATATAGAGAACAGCAGTCCCTGTGTTTAATACAGAGAACAGCAGTCCCTGTGTCTAATACAGAGAACAGCAGTCCCTGTGCCTAATATAGAGACCAGCTGTCCATGTGTCTAATATAGAGAACTGCAATCCCTGCGCCGAATATAGAGAGCAGCAATCCCTGTGCTGGATACAGAGAACAGCAGTCCCTGTGTCGTATATAGAGAACAGCAGTCCCTGTGTCTAATATAGAGAACAGCAATCCCTGTGTCTAATGCAGAGAACAGCAGTCCCTGTGTCCAATATAGAGAACAGCAGTCCCTGTTCCTATAATAGAGAACAGCAGTCCCGCTGTCTAGTTTCGAGAACAGCAGTCCCTGTGTCTAATACAGAGAACAGCACTCCCTGTGTCTAATACAGAGAACAGCACTCCCTGTGTCTAATACAGAGAACAGCAGTCCCTGTGTCTAATACAGAGAACAGCAGTCCCTGTGCCTCATATACTGAACAGCAGTCCCTGTGCCTAACATAGAGAACACCAGTCCCTGTGTCTAATATAGAGAACAGCTGTCCATGTGTCTAATATAGAGAACAGCAATCCCTGTGCCGAATGTAGAGAACGGCAGACCCTGTGTCTAATATAGAGAACAGCAGTCCCTGTGTTTAATACAGAGAACACCAGTCCCTGTGTCTAATATAGAGAACAGCTGTCCATGTGTCTAATATAGAGAACAGCAATCCCTGTGCCGAATATAGAGAGCAGCAATCCCTGTGCTGGATATAGAGAACAGCAGTCCCTGTGTCTTAAATAGAGAACAGCAGTCCCTGTGTCTAATATAGAGAACAGCAATCCCTGTGTCTAATGCAGAGAACAGCAGTCCCTGTGTCTAATACAGAGAACTGCAGTCCTTGTGTCTCACATAGAGAACAGCTGTCCATGTGTCGAAGATAGAGAACAGCAGTCCCTATGCCGAATATAGAGAACAGCATTCCCTGTGTCTAATATAGAGAACAGCAGTCCCTGTGTCTAACATGGAGAACAGCAGTCCATGTGCCTAATACAGAGAACAGCAGTCCATGTGTCTAATACAGAGAACAACAGTCCATGTGCCCAATACAGAGAACAGCAGTCCCTGTGTCTAATACAGAGAACAGCAGTTCCTGTGTCTAATGTAGAGAACAGCAGTCCCTGTGTCTAATATAGAGAACAGCAGTCCCTGTGCCTATCATAGAGAACAGCAGTCCCTGTGTCTAATATAGAGAACAGCAGTCCCTGCGTCTATCATAGAGAACAGCAGTCCCTGTGTCTAATACAGAGAACAGCAGTCCCTGTGCCTCATATACTGAACAGCAGTCCCTGTGCCTAACATAGAGAACACCAGTCCCTGTGTCTGATATAGAGAACAGCTGTCCATGTGTCTAATATAGAGAACAGCAATCTCTGTGCCGAATGTAGAGAACAGCAGACCCTGTGTCTAATATAGAGAACAGCAGTCCCTGTGTTTAATACAGAGAACAGCAGTCCCTGTGCCTAATATAGAGAACAGCAGTCACGTTGTATAATGCAGAGCACATGAGTCCCTCTGTTTATTATAGGAACAGCAGTCCCCCTGTCCATTATAGAGAACAGCAGTTCCTGTGTCGAATATAGAGAACAACAGTCCCTGTGTCGAATATAGAGAACAGCAGTCCCTGTGCCTAATATAGAGAACAGCAGTCCCTGTGCCTAATATAGAGAACAGCAGTCCCTGTGTCTAATATAGAGAACAGCAGTCCCTGTGCCTAATATAGAGAACAGCAGTCCCTGTGCATAATATAGAGAACAACAGTCCCTGTGTCGAATATAGAGAACAGCAGTCCCTGTGCCTAATATAGAGAACAGCAGTCCCTGTGCATAATATAGAGAACAGCTGTCCATGTATCTAATATAGAGAACAGCAGTCCCTGTGCCTAATATAGGGAACAGCAGTCACGTTGTATAATGCAGAGAACATGAGTCCCTCTGTCTATTATGGAGATCAGCAGTCCCTGTGCCTAATATAGAGAACGGCAGACCCTGTGTCTAATACAGAGAACAGCAGTCCCTGTGCCTCATATACTGAACAGCAGTCCCTGTGCCTAACATAGAGAACACCAGTCCCTGTGTCTAATATAGAGAACAGCAGTCCCTGTGCCTAATATAGGGAACAGCAGTCACGTTGTATAATGCAGAGAACATGAGTCCCTCTGTCTATTATGGAGAACAGCAGTCCCTGTGCCTAATATAGAGAACGGCAGACCCTGTGTCTAATATAGAGAACAGCAGTCCCTGTGCCTAATATAGAGAACAGCAGTCACGTTGTATAATGCAGAGAACATGAGTCCCTCTGTTTATTATAGGAACAGCAGTCACCCTGTCCATTATAGAGAACAGCAGTTCCTGTGTCGAATGTAGAGAACAACAGTCCCTGTGTCGAATATAGAGAACAGCAGTCCCTGTGCCTAATATAGCGAACAGCAGACCCTGTGCCTAATATAGAGAACAGCAGTCCCTGTGTCTAATATAGAGAACAGCAGTCCCTGCGTCTAATATAGAGAACAGCATTCCCTGTGTCTAATGTAGAGAACAGCAGTCCCTGTGCCTAATATAGAGAACAGCAGTCCCTGTGTCTAATATAGAGAACAGCAGTCCCTGTGCCAAATATAGAGAACAGCATTCCCGTTGTCTAATATAGAGATCTGCAGTCCCTGTGTCTAATACAGAGAACTGCAGTCCTTGTGTCTCACATAGAGAACAGCTGTCCATGTGTCGAATATAGAGAACAGCAGTCCCTATGCCGAATATAGAGAACAGCATTCCCTGTGTCTAATACAGAGAACAGCAGTCCATGTGCCCAATACAGAGAACAGCAGTCCATGTGCCCAATACAGAGAACAGCAGTCCCTGTGTCTAATACAGAGAACAGCAGTTCCTGTGTCTAATGTAGAGAACAGCAGTTCCTGTGTCTAATGTGGAGAACAGCAGTCCCTGTGTCTAATATAGAGAACAACAGTCCCTGTGCCTATCATAGAGAACAGCAGTCCCTGTGTCTAATATAGGGAACAGCAGTCCCTGTGTCTAATATAGAGAACAGCAGTCCCTGTGCATAATATAGAGAACAACAGTCCCTGTGTCGAATATAGAGAACAGCAGTCCCTGTGCCTAATATAGAGAACAGCAGTCCCTGTGCATAATATAGAGAACAGCTGTCCATGTATCTAATATAGAGAACAGCAGTCCCTGTGCCTAATATAGGGAACAGCAGTCACGTTGTATAATGCAGAGAACATGAGTCCCTCTGTCTATTATGGAGAACAGCAGTCCCTGTGCCTAATATAGAGAACGGCAGACCCTGTGTCTAATACAGAGAACAGCAGTCCCTGTGCCACATATACTGAACAGCAGTCCCTGTGCCTAACATAGAGAACACCAGTCCCTGTGTCTAATATAGAGAACAGCTGTCCATGTGTCTAATATAGAGAACAGCAATCCCTGTGCCGAATGTAGAGAACGGCAGACCCTGTGTCTAATATAGAGAACAGCAGTCCCTGTGTTTAATACAGAGAAGAGCAGTCCCTGTGCCTAATATAGAGAACAGCAGTCACGTTGTATAATGCAGAGCACATGAGTCCCTCTGTTTATTATAGGAACAGCAGTCGCCCTGTCCATTATAGAGAACAGCAGTTCCTGTGTCGAATATAGAGAACAACAGTCCCTGTGTCGAATATAGAGAACAGCAGTCCCTGTGCCTAATATAGAGAACAGCAGTCCCTGTGCCGAATATAGAGAACAGCAGTCCCTGTGTCTAATATAGAGAACAGCAGTCCCTGTGCCTAATATAGAGAACAGCAGTCCCTGTGCATAATATAGAGAACAACAGTACCTGTGTCGAATATAGAGAACAGCAGTCCCTGTGCCTAATATAGAGAACAGCAGTCCCTGTGCATAATATAGAGAACAGCTGTCCATGTATCTAATATAGAGAACAGCAGTCCCTGTGCCTAATATAGGGAACAGCAGTCACGTTGTATAATGCAGAGAACATGAGTCCCTCTGTCTATTATGGAGAACAGCAGTCCCTGTGCCTAATATAGAGAACGGCAGACCCTGTGTCTAATATAGAGAACAGCAGTCCCTGTGCCTAATATAGAGAACAGCAGTCACGTTGTATAATGCAGAGAACATGAGTCCCTCTGTTTATTATAGGAACAGCAGTCCCCCTGTCCATTACAGAGAACAGCAGTTCCTGTGTCGAATGTAGAGAACAACAGTCCCTGTGTCGAATATAGAGAACAGCAGTCCCTGTGCCTAATATAGCGAACAGCAGACCCTGTGCCTAATATAGAGAACAGCAGTCCCTGTGTCTAATATAGAGAACAGCAGTCCCTGCGTCTAATATAGAGAACAGCATTCCCTGTGTCTAATGTAGAGAACAGCAGTCCCTGTGCCTAATATAGAGAACAGCAGTCCCTGTGTCTAATATAGAGAACAGCAGTCCCTGTGCCAAATATAGAGAACAGAATTCCCGTTGTCTAATATAGAGAACTGCAGTCCCTGTGTCTAATACAGAGAACTGCAGTCCTTGTGTCTCACATAGAGAACAGCTGTCCATGTGTCGAATATAGAGAACAGCAGTCCCTATGCCGAATATAGAGAACAGCATTCCCTGTGTCTAATATAGAGAACAGCAGTCCCTGTGTCTAACATGGAGAACAGCAGTCCATGTGCCTAATACAGAGAACAGCAGTCCATGTGCCCAATACAGAGAACAGCAGTCCATGTGCCCAATACAGAGAACAGCAGTCCCTGTGTCTAATACAGAGAACAGCAGTTCCTGTGTCTAATGTAGAGAACAGCAGTTCCTGTGTCTAATGTGGAGAACAGCAGTCCCTGTGTCTAATATAGAGAACAACAGTCCCTGTGCCTATCATAGAGAACAGCAGTCGCTGTGTCTAATATAGAGAACAGCAGTCCCTGTGTCTAATATAGAGAACAGCAGTCCTTGTGCCTAAAATAGAGAACAGCAGTCCCTGCGTCTAGTATGGAGAACTGCAGTCCCTGTGTCTAGTATAGAGAACAGCAGTCCCTGTGTGTAATATGGAGAACAGCAGTCCCTGTGCCTAATATAGAGAACAGCAGCCCCTGTGTCTAATATAGAGAACAGCTGTCCATGTGTCTAATACAGAGAACAGCAATCCCTGTGTCTAATATAGAGAACAGCAGTCCCTGTGTCTAATACAGAGAACAGCAGTCCCTGTGCCTAATATAGGGAACAGCAGTTACGTTGTATAATGCAGAGAACATGAGTCCCTCTGTCTATTATAGGAACAGCAGTCCCCCTGTCCATTACAGAGAACAGCAGTCCCTGTGTCTAATACAGAGAACAGCAGTTCCTGTGTCTAATGTAGAGAACAACAGTTCCTGTGTCTAATGTAGACAACAGCAGTCCCTGTGTCTAATATAGAGAACAGCAGTCCCTGTGCCTATCATAGAGAACAGCAGTCCCCGGGTCTAATATAGAGAACAGCAGTCCCTGCGTCTAATATAGAGAACAGCATTCCCTGTGTCTAATGTAGAGAACAGCAGTCCCTGTGCCTAATATAGAGAACAGCAGTCCCTGTGCCTAATATAGAGAACAGCAGTCCTTGTGCCTAAAATAGAGAACAGCAGTCCCTGTGTCTAGTATAGAGAACTGCAGTCCCTGTGTCTAGTATAGAGAACAGCAGTCCCTGTGTGTAATATGGAGAACAGCAGTAACTGTGCCTAATATAGAGAACAGCAGTCCCTGTGTCTAATATAGAGAACAGCTGTCCATGTGTCTACAGAGAACAGCAATCCCTGTGTCTAATAAAGTGAACAGCAGTCCCTGTGCCTAATATAGAGAACAGCAGTCCCTGTGCCTAATACAGAGAACAGCAGTCCCTGTGTCTAATATAGAGAACAGCAGTCCTTGTGCCTAAAATAGAGAACAGCAGTCCCTGCGTCTAATATAGAGAACAGCATTCCCTGTGTCTAATGTAGAGAACAGCAGTCCCTGTGCCTAATATAGAGAACAGCAGTCCCTGTGCCTAATATAGAGAACAGCAGTCCCTGTTCCTATAATAGAGAACAGCAGTCCCGCTGTCTAGGTTCAAAAACAGCAGTCCCGGTGTCTAATTTCGAGAACAGCAGTCCCTGTGTCTAATACAGAGAACAGCACTCCCTGTGCCTAATACAGAGAACAGCACTCCCTGTGTCTAATACAGAGAACAGCACTCCCTGTGTCTAATACAGAGAACAGCAGTCCCTGTGTCGAATACAGAGAACAGCAGTCCCTGTGCCTCATATACTGAACAGCAGTCCCTGTGCCTAACATAGAGAACACCAGTCCCTCTGTCTAATATAGAGAACAGCTGTCCATGTGTCTAATATAGAGACCAGCAATCCCTGTGCCGAATATAGAGAGCAGCAATCCCTGTGCTGCATATAGAGAACAGCAGTCCCTGTGTCTTATATCGAGAACAGCAGTCCCTGTGTCTAATATAGAGAACAGCAATCCCTGTGTCTAATGCAGAGAACAGCAGTCCCTGTGTCTAATGTAGAGTACAGCAGTCCCTGTTCCTATAATAGAGAACAGCAGTCCCGCTGTCTAGTTTCGAGAACAGCAGTCCCGGTGTCTAATTTCGAGAACAGCAGTCCCTGTGTCTAATACAGAGAACAGCACTCCCTGTGTCTAATACAGAGAACCGCACTCCCTGTGTCTAATACAGAGAAGAGCAGTCCCTGTGTCTCATACAGAGAACAGCAGTCCCTGTGCCTCATATACTGAACAGCAGTCCCTGTGCCTAACATAGAGAACACCAGTCCCTGTGTCTAATATAGAGAACAGCTGTCCATGTGTCTAATATAGAGAACAGCAATCCCTGTGCCGAATGTAGAGAACGGCAGACCCTGTGCCTAATATAGAGAACAGCAGTCCCTGTGTTTAATACAGAGAACAGCAGTCCCTGTGCCTAATATAGAGAACAGCAGTCACGTTGTATAATGCAGAGAACATGAGTCCCTCTGTTTATTATAGGAACAGCAGTCGCCCTGTCCATTATAGAGAACAGCAGTTCCTGTGTCGAATATAGAAAACAACTGTCCCTGTGTCGAATATAGAGAACAGCAGTCCCTGTGTCGAATATAGAGAACAGCAGTCCCTGTGCCTAATATAGAGAACAGCAGTCCCTGTGTCTAATATAGAGAACAGCTGTCCATGTATCTACGGAGAACAGCAATCCCTGTGTCTAATATAGAGAACAGCAGTCCACGTGCCTAATATAGAGAACAGCAGTCCCTGTGTCTAATACAGAGAACAGCAGTCCCTGTGTCTAATATAGAGAACAGCAGTCCTTGTGCCTAAAATAGAGAACAGCAGTCCCAGCGTCTAATATAGAGAACAGCATTCCCTGTGTCTAATGTAGAGAACAGCAGTCCCTGTGCCTAATATAGAGAACAGCAGTCCCTGTGCCAAATATAGAGAACAGCAGTCCCTGTTCCTATAATAGAGAACAGCAGTCCCGCTGTCTAGTTTCGAGAACAGCAGTCCCGGTGTCTATAGGAACAGGGACTGCTGTACTCTATATTAGACACAGGGATTGCTGCTCTCTATATTCGGCACAGGGATTGCTGTTCTCTATATTAGACACATGGACAGCTGTTCTCTATATTAGACAGAGGGACTGGTGTTCTCTATGTTAGGCACAGTGACTGCTGTTCAGGAAATGAGGCACAGGGACTGCTGTTCTCTGTATTCGACACAGGGACTGCTGTTCTCTGTATTAGACACAGGGAGTGCTGTTCTCTGTATTAGGCCCTGTGTTCTCTGTATTAGACACAGGGAGTGCTGTTCTCTGTATTAGACACAGGGAGTGCTGTTCTCTGTATTAGGCCCTGTGTCTAATACAGAGAACAGCAGTTCCTGTGTCGAATACAGAGAACAGCAGTCCCTGTGCCTCATAAACTGAACAGCAGTCCCTGTGCCTAACATAGAGAACACCAGTCCCTCTGTCTAATATAGAGAACAGCTGTCCATGAGTCTAAAATAGAGAACAGCAATCCCTGTGTCGAATATAGAGAGCAGCAATCCATGTGTCTAATATAGAGAACAGCTGTCCATGTGTCTAATATAGAGAACAGCAATCCCTGTGCCGAATATAGAGAGCAGCAATCCCTGTGCTGGATATAGAGAACAGCAGTCCCTGTGTCTTATATAGAGAACAGCAGTCCCTGTGTCTAATATAGAGAACAGCAATCCCTGTGTCTAATGCAGAGAACAGCAGTCCCTGTGTCTAATATAGAGTACAGCAGTCCCTGTTCCTATAATAGAGAACAGCAGTCCCGCTGTCTAGTTTCGAGAACAGCAGTCCCGGTGTCTAATTTCGAGAACAGCAGTCCCTGTGTCTAATACAGAGAACAGCACTCCCTGTGTCTAATACAGAGAACCGCACTCCCTGTGTCTAATACAGAGAAGAGCAGTCCCTGTGTCTCATACAGAGAACAGCAGTCCCTGTGCCTCATATACTGAACAGCAGTCCCTGTGCCTAACATAGAGAACACCAGTCCCTGTGTCTAATATAGAGAACAGCTGTCCATGTGTCTAATATAGAGAACAGCAATCCCTGTGCCGAATGTAGAGAACGGCAGACCCTGTGTCTAATATAGAGAACAGCAGTCCCTGTGTTTAATACAGAGAACAGCAGTCCCTGTGCCGAATATAGAGAACAGCAGTCACGTTGTATAATGCAGAGAACATGAGTCCCTCTGTTTATTATAGGAACAGCAGTCGCCCTGTCCATTATAGAGAACAGCAGTTCCTGTGTCGAATATAGAAAACAACAGTCCCTGTGTCGAATATAGAGAACAGCAGTCCCTGTGTCGAATATAGAGAACAGCAGTCCCTGTGCCTAATATATCGAACAGCAGTCCCTGTGCCTAATATAGAGAACAGCAGTCCCTGTGCCTAATATAGAGAACAGCAGTCCCTGTGTCTAATACAGAGAACAGCAATCCCTGTGTCTAATATAGAGAACAGCAGTCCCTGTGTCTAATACAGAGAACAGCAGTCCCTGTGCCTAGTATAGGGAACAGCAGTTACGTTGTATAATGCAGAGAACATGAGTCCCTCTGTCTATTATAGGAACAGCAGTCCCCCTGTCCATTACAGAGAACAGCAGTCCCTGTGTCTAATACAGAGAACAGCAGTTCCTGTGTCTAATGTAGAGAACAACAGTTCCTGTGTCTAATGTAGACAACAGCAGTCCCTGTGTCTAATATAGAGAACAGCAGTGCCTGTGCCTATCATAGAGAACAGCAGTCCCCGGGTCTAATATAGAGAACAGCAGTCACTGCGTCTAATATAGAGAACAGCATTCCCTGTGTCTAATGTAGAGAACAGCAGTCCCTGTGCCTAATATAGAGAACAGCAGTCCCTGTGCCTAATATAGAGAACAGCAGTCCCTGTGTCTAATATAGAGAACAGCAGTCCTTGTGCCTGAAATAGAGAACAGCAGTCCCTGTGTCTAGTATAGAGAACTGCAGTCCCTGTGTATGTTATAGAGAACAGCAGTCCCTGTGTGTAATATGGAGAACAGCAGTAACTGTGCCTAATATAGAGAACAGCAGTCCCTGTGTCTAATATAGAGAACAGCTGTCCATGTGTCTACAGAGAACAGCAATCCCTGTGTCTAATATAGAGAACAGCAGTCCCTGTGCCTAATATAGAGAACAGCAGTCCCTGTGCCTAATACAGAGAACAGCAGTCCCTGTGTCTAATATAGAGAACAGCAGTCCTTGTACCTAAAATAGAGAACAGCAGTCCCTGCGTCTAATATAGAGAACAGCATTCCCTGTGTCTAATGTAGAGAACAGCAGTCCCTGTGCCTAATATAGAGAACAGCAGTCCCTGTGCCTAATATAGAGAACAGCAGTCCCTGTTCCTATAATAGAGAACAGCAGTCCCGCTGTCTAGTTTCGAGAACAGAAGTCCCGGTGTCTAATTTTGAGAACAGCAGTCCCTGTGTCTAATACAGAGAACAGCACTCCCTGTGCCTAATACAGAGAACAGCACTCCCTGTGTCTAATACAGAGAACAGCACTCCCTGTGTCTAATACAGAGAACAGCAGTCCCTGTGTCGAATACAGAGAACAGCAGTCCCTGTGCCTCATATACTGAACAGCAGTCCCTGTGCCTAACATCGAGAACACCAGTCCCTGTGTCTAATATAGAGAACAGCTGTCCATGTGTCTAATATAGAGAACAGCAATCCCTGTGCCGAATATAGAGAGCAGCAATCCCTGTGCTGGATATAGAGAAGAGCAGTCCCTGTGTCTTATATAGAGAACAGCAGTCCCTGTGTCTCATACAGAGAACAGCAATCCCTGTGTCTAATGCAGAGAACAGCAGCCCCTGTGTCCAATATAGAGAACAGCAGTCCCTGTTCCTATAATAGAGAACAGCAGTCCCGCTGTCTAGTTTCGAGAACAGCAGTCCCGATGTCTAATTTCGAGAACAGCAGTCCCTGTGTCTAATACAGAGAACAGCACTCCCTGTGTCTAATACAGAGAACCGCACTCCCTGTGTCTAATACAGAGAAGAGCAGTCCCTGTGTCTCATACAGAGAACAGCAGTCCCTGTGCCTCATATACTGAACAGCAGTCCCTGTGCCTAACATAGAGAACACCAGTCCCTGTGTCTAATATAGAGAACAGCTGTCCATGTGTCTAATATAGAGAACAGCAATCCCTGTGCCGAATGTAGAGAACGGCAGACCCTGTGTCTAATATAGAGAACAGCAGTCCCTGTGTTTAATACAGAGAACAGCAGTCCCTGTGCCTAATATAGAGAACAGCAGTCACGTTGTATAATGCAGAGAACATGAGTCCCTCTGTTTATTATAGGAACAGCAGTCGCCCTGTCCATTATAGAGAACAGCAGTTCCTGTGTCGAATATAGAAAACAACAGTCCCTGTGTCGAATATAGAGAACAGCAGTCCCTGTGTCGAATATAGAGAACAGCAGTCCCTGTGCCTAACATATCGAACAGCAGTCCCTGTGCCTAATATAGAGAACAGCAGTCCCTGTGCCTAATATAGAGAACAGCAGTCCCTGTGTCTAATATAGAGAACAGCAGTCCCTGTGCCTAATATAGAGAACAGCAGTCCCTGTGCATAATATAGAGAACAACAGTCCCTGTGTCGAATATAGAGAACAGCAGTCCCTGTGCCTAATATAGAGAACAGCAGTCCCTGTGCCTAATATAGAGAACAGCATTCCCGTTGTCTATTAGAGAGAACTGCAGTCCCTGTGTCTAATACAGAGAACTGCAGTCCTTGTGTCTCATATAGAGAACAGCAGTCCCTGTGTCTAGTCCAGAGAACTGCAGTCCATGTGTCGAATATAGAGAACAGCAGTCCCTGTGCCGAATATAGAGAACTGCATTCCCTGTGTCTAACATGGAGAACAGCAGTCCATGTGCCTAATAGAGAGAACAGCAGTCCATGTGCCTAATACAGAGAACAGCAGTCCCTGTGCCTAATACAGAGAACAGCAGTTCCTGTGTCTAATGGAGAGAACAGCAGTCCCTGTGTCTAATATAGAGAACAGCAGTCCCTGTGCCTATAATAGAGAACAGCAGTCCCTGTATCTAGTATAGAGAACAGCAGTCCCTGTGTCTAATACAGAGAAATGCAGTTCCTGTGTCTCATATAGAGAACAGCTGTCCTTGTATCTAATATAGAGAACAGCAGTCCCTGTGCCTAATATAGGGAACAGCAGTCACGTTGTATAATGCAGAAAACATGAGTCCCTCTGTCTATTATGGTGAACAGCAGTCCCTGTGCCTAATATAGAGAACGGCAGACCCTGTGTCTCATATAGAGAACAGCAGTCCCTGTGTTTAATACAGAGAACAGCACTCCCTATGTCTAATACAGAGAACAGCAGTCCCTGTGTCTAATACAGAGAACAGCAGTCCCTGTGCCTCATATACTGAACAGCAGTCCCTGTGCCTAACATAGAGAACTCCAGTCCCTGTGCCTAATATAGGGAACAGCAGTTACGTTGTATAATGCAGACAACATAAGTCCCTCTGTCTATTATAGGAACAGCAGTCCCCCTGTCCATTAAAGAGAACAGCAGTTCCTGTGTATAATGTAGAGAATTACAGTCCCTGTGTCGAATATCGAGAACAGCAGTCCCTGTGCCTAATATAGAGAACAGCAGCCCCTGTGCCTAATATAGAGAACAGCATTCCCGTTGTCTAATATAGAAAACTGCAGTCCCTGTGTCTAATACAGAGAACTACAGTCCTTGTGTCTCATATAGAGAACAGCTGTCCATGTGTCGAATATAGACAACAGCAGCCCCTTTGCCCAATATAGAGAACTGCATTCCCTGTGTCTAATATAGAGAACAGAAGTCCCTGTGTCTAACATAGAGAACAGCAGTCCATGTGCCTAATACAGAGAACAGCAGTCCATGTGCCTAACACAGAGAACAGCAGTCCATGTGCCCAATACAGAGAACAGCAGTCCCTGTGTCTAATACAGAGAACAGCAGACCCTGTGCCTAATATAGAGAACAGCTGTCCATGTGTCTAATATAGAGAACAGCAATCCCTGTGCCGAATATAGAGAGCAGCAATCCCTGTGCTGGATATAGAGAACAGCAGTCCCTGTGTCTTATATAGAGAACAGCAGTCCCTGTGTCTAATATAGAGAACAGCAATCCCTGTGTCTAATGCAGAGAACAGCAGTCCCTGTGTCTAATATAGAGAACAGCAGTCCCTGTTCCTATAATAGAGAACAGCAGTCCCGCTGTCTAGTTTCGAGAACAGCAGTCCCGGTGGCTAATTTCGAGAACAGCAGTCCCTGTGTCTAATACAGAGAACAGCACTCCCTGTGTCTAATACAGAGAACAGCACTCCCTGTGTCTAATACAGAGAACAGCAGTCCCTGTGCCTCATACACTGAACAGCAGTCCCTGTGCCTAACATAGAGAACACCAGTCCCTGTGTCTAATATAGAGAACAGCTGTCCATGTGTCTAATATAGAGAACAGCAATCCCTGTGCCGAATGTAGAGAACGGCAGACCCTGTGTCTAATATAGAGAACAGCAGTCCCTGTGTTTAATACAGAGAACAGCAGTCCCTGTGCCTAATATAGAGAACAGCAGTCACGTTGTATAATGCAGAGCACATGAGTCCCTCTGTTTATTATAGGAACAGCAGTCGCCCTGTCCATTATAGAGAACAGCAGTTCCTGTGTCGAATATAGAGAACAACAGTCCCTGTGTCGAATATAGAGAACAGCAGTCCCTGTGTCGAATATAGAGAACAGCAGTCCCGGTGCCTAATATATCGAACAGCAGTCCCTGTGTCTAATACAGAGAACAGCAGTCCCTGTGCCTAATATAGAGAACAGCAGTCCCTGTGCATAATATAGAGAACAACAGTCCCTGTGTCGAATATAGAGAACAGCAGTCCCTGTGCCTAATACAGAGAACAGCAGTCCATGTGCCTAATACAGAGAACAGCAGTCCCTGTGCCTAATACAGAGAACAGCAGTTCCTGTGTCTCATATAGAGAACAGCTGTCCATGTATCTAATATAGAGAACAGCAGTCCCTGTGCCTAATATAGGGAACTGCAGTCACGTTGTATAATGCAGAGAACATGAGTCCCTCTGTCTATTATGGAGAACAGCAGTCCCTGTGCCTAATATAGAGAACGGCAGACCCTGTGTCTAATATAGAGAACAGCAGTCCCTGTGTTTAATACAGAGAACAGCAGTCCCTGTGCCTAATATAGAGAACAGCAGTCACGTTGTATAATGCAGAGAACATGAGTCCCTCTGTTTATTATCGGAACAGCAGTCCCCCTGTCCATTATAGAGAACAGCAGTTCCTGTGTCGAATGTAGAGAACAACAGTCCCTGTGCCTAATGTAGAGAACAACAGTCCCTGTGTCGAATATAGAGAACAGCAATCCCTGTGCCTAATATAGCGAACAGCAGACCCTGTGCCTAATATAGAGAACAGCAGTCCCTGTGTAGAATATAGAGAACAGCATTCCCTGCGTCTAATATAGAGAACAGCATTCCCTGTGTCTAATGTAGAGAACAGCAGTCCCTGTGCCTAATATAGAGAACAGCAGTCCCTGTGCCTAATATAGAGAACAGCAGTCCCTGTGTCTAATATAGAGAACAGCAGTCCCTGTGCCTAATATAGAGAACAGCATTCCCGTTGTCTAATATTGAGAACTGCAGTCCCTGTGTCTAATACAGAGAACTGCAGACCTTGTGTCTCACATAGAGAACAGCTGTCCATGTGTCGAATATAGAGAACAGCAGTCCCTATCCCGAATATAGAGAACAGCATTCCCTGTGTCTAATATAGAGAACAGCAGTCCCTGTGTCTAACATGGAGAACAGCAGTCCATGTGCCTAATACAGAGAACAGCAGTCCATGTGCCCAATACAGAGAACAGCGGTCCCTGTGTCTAATACAGAGAACAGCAGTTCCTGTGTCTAATGTAGAGAACAGCAGTTCCTGTGTCTAATGTAGAGAACAGCAGTCCTTGTGTCTAATATAGAGAACAGCAGTCCCTGTGCCTATCATAGAGAACAGCAGTCCCTGTGTCTAACATAGAGAACAGCTGTCCCAGCGTCTAATATAGAGAACAGCATTCCCTGTGTCTAATACAGAGAACAGCAGTCCCTGTGCCAAATACAGAGAACAGCAGTTCCTGTGTCTAATGTAGAGAACAGCAGTCCCTGTGTCTAATATAGAGAACAGCAGTCCCTGTGTCTAGAATAGAGAACAGCAGTCCCTGTGTCTAATACAGAGAAATGCAGTTCCTGTGTCTAATATAGAGAACAGCTGTCCATGTATCTAATATAGAGAACAGCAGTCCCTGTGCCTAATATAGGGAACAGCAGTCACGTTGTATAATGCAGAGAACATGAGTCCCTCTGTCTATTATGGAGAACAGCAGTCCCTGTGCCTAATATAGAGAACGGCAGACCCTGTGTCTAATATAGAGAACAGCAGTCCCTGTGTTTAATACAGAGAACAGCAGTCCCTGTGCCTAATATAGAGAACAGCAGTCACGTTGTATAATGCAGAGAACATGAGTCCCTCTGTTTATTATAGGAACAGCAGTCCCGTTGTCCATTATAGAGAACAGCAGTTCCTGTGTCGAATGTAGAGAACAACAGTCCCTGTGTCGAATATAGAGAACAGCAGTCCCTGTGTCGAATATAGAGAACAGCAATCCCTGTGCCTAATATAGCGAACAGCAGACCCTGTGCCTAATATAGAGAACAGCAGTCCCTGTGTCTAATATAGAGAACAGCAGTCCCTGCGTCTAATATAGAGAACAGCATTCCCTGTGTCTAATGTAGAGAACAGCAGTCCCTGTGCCTAATATAGAGAACAGCAGTCCTTGTGCCTAATATAGAGAACAGCAGTCCCTGTGTCTAATATAGAGAACAGCAGTCCTTGTGCCTAAAATAGAGAACAGCAGTCCCTGTGTCTAGTATAGAGAACTGCAGTCCCTGTGTCTAGTATAGAGAACAGCAGTCCCTGTGTGTAATATGGAGAACAGCAGTCCCTGTGCCTAACATAGAGAACAGCAGTCCCTGTGTCTAATATAGAGAACAGCTGTCCATGTGTCTAATACAGAGAACAGCAATCCCTGTGTCTAATATAGAGAACAGCAGTCCCTGTGTCTAATACAGAGAACAGCAGTCCCTGTGCCTAATATAGGGAACAGCAGTTACGTTGTATAATGCAGAGAACATGAGTCCCTCTGTCTATTATAGGAACAGCAGTCCCCCTGTCCATGACAGAGAACAGCAGTCCCTGTGTCTAATACAGAGAACAGCAGTTCCTGTGTCTAATGTAGAGAACAACAGTTCCTGTGTCTAATGTAGAGAACAGCAGTCCCTGTGTCTAATATAGAGAACAGCAGTCCCTGTGCCTATCATAGAGAACAGCAGTCCCTGGGTCTAATATAGAGAACAGCAGTCCCTGCGTCTAATATAGAGAACAGCATTCCCTGTGTCTAATGTAGAGAACAGCAGTCCCTGTGCCTAATATAGAGAACAGCAGTCCCTGTGTCTAATATAGAGAACTGCAGTCCCTGTGTCTAGTATAGAGAACAGCAGTCCCTGTGTGTAATATGGAGAACAGCAGTCCCTGTGTCTAATATAGAGAACAGCTGTCCATGTATCTACAGAGAACAGCAATCCCTGTGTCTAATGTAGAGAACAGCAGTCCCTGTGCCTAATATAGAGAACAGCAGTCCCTGTGCCTAATACAGAGAACAGCAGTCCCTGTGTCTCATATAGAGAACAGCAGTCCTTGTGCCTAAAATAGAGAACAGCAGTCCCTGTGTCGAGTATAGAGAACTGCAGTCCCTGTGTCTAGTATAGAGAACAGCAGTCCCTGTGTGTAATATGGAGAACAGCAGTCCCTGTGCCTAATATAGAGAACAGCAGTCCCTGTGTCAAATGTAGAGAACAGCAATCCCTGTGTCTAATATAGAGAACAGCAGTTACGTTGTATAATGCAGAGAACATGAGTCCCTCTGTCTATTATAGGAACAGCAGTCCCCCTGTCCATTATAGAGAACAGCAGTTCCTGTGTATAATGTAGAGAATAACAGTCCCTGTGTCGAATATCGAGAACAGCAGTCCCTTTGCCTAATATAGAGAACAGCAGCCCCTGTGCCTAATATAGAGAACAGCATTCCCGTTGTCTAATATAGAAAACTGCAGTCCCTGTGTCTAATACAGAGAACTACAGTCCTTGTGTCTCATATAGAGAACAGCTGTCCATGTGTCGAATATAGAGAACAGCAGCCCCTGTGCCCAATATAGAGAACAGCATTCCCTGTGTCTAATATAGAGAACAGCAGTCCCTGTGTCTAACATAGAGAACAGCAGTCCATGTGCCGAATACAGAGAACAGCAGTCCACGTGCCTAATACAGAGAACAGCAGTCCATGTGCCCAATACAGAGAACAGCAGTCCCTGTGTCTAATACAGAGAACAGCCGACCCTGTGTCGAATATAGAGAACAGCAGTCCCTGTGCCTAATATATCGAACAGCAGTCCCTGTGCCTAATATAGAGAACAGCAGTCCCTGTGCCTAATATAGAGAACAGCAGTCCCTGTGTCTAATATAGAGAACAGCAGTCCCTGTGCCTAATATAGAGAACAGCAGTCCCTGTGTCGAATATAGAGAACAGCAGTCCCTGTGCCTAATATAGCGAACAGCAGACCCTGTGCCTAATATAGAGAACAGCAGTCCCTGTGTCTAATATAGAGAACAGCAGTCCCTGCGTCTAATATAGAGAACAGCATTCCCTGTGTCTCATGTAGAGAACAGCAGTCCCTGTGCCTAATATAGAGAACAGCAGTCCCTGTGTCTAATATAGAGAACGGCAGTCCCTGTGCCTAATATAGAGAACAGCAGTCCCTGTGCCTAATATAGAGAACAGCAGTCCCTGTGTCTAATATAGAGAACGGCAGTCCCTGTGCCTAATATAGAGAACAGCATTCCCGTTGTCTAATATAGAGAACTGCCGTCCCTGTGTCTAATACAGAGAACTGCAGTCCTTGTGTCTCACATAGAGAACAGCTGTCCATGTGTCGAATATAGAGAACAGCAGTCCCTCTGCCGAATATAGAGAACAGCATTCCCTGTGTCTAATATAGAGAACAGCAGTCCCTGTGTCTAACATGGAGAACAGCAGTCCATGTGCCTAATGCAGAGAACAGCAGTCCATGTGCCGAATACAGAGAACAGCAGTCCACGTGCCTAATACAGAGAACAGCAGTCCATGTGCCCAATACAGAGAACAGCAGTCCCTGTGTCTAATACAGAGAACAGCCGACCCTGTGTCGAATATAGAGAACAGCAGTCCCTGTGCCTAATATATCGAACAGCAGTTCCTGTGCCTAATATAGAGAACAGCAGTCCCTGTGCCTAATATAGAGAACAGCAGTCCCTGTGTCTAATATAGAGAACAGCAGTCCCTGTGCCTAATATAGAGAACAGCAGTCCCTGTGCCTAATATAGAGAACAGCAGTCCCTGTGCCTAATATAGAGAACAGCATTCCCGTTGTCTAATATAGAGAACTGCAGTCCCTGTGTCTAATACAGAGAACTGCAGTCCTTGTGTCTCATATAGAGAACAGCTGTCCATGTGTCGAATATAGAGAACAGCAGTCCCTGTGCCGAATATAGAGAACAGCAGTCCCTGTGCCGAATATAGAGAACAGCATACCCTGTGTCAAACATGGAGAACAGCAGTCCATGTGTCGAATAGAGAGAACAGCAGTCCATGTGCCTAATACAGAGAACAGCAGTCCCTGTGCCTAATACAGAGAACAGCAGTTCCTGTGTCTAATGTAGAGAACAGCAGTCCCTGTGTCTAATATAGAGAACAGCAGTCCCTGTGCCTATAATAGAGAACAGCAGTCCCTGTGTCTAGTATAGAGAACAGCAGTCCCTGTGTCTAATACAGAGAAATGCAGTTCCTGTGTCTCATATAGAGAACAGCTGTCCATGTATCTAATATAGAGAACAGCAGTCCCTGTGCCTAATATAGGGAACAGCAGTCACGTTGTATAATGCAGAGAACATGAGTCCCTCTGCCTATTATGGAGAACAGCAGTCCCTGTGCCTAATATAGAGAACGGCAGACCCTGTGTCTAATATAGAGAACAGCAGTCCCTGTGTCTAACATGGAGAACAGCAGTCCATGTGCCTAATACAGAGAACAGCAGTCCATGTGCCTAATACAGAGAACAGCAGTCCCTCTGCCTAATACAGAGAACAGCAGTTCCTGTGTCTAATGTAGAGAACAGCAGTCCCTGTGTCTAATATAGAGAACAGCAGTCCCTGTGCCTATAATAGAGAACAGCAGTCCCTGTGTCTAGTATAGAGAACAGCAGTCCCTGTGTCTAATACAGAGAAATGCAGTTCCTGTGTCTCATATAGAGAACAGCTGTCCATGTATCTAATATAGAGAACAGCAGTCCCTGTGCCTAATATAGGGAACAGCTGTCACGTTGTATAATGCAGAGAACATGAGTCCCTCTGTCTATTATGGAGAACAGCAGTCCCTGTGCCTAATATAGAGAACGGCAGACCCTGTGTCTAATATAGAGAACAGCAGTCCCTGTGTTTAATACAGAGAACAGCAGTCCCTGTGCCTAATATAGAGAACAGCAGTCACGTTGTATAATGCAGAGAACATGAGTCCCTCTGTTTATTATAGGAACAGCAGTCCCACTGTCCATTATAGAGAACAGCAGTTCCTGTGTCGAATGTAGAGAACAACAGTCCCTGTGTCGAATATAGAGAACAGCAGTCCCTGTGCCTAATATAGCGAACAGCAGACCCTGTGCCTAATATAGAGAACAGCAGTCCCTGTGTCTAATATAGAGAACAGCAGTCCCTGCGTCTAATATAGAGAACAGCATTCCCTGTGTCTCATGTAGAGAACAGCAGTCCCTGTGCCTAATATAGAGAACAGCAGTCCCTGTGCCTAATATAGAGAACAGCAGTCCCTGTGTCTAATATAGAGAACGGCAGTCCCTGTGCCTAATATAGAGAACAGCATTCCCGTTGTCTAATATAGAGAACTGCCGTCCCTGTGTCTAATACAGAGAACTGCAGTCCTTGTGTCTCACATAGAGAACAGCTGTCCATGTGTCGAATATAGAGAACAGCAGTCCCTCTGGCGAATATAGAGAACAGCATTCCCTGTGTCTAATATAGAGAACAGCAGTCCCTGTGTCTAACATGGAGAACAGCAGTCCATGTGCCTAATGCAGAGAACAGCAGTCCATGTGCCTAATACAGAGAACAGCAGTCCATGTGCCCAATACAGAGAACAGCAGTCCCTGTGTCTAATACAGAGAACAGCAGTTCCTGTGTCTAATGTAGAGAACAGCAGTTCCTGTGTCTAATGTAGAGAACAGCAGTCCCTGTGTCTAATATAGAGAACAGCAGTCCCTGTGCCTATCATAGAGAACAGCAGTCCCTGTGTCTAATATAGAGAACAGCAGTCCCAGCGTCTAATATAGAGAACAGCATTCCCTGTGTCTAATGTAGAGAACAGCAGTCCCTGTGCCTAATATAGAGAACAGCAGTCCCTGTGCCTAATATAGAGAACAGCAGTCCCTGTGTCTAATATAGAGAACAGCAGTCCTTGTGCATAAAATAGAGAACAGCAGTCCCTGTGCCTAATATAGGGAACAGCAGTCCCTGTGCCTAATATAGAGAACAGCATTCCCGTTGTCTAATATAGAAAACTGCAGTCCCTGTGTCTAATACAGAGAACTACAGTCTTGTGTCTCATATAGAGAACAGCTGTCCATGTGTCGAATATAGAGAACAGCAGCCCCTGTGCCCAATATAGAGAACAGCATTCCCTGTGTATAATATAGAGAACAGCAGTCCCTGTGTCTAACATAGAGAACAGCAGTCCATGTGCCTAATACAGAGAACAGCAGTCCAAGTGCCTAATACAGAGAACAGCAGTCCAGGTGCCCAATACAGAGAACAGCAGTCCCTGTGTCTAATACAGAGAACAGCAGACCCTGTGCCTAATATAGGGAACAGCAGTCCCTCTGTCTAATACAGAGAACAGCAGTCCCTGTGCCTAATATAGAGAACAGCTGTCCCTGTGTCTAATATAGAGAATAGCAATCCCTGTGCCGAATATAGAGAGCAGCAATCCCTGTGCTGGATATAGAGAACAGCAGTCCCTGTGTCTTATATAGAGAACAGCAGTCCCTGTGTCTAATATAGAGAACAGCAATCCCTGTGTCTAATGCAGAGAACAGCAGTCCCTGTGTCTAATATAGAGAACAGCAGTCCCTGTTCCTATAATCGAGAACAGCAGTCCCGCTGTCTAGTTTCGAGAACAGCAGTCCCGGTGTCTAATTTCGAGAACAGCAGTCCCTGTGTCTAATACAGAGAACAGCACTCCCTGTGTCTAATACAGAGAACAGCACTCCCTGTGTCTAATACAGAGAACAGCAGTCCCTGTGTCTAATACAGAGAACAGCAGTCCCTGTGCCTCATACACTGAACAGCAGTCCCTGTGCCTAACATAGAGAACACCAGTCCCTGTGTCTAATATAGAGAACAGCTGTCCATGTGTCTAATATAGAGAACAGCAATCCCTGTGCCGAATGTAGAGAACGGCAGACCCTGTGACTAATATAGAGAACAGCAGTCCCTGAGTTTAATACAGAGAACAGCAGTCCCTGTGCCTAATATAGAGAACAGCAGTCACGTTGTATAATGCAGAGAACATGAGTCCCTCTGTTTATTATAGGAACAGCAGTCGCCCTGTCCATTATAGAGAACAGCAGTTCCTGTGTCGAATATAGAGAACAACAGTCCCTGTGTCGAATATAGAGAACAGCAGTCCCTGTGCCTAATGTTTCGAACAGCAGTCCCTGTGCCTAATATATCGAACAGCAGTCCCTGTGCCTAATATAGCGAACAGCAGTCCCTGTGTCTAATATAGAGAACAGCAGTCCCTGTGCCTAATATAGAGAACAGCAGTCCCTGTGCATAATATAGAGAACAACAGTCCCTGTGTCGAATATAGAGAACAGCAGTCCCTGTGCCTAATATATCGAACAGCAGTCCCTGTGCCTAATATAGAGAACAGCAGTCCCTGTGCATAATATAGAGAACAACAGTCCCTGTGTCGAATATAGAGAACAGCATTCCCTGTGTCTAATATAGAGAACAGCAGTCCCTGTGCCTAATATAGAGAACAGCAGTCCCTGTGCATAATATAGAGAACAACAGTCCCTGTGTCGAATATAGAGAACAGCAGTCCCTGTGTCTAATATAGAGAACAGCAGTCCCTGTGTCTAATATAGAGAACAGCAGTCCCTGTGCATAATATAGAGAACAACAGTCCCTGTGTCGAATATAGAGAACAGCATTCCCTGTGTCTAATATAGAGAACAGCAGTCCCTGTGTCTAACATGGAGAACAGCAGTCCATGTGCCTAATCCAGAGAACAGCAGTCCATGTGCCTAATACAGAGAACAGCAGTCCCTGTGCCTAATACAGAGAACAGCAGTCCCTGTGCCTAATACAGAGAACAGCAGTTCCTGTTTCTAATGTAGAGAACAGCAGTCCCTGTGTCTCATATAGAGAACAGCAGTCCCTGTGTCTAGAATAGAGAACAGCAGTCCCTGTGTTTAATACAGAGAAATGCAGTTCCTGTGTCTAATTTCGAGAACAGCTGTCCATGTATCTAATATAGAGAACAGCAGTCCCTGTGCCTAATACAGAGAACAGCAGTCCCTGTGCCTAATACAGAGAACAGCAGTTCCTGTGTCTAATGTAGAGAACAGCAGTCCCTGTGTCTAATATAGAGAACAGCAGTCCCTGTGCCTATAATAGAGAACAGCAGTCCCTGTGTCTAGTATAGAGAACAGCAGTCCCTGTGTCTAATACAGAGAAATGCAGTTCCTGTGTCTCATATAGAGAACAGCTGTCCATGTATCTAATATAGAGAACAGCAGTCCCTGTGCCTAATATAGGGAACAGCAGTCACGTTGTATAATGCAGAGAACATGAGTCCCTCTGTCTATTATGGAGAACAGCAGTCCCTGTGCCTAATATAGAGAACGGCAGACCCTGTGTCTAATATAGAGAACAGCAGTCCCTGTGTTTAATACAGAGAACAGCAGTCCCTGTGCCTAATATAGAGAACAGCAGTCACGTTGTATAATGCAGAGAACATGAGTCCCTCTGTTTATTATAGGAACAGCAGTCCCCCTGTCCATTATAGAGAACAGCAGTTCCTGTGCCCAATATAGAGAACAGCATTCCCTGTGTATAATATAGAGAACAGCAGTCCCTGTGTCTAACATAGAGAACAGCAGTCCATGTGCCTAATACAGAGAACAGCAGTCCAAGTGCCTAATACAGAGAACAGCAGTCCAGGTGCCCAATACAGAGAACAGCAGTCCCTGTGTCTAATACAGAGAACAGCAGACCCTGTGCCTAATATAGGGAACAGCAGTCCCTGTGTCTAATACAGAGAACAGCAGTCCCTGTGCCTAATATAGAGAACAGCTGTCCCTGTGTCTAATATAGAGAATAGCAATCCCTGTGCCGAATATAGAGAGCAGCAATCCCTGTGCTGGATATAGAGAACAGCAGTCCCTGTGTCTTATATAGAGAACAGCAGTCCCTGTGTCTAATATAGAGAACAGCAATCCCTGTGTCTAATGCAGAGAACAGCAGTCCCTGTGTCTAATATAGAGAACAGCAGTCCCTGTTCCTATAATCGAGAACAGCAGTCCCGCTGTCTAGTTTCGAGAACAGCAGTCCCGGTGTCTAATTTCGAGAACAGCAGTCCCTGTGTCTAATACAGAGAACAGCACTCCCTGTGTCTAATACAGAGAACAGCACTCCCTGTGTCTAATACAGAGAACTGCAGTCCCTGTGTCTAATACAGAGAACAGCAGTCCCTGTGCCTCATACACTGAACAGCAGTCCCTGTGCCTAACATAGAGAACACCAGTCCCTGTGTCTAATATAGAGAACAGCTGTCCATGTGTCTAATATAGAGAACAGCAATCCCTGTGCCGAATGTAGAGAACGGCAGACCCTGTGACTAATATAGAGAACAGCAGTCCATGTGTTTAATACAGAGAACTGCAGTCCCTGTGCCTAATATAGAGAACAGCAGTCACGTTGTATAATGCAGAGAACATGAGTCCCTCTGTTTATTATAGGAACAGCAGTCGCCCTGTCCATTATAGAGAACAGCAGTTCCTGTGTCGAATATAGAGAACAACAGTCCCTGTGTCGAATATAGAGAACAGCAGTCCCTGTGCCTAATGTTTCGAACAGCAGTCCCTGTGCCTAATATATCGAACAGCAGTCCCTGTGCCTAATATAGAGAACAGCAGTCCCTGTGTCTAATATAGAGAACAGCAGTCCCTGTGCCTAATATAGAGAACAGCAGTCCCTGTGCATAATATAGAGAACAACAGTCCCTGTGTCGAATATAGAGAACAGCAGTCCCTGTGCCTAATATAGAGAACAGCAGTCCCTGTGCCTAATATAGAGAACAGCATTCCCGTTGTCTAATATAGAGAACTGCAGTCCCTGTGTCTAATACAGAGAACTGCAGTCCTTGTGTCTCATATAGAGAACAGCTGTCCATGTGTCGAATATAGAGAACAGCAGTCCCTGTGCCGAATATAGAGAACAGCATTCCCTGTGTCTAATATAGAGATCAGCAGTCCCTGTGTCTAACATGGAGAACAGCAGTCCATGTGCCTAATCCAGAGAACAGCAGTCCATGTGCCTAATACAGAGAACAGCAGTCCCTGTGCCTAATACAGAGAACAGCAGTTCCTGTTTCTAATGTAGAGAACAGCAGTCCCTGTGTCTCATATAGAGAACAGCAGTCCCTGTGTCTAGAATAGAGAACAGCAGTCCCTGTGTTTAATACAGAGAAATGCAGTTCCTGTGTCTAATATAGAGAACAGCTGTCCATGTATCTAATATAGAGAACAGCAGTCCCTGTGCCTAATACAGAGAACAGCAGTCCCTGTGCCTAATACAGAGAACAGCAGTTCCTGTGTCTAATATAGAGAACAGCAGTCCCTGTGCCTATAATAGAGAACAGCAGTCCCTGTGTCTAGTATAGAGAACAGCAGTCCCTGTGTCTAATACAGAGAAATGCAGTTCCTGTGTCTCATATAGAGAACAGCAGTCCATGTATCTAATATAGAGAACAGCAGTCCCTGTGCCTAATATAGGGAACAGCAGTCACGTTGTATAATGCAGAGAACATGAGTCCCTCTGTCTATTATGGAGAACAGCAGTCCCTGTGCCTAATATAGAGAACGGCAGACCCTGTGTCTAATATAGAGAACAGCAGTCCCTGTGTTTAATACAGAGAACAGCAGTCCCTGTGCCTAATATAGAGAACAGCAGTCACGTTGTATAATGCAGAGAACATGAGTCCCTCTGTTTATTATAGGAACAGCAGTCCCCCTGTCCATTATAGAGAACAGCAGTTCCTGTGTCGAATGTAGAGAACAACAGTCCCTGTGTCGAATATAGAGAACAGCAGACCCTGTGCCTAATATACAGAACAGCAGTCCCTGTGTCTAACATAGAGAACAGCAGTCCCTGCGTCTAATATAGAGAACAGCATTCCCTGTGTCTAATGTAGAGAACAGCAGTCCCTGTGCCTAATTTCGAGAACAGCAGTCCCTGTGCCTAATATAGAGAACAGCAGTCCCTGTGTCTAATATAGAGAACAGCAGTCCTTGTGCCTAAAATAGAGAACAGCAGTCCCTGTGTCTAGTATAGAGAACTGCAGTCCCTGTGTCTAGTATAGAGAACAGCAGTCCCTGTGTGTAATATGGAGAACAGCAGTCCCTGTGCCTAATATAGAGAACAGCAGCCCCTGTGTCTAATATAGAGAACAGCTGTCCATGTGTCTAATACAGAGAACAGCAATCCCTGTGTCTAATATAGAGAACAGCAGTCCCTGTGTCTAATACAGAGAACAGCAGTCCCTGTGCCTAATATAGGGAATAGCAGTTACGTTGTATAATGCAGAGAACATGAGTCCCTCTGTCTATTATAGGAACAGCAGTCCCCCTGTCCATTACAGAGAACAGCAGTCCCTGTGTCTAATACAGAGAACAGCAGTTCCTGTGTCTAATGTAGAGAACAACATTTCCTGTGTCTAATGTAGAGAACAGCAGTCCCTGTGTCTAATTTGGAGAACAGCAGTCCCTGTGCCTGTCATAGAGAACAGCAGTCCCTGGGTCTAATATAGAGAACAGCAGTCCCTGCGTCTAATATAGAGAACAGCATTCCCTGTGTCTAATGTAGAGAACAGCAGTCCCTGTGCCTAATATAGAGAACAGCAGTCCCTGTGCCTAATATAGAGAACAGCAGTCCCTGTGTCTATTATAGAGAACAGCAGTCCTTGTGCCTAAAATAGAGAACAGCAGTCCCTGTGTCTAGTATAGAGAACTGCAGTCCCTGTGTCTAGTATAGAGAACAGCAGTCCCTGTGTGTAATATGGAGAACAGCAGTCCCTGTGCCTAATATAGAGAACAGCAGTCCCTGTGTCTAATATAGAGAACAGCTGTCCATGTATCTACAGAGAACAGCAATCCCTGTGTCTAATATAGAGAACAGCAGTCCACGTGCCTAATATAGAGAACAGCAGTCCCTGTGCCTAATACAGAGAACAGCAGTCCCTGTGTCTAATATAGAGAACAGCAGTCCTTGTGCCTAAAATAGAGAACAGCAGTCCCTGTGTCTAGTATAGAGAACTGCAGTCCCTGTGTCTAGTATCGAGAAAAGCAGTCCCTGTGTGTAATATGGAGAACAGCAGTCCCTGTGCCTAATATAGAGAACAGCAGTCCCTGTGTCTAATATAGAGAACAGCTGTCCATGTGTCTACAGAGAACAGCAATCCCTGTGTCTAATATAGAGAACAGCAGTCCCTGTGTCTAATACAGAGAACAGCGGTCCCCGTGCCTAATATAGGGAACAGCAGTTACGTTGTATAATGCAGAGAACATGAGTCCCTCTGTCTATTATAGGAACAGCAGTCCCCCTGTCCACTATAGAGAACAGCAGTTCCTGTGTATAATGTAGAGAATAACAGTCCCTGTGTCGAATATCGAGAACAGCAGTCCCTTTGCCTAATATAGAGAACAGCAGCCCCTGTGCCTAATATAGAGAACAGCATTCCCGTTGTCTAATATAGAAAACTGCAGTCCCAGTGTCTAATACAGAGAACTACAGTCCTTGTGTCTCATAGAGAGAACAGCTGTCCATGTGTCGAATATAGAGAACAGCAGCCCCTGTGCCCAATATAGAGAACAGCATTCCCTGTGTCTAATATAGAGAACAGCAGTCCCTGTGTCTAACATAGAGAACAGCAGTCCATGTGCCGAATACAGAGAACAGCAGTCCACGTGCCTAATACAGAGAACAGCAGTCCATGTGCCCAATACAGAGAACAGCAGTCCCTGTGTCTAATACAGAGAATAGCCGACCCTGTGTCGAATAGAGAGAACAGCAGTCCCTGTGTCTAACATGGAGAACAGCAGTCCATGTGCCTAATAGAGAGAACAGCAGTCCATGTGCCTAATACAGAGAACAGCAGTCCCTGTGCCTAATACAGAGAACAGCAGTTCCTGTGTCTAATGTAGAGAACAGCAGTCCCTGTGTCTAATATAGAGAACAGCAGTCCCTGTGCCTATAATAGAGAACAGCAGTCCCTGTGTCTAGTATAGAGAACAGCAGTCCCTGTGTCTAATACAGAGAAATGCAGTTCCTGTGTCTCATATAGAGAACAGCTGTCCATGTATCTAATATAGAGATCAGCAGTCCCTGTGCCTAATATAGGGAACAGCAGTCACGTTGTATAATGCAGAGAACATGAGTCCCTCTGCCTATTATGGAGAACAGCAGTCCCTGTGCCTAATATAGAGAACGGCAGACCCTGTGTCTAATATAGAGAACAGCAGTCCCTGTGTCTAACATGGAGAACAGCAGTCCATGTGCCTAATAGAGAGAACAGCAGTCCATGTGCCTAATACAGAGAACAGCTGTCCCTGTGCCTAATACAGAGAACAGCAGTTCCTGTGTCTAATGTAGAGAACAGCAGTCCCTGTGTCTAATATAGAGAACAGCAGTCCCTGTGCCTAATACAGAGAAATGCAGTTCCTGTGTCTCATATAGAGAACAGCTGTCCATGTATCTAATATAGAGAACAGCAGTCCCTGTGCCTAATATAGGGAACAGCAGTCACGTTGTTTCATGCAGAGAACATGAGTCCCTCTGTCTATTATGGAGAACAGCAGTCCCTGTGCCTAATATAGAGAACGGCAGACCCTGTGTCTAATATAGAGAACAGCAGTCCCTGTGTTTAATACAGAGAACAGCAGTCCCTGTGCCTAATATAGAGAACAGCAGTCACGTTGTATAATGCAGAGAACATGAGTCCCTCTGTTTATTATAGGAACAGCAGTCCCCCTGTCCATTATAGAGAACAGCAGTTCCTGTGTCGAATGTAGAGAACAACAGTCCCTGTGTCGAATATAGAGAACAGCAGTCCCTCTGCCTAATATAGCGAACAGCAGACCCTGTGCCTAATATAGAGAACAGCAGTCCCTGTGTCTAATATAGAGAACAGCAGTCCCTGCGTCTAATATAGAGAACAGCATTCCCTGTGTCTAATGTAGAGAACAGCAGTCCCTGTGCCTAATATAGAGAACAGCAGTCCCTGTGCCTAATATAGAGAACAGCAGTCCCTGTGTCTAATATAGAGAACAGCAGTCCCTGTGCCTAATATAGAGAACAGCATTCCCGTTGTCTAATATAGAGAACTGCCGTCCCTGTGTCTAATACAGAGAACTGCAGTCCTTGTGTCTCACATAGAGAACAGCTGTCCATGTGTCGAATATAGAGAACAGCAGTCCCTCTGCCGAATATAGAGAACAGCATTCCCTGTGTCTAATATAGAGAACAGCAGTCCCTGTGTCTAACATGGAGAACAGCAGTCCATGTGCCTAATGCAGAGAACAGCAGTCCATGTGCCTAATACAGAGAACAGCAGTCCATGTGCCCAATACAGAGAACAGCAGTCTCTGTGTCTAATACAGAGAACAGCAGTTCCTGTGTCTAATGTAGAGAACAGCAGTCCCTGTGTCTAATATAGAGAACAGCAGACCCTGTGCCTATCATAGAGAACAGCAGTCCCTGTGTCTAATACAGAGAACAGCAGTCCCTGCGTCTAATATAGAGAACAGCATTCCCTGTGTCTAATGTAGAGAACAGCAGTCCCTGTGCCTAATATAGAGAACAGCAGCCCCTGTGCCTAATATAGAGAACAGCAGTCCCTGTGTCTAATATAGAGAACAGCAGTCCTTGTGCCTAAAATAGAGAACAGCAGTCCCTGTGTCTAGTATAGAGAACTGCAGTCCCTGTGTCTAGTATAGAGAACAGCAGTCCCTGTGTGTAATATGGAGAACAGCAGTCCCTGTGCCTAATATAGAGAACAGCAGCCCCTGTGTCTAATATAGAGAACAGCTGTCCATGTGTCTAATACAGAGAACAGCAATCCCTGTGTCTAATATAGAGAACAGCAGTCCCTGTGTCTAATACAGAGAACAGCAGTCCCTGTGCCTAATATAGGGAATAGCAGTTACGTTGTATAATGCAGAGAACATGAGTCCCTCTGTCTATTATAGGAACAGCAGTCCCCCTGTCCATTACAGAGAACAGCAGTCCCTGTGTCTAATACAGAGAACAGCAGTTCCTGTGTCTAATGTAGAGAACAACATTTCCTGTGTCTAATGTAGAGAACAGCAGTCCCTGTGTCTAATTTGGAGAACAGCAGTCCCTGTGCCTGTCATAGAGAACAGCAGTCCCTGGGTCTAATATAGAGAACAGCAGTCCCTGCGTCTAATATAGAGAACAGCATTCCCTGTGTCTAATGTAGAGAACAGTAGTCCCTGTGCCTAATATAGAGAACAGCAGTCCCTGTGCCTAATATAGAGAACAGCAGTCCCTGTGTCTATTATAGAGAACAGCAGTCCTTGTGCCTAAAATAGAGAACAGCAGTCCCTGTGTCTAGTATAGAGAACTGCAGTCCCTGTGTCTAGTATAGAGAACAGCAGTCCCTGTGTGTAATATGGAGAACAGCAGTCCCTGTGCCTAATATAGAGAACAGCAGTCCCTGTGTCTAATATAGAGAACAGCTGTCCATGTATCTACAGAGAACAGCAATCCCTGTGTCTAATATAGAGAACAGCAGTCCACGTGCCTAATATAGAGAACAGCAGTCCCTGTGCCTAATACAGAGAACAGCAGTCCCTGTGTCTAATATAGAGAACAGCAGTCCTTGTGCCTAAAATAGAGAACAGCAGTCCCTGTGTCTAGTATAGAGAACTGCAGTCCCTGTGTCTAGTATCGAGAAAAGCAGTCCCTGTGTGTAATATGGAGAACAGCAGTCCCTGTGCCTAATATAGAGAACAGCAGTCCCTGTGTCTCATATAGAGAACAGCTGTCCATGTGTCTACAGAGAACAGCAATCCCTGTGTCTAATATAGAGAACAGCAGTCCCTGTGTCTAATACAGAGAACAGCGGTCCCCGTGCCTAATATAGGGAACAGCAGTTACGTTGTATAATGCAGAGAACATGAGTCCCTCTGTCTATTATAGGAACAGCAGTCCCCCTGTCCACTATAGAGAACAGCAGTTCCTGTGTATAATGTAGAGAATAACAGTCCCTGTGTCGAATATCGAGAACAGCAGTCCCTTTGCCTAATATAGAGAACAGCAGCCCCTGTGCCTAATATAGAGAACAGCATTCCCGTTGTCTAATATAGAAAACTGCAGTCCCAGTGTCTAATACAGAGAACTACAGTCCTTGTGTCTCATAGAGAGAACAGCTGTCCATGTGTCGAATATAGAGAACAGCAGCCCCTGTGCCCAATATAGAGAACAGCATTCCCTGTGTCTAATATAGAGAACAGCAGTCCCTGTGTCTAACATAGAGAACAGCAGTCCATGTGCCGAATACAGAGAACAGCAGTCCACGTGCCTAATACAGAGAACAGCAGTCCATGTGCCCAATACAGAGAACAGCAGTCCCTGTGTCTAATACAGAGAATAGCCGACCCTGTGTCGAATAGAGAGAACAGCAGTCCCTGTGTCTAACATGGAGAACAGCAGTCCATGTGCCTAATAGAGAGAACAGCAGTCCATGTGCCTAATACAGAGAACAGCAGTCCCTGTGCCTAATACAGAGAACAGCAGTTCCTGTGTCTAATGTAGAGAACAGCAGTCCCTGTGTCTAATATAGAGAACAGCAGTCCCTGTGCCTATAATAGAGAACAGCAGTCCCTGTGTCTAGTATAGAGAACAGCAGTCCCTGTGTCTAATACAGAGAAATGCAGTTCCTGTGTCTCATATAGAGAACAGCTGTCCATGTATCTAATATAGAGATCAGCAGTCCCTGTGCCTAATATAGGGAACAGCAGTCACGTTGTATAATGCAGAGAACATGAGTCCCTCTGCCTATTATGGAGAACAGCAGTCCCTGTGCCTAATATAGAGAACGGCAGACGCTGTGTCTAATATAGAGAACAGCAGTCCCTGTGTCTAACATGGAGAACAGCAGTCCATGTGCCTAATAGAGAGAACAGCAGTCCATGTGCCTAATACAGAGAACAGCTGTCCCTGTGCCTAATACAGAGAACAGCAGTTCCTGTGTCTAATGTAGAGAACAGCAGTCCCTGTGTCTAATATAGAGAACAGCAGTCCCTGTGCCTAATACAGAGAAATGCAGTTCCTGTGTCTCATATAGAGAACAGCTGTCCATGTATCTAATATAGAGAACAGCAGTCCCTGTGCCTAATATAGGGAACAGCAGTCACGTTGTTTCATGCAGAGAACATGAGTCCCTCTGTCTATTATGGAGAACAGCAGTCCCTGTGCCTAATATAGAGAACGGCAGACCCTGTGTCTAATATAGAGAACAGCAGTCCCTGTGTTTAATACAGAGAACAGCAGTCCCTGTGCCTAATATAGAGAACAGCAGTCACGTTGTATAATGCAGAGAACATGAGTCCCTCTGTTTATTATAGGAACAGCAGTCCCCCTGTCCATTATAGAGAACAGCAGTTCCTGTGTCGAATGTAGAGACAAAAGTCCCTGTGTCGAATATAGAGAACAGCAGTCCCTCTGCCTAATATAGCGAACAGCAGACCCTGTGCCTAATATAGAGAACAGCAGTCCCTGTGTCTAATATAGAGAACAGCAGTCCCTGCGTCTAATATAGAGAACAGCATTCCCTGTGTCTAATGTAGAGAACAGCAGTCCCTGTGCCTAATATAGAGAACAGCAGTCCCTGTGCCTAATATAGAGAACAGCAGTCCCTGTGTCTAATATAGAGAACAGCAGTCCCTGTGCCTAATATAGAGAACAGCATTCCCGTTGTCTAATATAGAGAACTGCCGTCCCTGTGTCTAATACAGAGAACTGCAGTCCTTGTGTCTCACATAGAGAACAGCTGTCCATGTGTCGAATATAGAGAACAGCAGTCCCTCTGCCGAATATAGAGAACAGCATTCCCTGTGTCTAATATAGAGAACAGCAGTCCCTGTGTCTAACATGGAGAACAGCAGTCCATGTGCCTAATGCAGAGAACAGCAGTCCATGTGCCTAATACAGAGAACAGCAGTCCATGTGCCCAATACAGAGAACAGCAGTCCCTGTGTCTAATACAGAGAACAGCAGTTCCTGTGTCTAATGTAGAGAACAGCAGTCCCTGTGTCTAATATAGAGAACAGCAGACCCTGTGCCTATCATAGAGAACAGCAGTCCCTGTGTCTAATACAGAGAACAGCAGTCCCTGCGTCTAATATAGAGAACAGCATTCCCTGTGTCTAATGTAGAGAACAGCAGTCCCTGTGCCTAATATAGAGAACAGCAGCCCCTGTGCCTAATATAGAGAACAGCAGTCCCTGTGTCTAATATAGAGAACAACATTTCCTGTGTCTAATGTAGAGAACAGCAGTCCCTGTGTCTAATATAGAGAACTGCAGTCCCTGTGCCTATCATAGAGAACAGCAGTCCCTGGGTCTAATATAGAGAACAGCAGTCCCTGCGTCTAATATAGAGAACAGCATTCCCTGTGTCTAATGTAGAGAACAGCAGTCCCTGTGTCTATTATAGAGAACAGCAGTCCTTGTGCCTAAAATAGAGAACAGCAGTCCCTGTGTCTAGTATAGAGAACTGCAGTCCCTGTGTCTAGTATAGAGAACAGCAGTCCCTGTGTGTAATATGGAGAACAGCAGTCCCTGTGCCTAATATAGAGAACAGCAGTCCCTGTGTCTAATATAGAGAACAGCTGTCCATGTATCTACAGAGAACAGCAATCCCTGTGTCTAATATAGAGAACAGCAGTCCACGTGCCTAATATAGAGAACAGCAGTCCCTGTGCCTAATACAGAGAACAGCAGTCCCTGTGTCTAATATAGAGAACAGCAGTCCTTGTGCCTAAAATAGAGAACAGCAGTCCCTGTGTCTAGTATAGAGAACTGCAGTCCCTGTGTCTAGTATCGAGAAAAGCAGTCCCTGTGTGTAATATGGAGAACAGCAGTCCCTGTGCCTAATATAGAGAACAGCAGTCCCTGTGTCTAATATAGAGAACAGCTGTCCATGTGTCTACAGAGAACAGCAATCCCTGTGTCTAATATAGAGAACAGCAGTCCCTGTGTCTAATACAGAGAACAGCGGTCCCTGTGCCTAATATAGGGAACAGCAGCTACGTTGTATAATGCAGAGAACATGAGTCCCTCTGTCTATTATAGGAACAGCAGTCCCCCTGTCCATTATAGAGAACAGCAGTTCCTGTGTATAATGTAGAGAATAACAGTCCCTGTGTCGAATATCGAGAACAGCAGTCCCTTTGCCTAATATAGAGAACAGCAGCCCCTGTGCCTAATATAGAGAACAGCATTCCCGTTGTCTAATATAGAAAACTGCAGTCCCAGTGTCTAATACAGAGAACTACAGTCCTTGTGTCTCATATAGAGAACAGCTGTCCATGTGTCGAATATAGAGAACAGCAGCCCCTGTGCCCAATATAGAGAACAGCATTCCCTGTGTCTAATATGGAGAACAGCAGTCCCTGTGTCTAACATAGAGAACAGCAGTCCATGTGCCGAATACAGAGAACAGCAGTCCACGTGCCTAATACAGAGAACAGCAGTCCATGTGCCCAATACAGAGAACAGCAGTCCCTGTGTCTAATACAGAGAATAGCCGACCCTGTGTCGAATATAGAGAACAGCAGTCCCTGTGCCTAATATATCGAACAGCAGTCCCTGTGCCTAATATAGAGAACAGCAGTCCCTGTGCCTAATATAGAGAACAGCAGTCCCTGTGTCTAATATAGAGAACAGCAGTCCCTGTGCCTAATATAGAGAACAGCAGTCCCTGTGCATAATATAGAGAACAACAGTCCCTGAGTCGAATATAGAGAACAGCAGTCCCTGTGCCTAATATAGAGAACAGCAGTCCCTGTGCCTAATATAGAGAACAGCATTCCCGTTGTCTAATGTAGAGAACTGCAGTCCCTGTGTCTAATACAGAGAACTGCAGTCCTTGTGTCTCATATAGAGAACAGCTGTCCATGTGTCGAATATAGAGAACAGCAGTCCCTGTGCCGAATATAGAGAACAGCAGTCCCTGTGCCGAATATAGAGAACAGCATACCCTGTGTCTAACATGGAGAACAGCAGTCCATGTGCCTAATAGAGAGAACAGCAGTCCATGTGCCTAATACAGAGAACAGCAGTCCCTGTGCCTAATACAGAGAACAGCAGTTCCTGTGTCTAATGGAGAGAACAGCAGTCCCTGTGTCTAATATAGAGAACAGCAGTCCCTGTGCCTAATACAGAGAAATGCAGTTCCTGTGTCTCATATAGAGAACAGCTGTCCATGTATCTAATATAGAGAACAGCAGTCCCTGTGCCTAATATAGGGAACAGCAGTCACGTTGTATAATGCAGAGAACATGAGTCCCTCTGTCTATTATGGAGAACAGCAATCCCTGTGTCTAATATAGAGAACAGCAGTCCCTGTGTCTAATACAGAGAACAGCGGTCCCTGTGCCTAATATAGGGAACAGCAGTTACGTTGTATAATGCAGAGAACATGAGTCCCTCTGTCTATTATAGGAACAGCAGTCCCCCTGTCCATTATAGAGAACAGCAGTTCCTGTGTATAATGTAGAGAATAACAGTCCCTGTGTCGAATATCGAGAACAGCAGTCCCTTTGCCTAATATAGAGAACAGCAGCCCCTGTGCCTAATATAGAGAACAGCATTCCCGTTGTCTAATATAGAAAACTGCAGTCCCAGTGTCTAATACAGAGAACTACAGTCCTTGTGTCTCATATAGAGAACAGCTGTCCATGTGTCGAATATAGAGAACAGCAGCCCCTGTGCCCAATATAGAGAACAGCATTCCCTGTGTCTAATATGGAGAACAGCAGTCCCTGTGTCTAACATAGAGAACAGCAGTCCATGTGCCGAATACAGAGAACAGCAGTCCACGTGCCTAATACAGAGAACAGCAGTCCATGTGCCCAATACAGAGAACAGCAGTCCCTGTGTCTAATACAGAGAATAGCCGACCCTGTGTCGAATATAGAGAACAGCAGTCCCTGTGCCTAATATATCGAACAGCAGTCCCTGTGCCTAATATAGAGAACAGCAGTCCCTGTGCCTAATATAGAGAACAGCAGTCCCTGTGTCTAATATAGAGAACAGCAGTCCCTGTGCCTAATATAGAGAACAGCAGTCCCTGTGCATAATATAGAGAACAACAGTCCCTGAGTCGAATATAGAGAACAGCAGTCCCTGTGCCTAATATAGAGAACAGCAGTCCCTGTGCCTAATATAGAGAACAGCATTCCCGTTGTCTAATGTAGAGAACTGCAGTCCCTGTGTCTAATACAGAGAACTGCAGTCCTTGTGTCTCATATAGAGAACAGCTGTCCATGTGTCGAATATAGAGAACAGCAGTCCCTGTGCCGAATATAGAGAACAGCAGTCCCTGTGCCGAATATAGAGAACAGCATACCCTGTGTCTAACATGGAGAACAGCAGTCCATGTGCCTAATAGAGAGAACAGCAGTCCATGTGCCTAATACAGAGAACAGCAGTCCCTGTGCCTAATACAGAGAACAGCAGTTCCTGTGTCTAATGGAGAGAACAGCAGTCCCTGTGTCTAATATAGAGAACAGCAGTCCCTGTGCCTAATACAGAGAAATGCAGTTCCTGTGTCTCATATAGAGAACAGCTGTCCATGTATCTAATATAGAGAACAGCAGTCCCTGTGCCTAATATAGGGAACAGCAGTCACGTTGTATAATGCAGAGAACATGAGTCCCTCTGTCTATTATGGAGAACAGCAATCCCTGTGTCTAATATAGAGAACAGCAGTCCCTGTGTCTAATACAGAGAACAGCGGTCCCTGTGCCTAATATAGGGAACAGCAGTTACGTTGTATAATGCAGAGAACATGAGTCCCTCTGTCTATTATAGGAACAGCAGTCCCCCTGTCCATTATAGAGAACAGCAGTTCCTGTGTATAATGTAGAGAATAACAGTCCCTGTGTCGAATATCGAGAACAGCAGTCCCTTTGCCTAATATAGAGAACAGCAGCCCCTGTGCCTAATATAGAGAACAGCATTCCCGTTGTCTAATATAGAGAACAGCAGTCCCTGTGTCTAACATGGAGAACAGCAGTCCATGTGCCTAATAGAGAGAACAGCAGTCCATGTGCCTAATACAGAGAACAGCAGTCCCTGTGCCTAATACAGAGAACAGCAGTTCCTGTGTCTAATGTAGAGAACAGCAGTCCCTGTGTCTAATATAGAGAACAGCAGTCCCTGTGCCTATAATAGAGAACAGCAGTCCCTGTGTCTAGTATAGAGAACAGCAGTCCCTGTGTCTAATACAGAGAAATGCAGTTCCTGTGTCTCATATAGAGAACAGCTGTCCATGTATCTAATATAGAGAACAGCAGTCCCTGTGCCTAATATAGGGAACAGCAGTCACGTTGTATAATGCAGAGAACATGAGTCCCTCTGTCTATTATGGAGAACAGCAGTCCCTGTGCCTAATATAGAGAACGGCAGACCCTGTGTCTAATATAGAGAACAGCAGTCCCTGTGTCTAATACAGAGAACAGCAGTCCCTGTGCCTAACATAGAGAACAGCAGTCACGTTGTATTCTGCAGAGAACATGAGTCCCTCTGTTTATTATAGGAACAGCAGTCCCCCTGTCCATTATAGAGAACAGCAGTTCCTGTGTCGAATGTAGAGAACAACAGTCCCTGTGTCGAATATAGAGAACAGCAGTCCCTGTGTCGAATATAGAGAACAGCAATCCCTGTGCCTAATATAGCGAACAGCAGACCCTGTGCCTAATATAGAGAACAGCTGTCCCTGTGTCTAATATAGAGAACAGCAGTCCCTGCGTCTAATATAGAGAACAGCAGTCCCTGTGTCTAATGTAGAGAACAGCAGTCCCTGTGCCTAATATAGAGAACAGCAGTCCCTGTGCCTAATATAGAGAACAGCAGTCCCTGTGTCTAATATAGAGAACAGCAGTCCCTGTGCCTAATATTGAGAACAGCAGTCCCTGTGTCTGATATAGAGAACAGCTGTCCATGTGTCTACAGAGAACAGCAATCCCTGTGTTAATATAGAGAACAGCAGTCCCTGTGTCTAATACAGAGAACAGCAGTCCCTGTGCCTAATATAGGGAACAGCAGTTACGTTGTATAATGCAGAGAACATGAGTCCCTCTGTCTATTATAGGAACAGCAGTCCCCCTGTCCATTATAGAGAACAGCAGTTCCTGTGTATAATGTAGAGAATAACAGTCCCTGTGAGAACAGCAGTCAATGTGCCTAATATAGAGAACAGCAGCCCCTGTGCCTAATATAGAGAACAGCATTCCCGTTGTCTAATATAGAAAACAGCAGTCCCTGTGTCTAATACAGAGAATAGCCGACCCTGTGTCGAATATAGAGAACAGCAGTCCGTGTGCCTAATATATCGAACAGCAGTCCCTGTGCCTAATATAGAGAACAGCAGTCCCTGTGCCTAATATAGAGAACAGCAGTCCCTGTGTCTAATATAGAGAATAGCAGTCCCTGTGCCTAATATAGAGAACAGCAGTCCCTGTGCATAATATAGAGAACAACAGTCCCTGAGTCGAATATAGAGAACAGCAGTCCCTGTGCCTAATAGAGAGAACAGCAGTCCCTGTGCCTAATATAGAGAACAGCATTCCCGTTGTCTAATGTAGAGAACTGCAGTCCCTGTGTCTAATACAGAGAACTGCAGTCCTTGTGTCTCATATAGAGAACAGCTGTCCATGTGTCGAATATAGAGAACAGCAGTCCCTGTGCCGAATATGGAGAACAGCAGTCCCTGTGCCGAATATAGAGAACAGCATACCCTGTGTCTAACATGGAGAACAGCAGTCCATGTGCCTAATAGAGAGAACAGCAGTCCATGTGCCTAATATAGAGAACAGCAGTCCCTGTGCCTAATACAGAGAACAGCAGTTCCTGTGTCTAATGGAGAGAACAGCAGTCCCTGTGTCTAATATAGAGAACAGCAGTCCCTGTGCCAAATACAGAGAAATGCAGTTCCTGTGTCTCATATAGAGAACAGCTGTCCATGTATCTAATATAGAGAACAGCAGTCCCTGTGCCTAATATAGGGAACAGCAGTCACGTTGTATAATGCAGAGAACATGAGTCCCTCTGTCTATTATGGAGAACAGCAGTCCCTGTGCCTAATATACAGAAAGGCAGACCCTGTGTCCAATATAGAGAACAGCAGAGCCTGTGTCTAACATGGAGAACAGCAGTCCATGTGCCTAATAGAGAGAACAGCAGTCCATGTGCCTAATACAGAGAACAGCAGTCCCTGTGCCTAATACAGAGAACAGCAGTTCCTGTGTCTAATGTAGAGAACAGCAGTCCCTGTGTCTAATATAGAGAACAGCAGTTCCTGTGTCTAATGTAGAGAACAGCAGTCCCTGTGTCTAGTATAGAGAACAGCAGTCCCTGTGTCTAATACAGAGAAATGCAGTTCCTGTGTCTCATATAGAGAACAGCTGTCCATGTATCTAATATAGAGAACAGCAGTCCCTGTGCCTAATATAGGGAACAGCAGTCACGTTGTATAATGCAGAGAACATGAGTCCCTCTGTCTATTATGGAGAACAGCAGTCCCTGTGCCTAATATAGAGAACGGCAGACCCTGTGTCTAATATAGAGAACAGCAGTCCCTGTGTTTAATACAGAGAACAGCAGTCCCTGTGCCTAATATAGAGAACAGCAGTCACGTTGTATTCTGCAGAGAACATGAGTCCCTCTGTTTATTATAGGAACAGCAGTCCCCCTGTCCATTATAGAGAACAGCAGTTCCTGTGTCGAATGTAGAGAACAACAGTCCCTGTGTCGAATATAGAGAACAGCAGTCCCTGTGTCGAATATAGAGAACAGCAATCCCTGTGCCTAATATAGCGAACAGCAGACCCTGTGCCTAATATAGAGAACAGCTGTCTCTGTGTCTAATATAGAGAACAGCAGTCCCTGCGTCTAATATAGAGAACAGCATTCCCTGTGTCTAATATAGAGAACAGCAGTCCCTGTGCCTAATATAGAGAACAGCAGTCCCTGTGCCTAATATAGAGAACAGCAGTCCCTGTGTCTAATATAGAGAACAGCAGTCCCTGTGCCTAATATAGAGAACAGCAGTCCCTGTGTCTAATATAGAGAACAGCTGTCCATGTGTCTATAGAGAACAGCAATCCCTGTGTTAATATAGAGAACAGCAGTCCCTGTGTCTAATACAGAGAACAGCAGTCCCTGTGCCTAATATAGGGAACAGCAGTTACGTTGTATAATGCAGAGAACATGAGTCCCTCTGTCTATTATAGGAACAGCAGTCCCCCTGTCCATTATAGAGAACAGCAGTTCCTGTGTATAATGTAGAGAATAACAGTCCCTGTGAGAACAGCAGTCAATGTGCCTAATATAGAGAACAGCAGCCCCTGTGCCTAATATAGAGAACAGCATTCCCGTTGTCAAATATAGAAAACTGCAGTCCCGGTGTCTAATACAGAGAACTACAGTCCTTGTGTCTCATATAGAGAACAGCAGCCCCTGTGCCCAATTTCGAGAACAGCAGTCCCTGTGTCTAATATAGAGAACAGCAGTCCCTGTGTCTAACATAGAGAACAGCAGTCCATGTGCCTAATACAGAGAACAGCAGTCCATGTGCCTAATACAGAGAACAGCAGTCCATGTGCCCAATACAGAGAACAGCAGTCCCTGTGTCTAATACAGAGAACAGCAGACCCTGTGCCTAATATAGGGAACTGCAGTCCCTGTGTCTAATACAGAGAACAGCAGTCCCTGTGCCTAATATAGAGAACAGCTGTCCATGTGTCCAATATAGAGAACAGCAATCCCTGTGCCGAATATAGAGAGCAGCAATCCCTGTGCTGGATATAGAGAACAGCAGTCCCTGTGTCTTATATAGAGAACAGCAGTCCCTGTGTCTAATATAGAGAACAGCAATCCCTGTGTCTAATGCAGAGAACAGCAGTCCCTGTGTCTAATATAGAGAACAGCAGTCCCTGTTCCTATAATAGAGAACAGCAGTCCCGCTGTCTAGTTTCGAGAACAGCAGTCCCGGTGTCTAATTTCGAGAACAGCAGTCCCTGTGTCTAATACAGAGAACAGCACTCCCTGTGTCTAATACAGAGAACAGCACTCCCTGTGTCTAATACAGAGAACAGCAGTCCCTGTGTCTAATACAGAGAACAGCAGTCCCTGTGCCTCATATACTGAACAGCAGTCCCTGTGCCTAACATAGAGAACACCAGTCCCTGTGTCTAATATAGAGAACAGCTGTCCATGTGTCTAATATAGAGAACAGCAATCCCTGTGCCGAATGTAGAGAACGGCAGACCCTGTGTCTAATATAGAGAACAGCAGTCCCTGTGTTTAATACAGAGAACAGCAGTCCCTGTGCCTAATATAGAGAACAGCAGTCACGTTGTATAATGCAGAGCACATGAGTCCCTCTGTTTATTATAGGAACAGCAGTCGCCCTGTCCATTATAGAGAACAGCAGCTCCTGTGTCGAATATAGAGAACAACAGTCCCTGTGTCGAATATAGAGAACAGCAGTCCCTGTGTCGAATATAGAGAACAGCAGCCCCTGTGCCTAATATATCGAACAGCAGTCCCTGTGCCTAATATAGAGAACAGCAGTCCCTGTGCCTAATATAGAGAACAGCAGTCCCTGCGTCTAATATAGAGAACAGCAGTCCCTGTGCCTAATATAGAGAACAGCAGTCCCTGTGCATAATATAGAGAACAACAGTCCCTGTGTCGAATATAGAGAACAGCAGTCCCTGTGCCTAATATAGAGAACAGCAGTCCCTGTGCCTAATATAGAGAAAAGCATTCCCGTTGTCTAATATAGAGAACTGCAGCCCCTGTGTCTAATACAGAGAACTGCAGTCCTTGTGTCTCATATAGAGAACAGCTGTCCATGTGTCGAATATAGAGAACAGCAGTCCCTGTGCCGAATATAGAGAACAGCATTCCCTGTGTCTAATATAGAGAACAGCAGTCCCTGTGTCTAACATGGAGAACAGCAGTCCATGTGCCTAATAGAGAGAACAGCAGTCCATGTGCCTAATACAGAGAACAGCAGTCCCTGTGCCTAATACAGAGAACAGCAGTCCCTGTGTCTAATATAGAGAACAGCAGTCCCTGTGCCTATAATAGAGAACAGCAGTCCCTGTGTCTAGTATAGAGAAATGCAGTTCCTGTGTCTCATATAGAGAACAGCTGTCCATGTATCTAATATAGAGAACAGCAGTCCCTGTGCCTAATATAGGGAACAGCAGTCACGTTGTATATTGCAGAGAACATGAGTCCCTCTGTCTATTATGGAGAACAGCAGTCCCTGTGCCTAATATAGAGAACGGCAGACCCTGTGTCTAATATAGAGAACAGCAGTCCCTGTGTTTAATACAGAGAACAGCAGTCCCTGTGCCGAATATAGAGAACAGCATTCCCTGTGTCTAATATAGAGAACAGCAGTCCCTGTGTCTAACATGGAGAACAGCAGTCCATGTGCATAATAGAGAGAACAGCAGTCCATGTGCCTAATACAGAGAACAGCAGTCCCTGTGCCTAATACAGAGAACAGCAGTTCCTGTGTCTAATGTAGAGAACAGCAGTCCCTGTGTCTAATATAGAGAACAGCAGTCCCTGTGCCTATAATAGAGAACAGCAGTCCCTGTGTCTAGTATAGAGAACAGCAGTCCCTGTGTCTAATACAGAGAAATGCAGTTCCTGTGTCTCATATAGAGAACAGCTGTCCATGTATCTAATATAGAGAACAGCAGTCCCTGTGCCTAATATAGGGAACAGCAGTCACGTTGTATAATGCAGAGAACATGAGTCCCTCTGTCTATTATGGAGAAAAGCAGTCCCTGTGCCTAATCTAGAGAACGGCAGACCCTGTGTCTAATACAGAGAACAGCAGTCCCTGTGTTTAATACAGAGAACAGCAGTCCCTGTGCCTAATATAGAGAACAGCAGTCACGTTGTATAATGCAGAGAACATGAGTCCCTCTGTCTATTATGGAGAACAGCAGTCCCTGTGCCTAATATAGAGAACGGCAGACCCTGTGTCTAATATAGAGAACAGCAGTCCCTGTGTTTAATACAGAGAACAGCAGTCCCTGTGCCTAATATAGAGAACAGCAGTCACGTTGTATAATGCAGAGAACATGAGTCCCTCTGTTTATTATAGGAACAGCAGTCCCCCTGTCCATTATAGAGAACAGCAGTTCCAGTGTCGAATGTAGAGAACAACAGTCCCTGTGTCGAATACAGAGAACAGCAGTCCCTGTGTCGAATATAGAGAACAGCAATCCCTGTGCCTAATATAGCGAACAGCAGACCCTGTGCCTAATATAGAGAACAGCAGTCCCTGTGTCTAATATAGAGAACAGCAGTCCCTGTGTCTAATATAGAGAACAGCAGTCCCTGCGTCTAATATAGAGAACAGCATTCCCTGTGTCTAATGCAGAGAACAGCAGTCCCTGTGCCTAATATAGAGAACAGCAGTCCCTGTGCCTAATATAGAGAACAGCAGTCCCTGTGTCTAATATAGAGAACAGCAGTCCCTGTGCCTAATATAGAGAACAGCATTCCCGTTGTCTAATATAGAGAACTGCAGTCCCTGTGTCTAATATAGAGAACTGCAGTCCTTGTGTCTCACATAGAGAACAGCTGTCCATGTGTCGAATATAGAGAACAGCAGTCCCTATGCCGAATATAGAGAACAGCAATCCCTGTGTCTAACATGGAGAACAGCAGTCCATGTGCCTAATACAGAGAACAGCAGTCCATGTGCCCAATACAGAGAACAGCAGTCCCTGTGTCTAATACAGAGAACAGCAGTTCCTGTGTCTAATGGAGAGAACAGCAGTTCCTGTGTCTAATACAGAGAACAGCAGTCCCTGTGTCTAATATAGAGAACAGCAGTCCCTGTGCCTATCATAGAGAACAGCAGTCCCTGTGTCTAATATAGAGAACAGCAGTCCCTGCGTCTAATATAGAGAACAGCATTCCCTGTGTCTAATGTAGAGAACAGCAGTCCCTGTGCCTAATATAGAGAACAGCAGTCCCTGTGCCTAATATAGAGAACAGCAGTCCCTGTGTCTAGTATAGAGAACAGCAGTCCCTGTGTGTAATATGGAGAACAGCAGTCCCTGTGCCTAATATAGAGAACAGCAGTCCCTGTGTCTAATATAGAGAACAGCTGTCCATGTGTCTAATACAGAGAACAGCAATCCCTGTGTCTAATATAGAGAACAGCAGTCCCTGTGTCTAATACAGAGAACAGCAGTCCCTGTGCCTAAAATAGAGAACAGCAGTCCCTGTGTCTAGTATAGAGAACTGCAGTCCCTGTGTCTAGTATAGAGAACAGCAGTCCCTGTGTGTAATATGGAGAACAGCAGTCCCTGTGCCTAATATAGAGAACAGCAGTCCCTGTGTCTAATATAGAGAACAGCTGTCCATGTGTCTAATACAGAGAACAGCAATCCCTGTGTCTAATATAGAGAACAGCAGTCCCTGTGTCTAATACAGAGAACAGCAGTCCCTGTGTCTAATATAGGGAACAGCAGTTACGTTGTATAATGCAGAGAACATGAGTCCCTCTGTCTATTATAGGAACAGCAGTCCCCCTGTCCATTACAGAGAACAGCAGTCCCTGTGTCTAATACAGAGAACAGCAGTTCCTGTGTCTAATGTAGAGAACAACAGTTCCTGTGTCTAATGTAGAGAACAGCAGTCCCTGTGTCTAATATAGAGAACAGCAGTCCCTGTGCCTATCATAGAGAACAGCAGTCCCTGGGTCTAATATAGAGAACAGCAGTCCCTGCGTCTAATATAGAGAACAGCATTCCCTGTGTCTAATGTAGAGAACAGCAGTCCCTGTGCCTAATATAGAGAACAGCAGTCCCTGTGCCTAATATAGAGAACAGCAGTCCCTGTGTCTAATATAGAGAACAGCAGTCCTTGTGCCTAAAATGGAGAACAGCAGTCCCTGTGTCTAGTATAGAGTACTGCAGTCCCTGTGTCGAGTATAGAGAACAGCAGTCCCTGTGTGTAATATGGAGAACAGCAGTCCCTGTGCCTAATATAGAGAACAGCAGTCCCTGTGTCTAATATAGAGAACAGCTGTCCATGTGTCTACAGAGAACAGCAATCCCTGTGTCTAATATAGAGAACAGCAGTCCCTGTGTCTAATACAGAGAACAGCAGTCCCTGTGTCTAATATAGAGAACAGCAGTCCCTGTGCCTATAATAGAGAACAGCAGTCCCTGTGTCTAGTATAGCGAACAGCAGTCCCTGTGTCTAATACAGAGAAATGCAGTTCCTGTGTCTCATATAGAGAACAGCTGTCCATGTATCTAATATAGAGAACAGCAGTCCCTGTGCCTAATATAGGGAACAGAAGTCACGTTGTATAATGCAGAGAACATGAGTCCCTCTGTCTATTATGGAGAACAGCAGTCCCTGTGCCTAATATAGAGAACGGCAGACCCTGTGTCTAATATAGAGAACAGCAGTCCCTGTGTTTAATACAGAGAACAGCAGTCCCTGTGCCTAATATAGAGAACAGCAGTCACGTTGTATAATGCAGAGAACATGAGTCCCTCTGTCTATTATGGAGAACAGCAGTCCCTGTGCCTAATATAGAGAACGGCAGACCCTGTGTCTAATATAGAGAACAGCAGTCCCTGTGTTTAATACAGAGAACAGCAGTCCCTGTGCCTAATATAGAGAACAGCAGTCACGTTGTATAATGCAGAGAACATGAGTCCCTCTGTTTATTATAGGAACAGCAGTCGCCCTGTCCATTATAGAGAACAGCAGTTCCTGTGTCGAATATAGAGAACAACAGTCCCTGTGTCGAATATAGAGAACAGCAGTCCCTGTGTCGAATATAGAGAACAGCAGTCCCTGTGCCTAATATATCGAACAGCAGTCCCTGTGCCTAATATATCGAACAGCAGTCCCTGTGCCTAATATAGAGAACAGCAGTCCCTGTGTCTAATATAGAGAACAGCAGTCCCTGTGCCTAATATAGAGAACAGCAGTCCCTGTGCATAATATAGAGAACGGCAGTCCCTGTGTCGAATATAGAGAACAGCAGTCCCTGTGCCGAATATAGAGAACAGCAGTCCCTGTGCCTAATATAGAGAACAGCATTCCCGTTGTCTAATATAGAGAACTGCAGTCCCTGTGTCTAATACAGAGAACTGCAGTCCTTGTGTCTCATATAGAGAACAGCTGTCCATGTGTCGAATATAGAGAACAGCAGTCCCTGTGCCGAAGAAAGAGAACAGCATTCCCTGTGTCTAATATGGAGAACAGCAGTCCCTGTGTCTAACATGGAGAACAGCAGTCCATGTACCTAATAGAGAGAACAGCAGTCCATGTGCCTAATACAGAGAACAGCAGTCCCTGTACCTAATACAGAGAACAGCAGTTCCTGTGTCTAATGTAGAGAACAGCAGTCCCTGTGTCTAATATAGAGAACAGCAGTCCCTGTGCCTATAATAGAGAACAGCAGTCCCTGTGTCTAGTATAGAGAACAGCAGTCCCTGTGTCTAATACAGAGAAATGCAGTTCCTGTGTCTCATATGGAGAACAGCTGTCCATGTATCTAATATAGAGAACAGCAGTCCCTGTGCCGAATATAGGGAACAGCAGTCACGTTGTATAATGCAGAGAACATGAGGCCCTCTGTCTATTATGGAGAACAGCAGTCCCTGTGCCTAATATAGAGAATGGCAGACCCTGTGTCTAATATAGAGAACAGCAGTCCCTGTGTTTAATGCAGAGAACAGCAGTCCCTGTGCCGAATATAGAGAACAGCATTCCCTGTGTCTAATATAGAGAACAGCAGTCCCTGTGTCTAACATGGAGAACAGCAGTCCATGTGCCTAATAGAGATAACAGCAGTCCATGTGCCTAATACAGAGAACAGCAGTCCCTGTGCCTAATACAGAGAACAGCAGTTCCTGTGTCTAATGTAGAGAACAGCAGTCCCTGTGTCTAATATAGAGAACAGCAGTCCCTGTGCCTATAATAGAGAACAGCAGTCCCTGTGTCTAGTATAGAGAACAGCAGTCCCTGTGTCTAATACAGAGAAATGCAGTTCCTGTGTCTCATATAGAGAACAGCTGTCCCTGTGTCTAATATGGAGAACAGCAGTCCCTGTGCCTAATATAGAGAACAGCAGTCACGTTGTATAATGCAGAGAACATGAGTCCCTCTGTTTATTATAGGAACAGCAGTCCCCCTGTCCATTATAGAGAACAGCAGTTCCTGTGTCGAATGTAGAGAACAACAGTCCCTGTGTCGAATATAGAGAACAGCAGTCCCTGTGTCGAATATAGAGAACAGCAATCCCTGTGCCTAATATATCGAACAGCAGACCCTGTGCCTAATATAGAGAACAGCAGTCCCTGTGTCTAATATAGAGAACAGCAGTCCCTGCGTCTAATATAGAGAACAGCATTCCCTGTGTCTAATGTAGAGAACAGCAGACCCTGTGCCTAATATAGAGAACAGCAGTCCCTGTGCCTAATATAGAGAACAGCAGTCCCTGTGTCTAATATAGAGAACAGCAGTCCCTGTGCCTAATATAGAGAACAGCAGTCCCTGTGTCTAATATAGAGAACAGCTGTCCATGTGTCTACAGAGAACAGCAATCCCTGTGTCTACTATAGAGAACAGCAGTCCCTGTGTCTAATACAGAGAACAGCAGTCCCTGTGCCTAATATAGGGAACAGCAGTTACGTTGTATAATGCAGAGAACATGAGTCCCTCTGTCTATTATAGGAACAGCAGTCCCCCTGTCCATTATAGAGAACAGCAGTTCCTGTGTGTAATGTAGAGAATAACAGTCCCTGTGTCGAATATCGAGAACAGCAGTCAATGTGCCTAATATAGAGAACAGCAGCCCCTGTGCCTAATATAGAGAACAGCATTCCCGTTGTCAATATAGAAAACTGCAGTGCCTGTGTCTAATACAGAGAACTACAGTCCTTGTGTCTCGTATAGAGAACAGCAGCCCCTGTGCCCAATATAGAGAACAGCATTCCCTGTGTCTAATATAGAGAACAGCAGTCCCTGTGTCTAACATAGAGAACAGCAGTCCATGTGCCTAATACAGAGAACAGCAGTCCATGTGCCTAATACAGAGAACAGCAGTCCATGTGCCCAATACAGAGAACAGCAGTCCCTGTGTCTAATACAGAGAACAGCAGACCCTGTGCCTAATATAGGGAACTGCAGTCCCTGTGTCTAATACAGAGAACAGCAGTCCCTGTGCCTAATATAGAGAACAGCTGTCCATGTGTCCAATATAGAGAACAGCAATCCCTGTGCCGAATATAGAGAGCAGCAATCCCTGTGCTGGATATAGAGAACAGCAGTCCCTGTGTCTTATATAGAGAACAGCAGTCCCTGTGTCTAATATAGAGAACAGCAATCCCTGTGTCTAATGCAGAGAACAGCAGTCCCTGTGTCTAATATAGAGAACAGCAGTCCCTGTTCCTATAATAGAGAACAGCAGTCCGGCTGTCTAGTTTGGAGAACAGCAGTTCGGTGTCTAATTTCGAGAACAGCAGTCCCTGTGTCGAATACAGAGAACAGCACTCCCTGTGTCTAATACAGAGAACAGCACTCCCTGTGTCTCATACAGAGAACAGCAGTCCCTGTGTCTAATACAGAGAACAGCAGTCCCTGTGCCTCATATACTGAACAGCAGTCCCTGTGCCGAACAAAGAGAACACCAGTCCCTGTGTCTAATATAGAGAACAGCTGTCCATGCGTCTAATATAGAGAACAGCAATCCCTGTGCCGAATGTAGAGAACGGCAGACCCTGTGTCTAATATAGAGAACAGCAGTCCCTGTGTTTAATACAGAGAACAGCAGTCCCTGTGCCTAATATAAAGAACAGCAGTCACGTTGTATAATGCAGAGCACATGAGTCCCTCTGTTTATTATAGGAATAGCAGTCGCCCTGTCCATTATAGAGAACAGCAGTTCCTGTGCCTATAATAGAGAACAGCAGTCCCTGTGTCTAGTATAGAGAACAGCAGTCATTGTGTCTAATACAGAGAAATGCAGTTCCTGTGTCTCAGATAGAGAACAGCTGTCCATGTATCTAATATAGAGAACAGCAGTCCCTGTGCCTAATATAGGGAACAGCAGTCACGTTGTATAATGCAGAGAACATGAGTCCCTCTGTCTATTATGGAGAACAGCAGTCCCTGTGCCTAATATAGAGAACGGCAGACCCTGTGTCTAATATAGAGAACAGCAGTCCCTGTGTTTAATACAGAGAACAGCAGTCCCTGTGCCTAATATAGAAAACAGCAGTCACGTTGTATAATGCAGAGAACATGAGTCCCTCTGTTTATTATAGGAACAGCAGTCCCCCTGTCCATTATAGAGAACAGCAGTTCCTGTGTCGAATGTAGAGAACAACAGTCCCTGTGTCGAATATAGAGAACAGCAGTCCCTGTGTCGAATATAGAGAACAGCAATCCCTGTGCCTAATATATCGAACAGCAGACCCTGTGCCTAATATAGAGAACAGCAGTCCCTGTGTCTAATATAGAGAACAGCAGTCCCTGCGTCTAATATAGAGAACAGCATTCCCTGTGTCTAATGTAGAGAACAGCAGACCCTGTGCCTAATATAGAGAACAGCAGTCCCTGTGCCTAATATAGAGAACAGCAGTCCCTGTGTCTAATATAGAGAACAGCAGTCCCTGTGCCTAATATAGAGAACAGCAGTCCCTGTGTCTTATATAGAGAACAGCTGTCCATGTGTCTACAGAGAACAGCAATCCCTGTGTCTAATATAGAGAACAGCAGTCCCTGTGTCTAATACAGAGAACAGCAGTCCCTGTGCCTAATATAGGGAACAGCAGTTACGTTGTATAATGCAGAGAACATGAGTCCCTCTGTCTATTATAGGAACAGCAGTCCCCCTGTCCATTATAGAGAACAGCAGTTCCTGTGTGTAATGTAGAGAATAACAGTCCCTGTGTCGAATATCGAGAACAGCAGTCAATGTGCCTAATATAGAGAACAGCAGCCCCTGTGCCTAATATAGAGAACAGCATTCCCGTTGTCAATATAGAAAACTGCAGTCCCTGTGTCTAATACAGAGAACTACAGTCCTTGTGTCTCATATAGAGAACAGCAGCCCCTGTGCCCAATATAGAGAACAGCATTCTCTGTGTCTAATATAGAGAACAGCAGTCCCTGTGTCTAACATAGAGAACAGCAGTCCATGTGCCTAATACAGAGAACAGCAGTCCATGTGCCTAATATAGAGAACAGCAGTCCCTGTGTCTAATATAGTGAACAGCAGTCCCTGCGTCTAATATAGAGAACAGCATTCCCTGTGTCTAATGTAGAGAACAGCAGACCCTGTGTCTAACATAGAGAACAGCAGTCCATGTGCCTAATACAGAGAACAGCAGTCCATGTGCCTAATACAGAGAACAGCAGTCAATGTGCCCAATACAGAGAACAGCAGTCCCTGTGTCTAATACAGAGAACAGCAGACCCTGTGCCTAATATAGGGAACTGCAGTCCCTGTGTCTAATACAGAGAACAGCAGTCCCTGTGTCTTATATAGAGAACAGCAGTCCCTGTGTCTAATATAGAGAACAGCAATCCCTGTGTCTAATGCAGAGAACAGCAGTCCCTGTGTCTAATATAGAGAACAGCAGTCCCTGTTCCTATAATAGAGAACAGCAGTCCCGCTGTCTAGTTTCGAGAACAGCAGTCCCTGTGTCGAATATAGAGAACAGCAGTCCCTGTGCCTAATATATCGAACAGCAGTCCCTGTGCCGAATATAGAGAACAGCAGTCCCTGTGCCTAATATAGAGAACAGCAGTCCCTGTGTCTAATATAGAGAACAGCAGTCCCTGTGCCTAATACAGAGAACAGCAGTCCCTGTGCATAATATAGAGAACAACAGTCCCTGTGTCGAATATAGAGAACAGCAGTCCCTGTGCCTAATATAGAGAACAGCATTCCCATTGTCTAATATAGAGAACTGCAGTCCCTGTGTCTAATACAGAGAACTGCAGTCCTTGTGTCTCATATAGAGAACAGCTGTCCATGTGTCGAATATAGAGAACAGCAGTCCCTGTGCCGAATATAGAGAACAGCATTCCCTGTGTCTAATATAGAGAACAGCAGTCCCTGTGTCTAACATGGAGAACAGCAGTCCATGTGCCTAATAGAGAGAACAGCAGTCCATGTGCCTAATACAGAGAACAGCAGTCCCTGTGCCTAATACAGAGAACAGCAGTTCCTGTGTCTAATGTAGAGAACAGCAGTCCCTGTGTCTAATATAGAGAACAGCAGTCCCTGTGCCTATAATAGAGAACAGCAGTCCCTGTGTCTAGTATAGAGAACAGCAGTCCCTGTGTCTAATACAGAGAAATGCAGTTCCTGTGTCTCATATAGAGAACAGCTGTCCATGTATCTAATATAGAGAACAGCAGTCCCTGTGCCTAATATAGGGAACAGCAGTCACGTTGTATAATGCAGAGAACATGAGTCCCTCTGTCTATTATGGAGAACAGCAGTCCCTGTGCCTAATATAGAGAACGGCAGACCCTGTGTCTAAGAGAGAGAACAGCAGTCCCTGTGTTTAAGACAGAGAACAGCAGTCCCTGTGCCTAATATAGAGAACAGCAGTCACGTTGTATTCTGCAGAGAACATGAGTCCCTCTGTTTATTATAGGAACAGCAGTCCCCCTGTCCATTATAGAGAACAGCAGTTCCTGTGTCGAATGTAGAGAACAACAGTCCCTGTGTCGAATATAGAGAACAGCAGTCCCTGTGTCGAATATAGAGAACAGCAATCCCTGTGCCTAATATAGCGAACAGCAGACCCTGTGCCTAATATAGAGAACAGCAGTCCCTGTGTCTAATATAGAGAACAGCAGTCCCTGCGTCTAATATAGAGAACAGCAGTCCCTGTGTCTAATGCAGAGAACAGCAGTCCCTGTGCCTAATATAGAGAACAGCAGTCCCTGTGTCTAATATAGAGAACAGCAGTCCCTGTGTCTAATATAGAGAACAGCAGTCCCTGTGCCTAATATAGAGAACAGCATTCCCGTTGTCTAATATAGAGAACTGCAGTCCCTGTGTCTAATACAGAGAACTGCAGTCCTTGTGTCTCATATAGAGAACAGCTGTCCATGTGTCGAATATAGAGAACAGCAGTCCCTGTGCCGAATATAGAGAACAGCATTCCCTGTGTCTAATATAGAGAACAGCAGTCCCTGTGTCTAACATGGAGAACAGCAGTCCATGTGCCTAATAGAGGGAACAGCAGTCCATGTGCCTAATACAGAGAACAGCAGTCCCTGTGCCTAATACAGAGAACAGCAGTTCCTGTGTCTAATGTAGAGAACAGCAGTCCCTGTGTCTAATATAGAGAACAGCAGTCCCTGTGCCTATAATAGAGAACAGCAGTCCCTGTGTCTAGTATAGAGAACAGCAGTCCCTGTGTCTAATACAGAGAAATGCAGTTCCTGTGTCTCATATAGAGAACAGCTGTCCATGTATCTAATATAGAGAACAGCAGTCCCTGTGCCTAATATAGGGAACAGCAGTCACGTTGTATAATGCAGAGAACATGAGTCCCTCTGTCTATTATGGAGAACAGCAGTCCCTGTGCCTAATATAGAGAACGGCAGACCCTGTGTCTAATATAGAGAACAGCAGTCCCTGTGTTTAATACAGAGAACAGCAGTCCCTGTGCCTAATATAGAGAACAGCAGTCACGTTGTATTCTGCAGAGAACATGAGTCCCTCTGTTTATTATAGGAACAGCAGTCCCCCTGTCCATTATAGAGAACAGCAGTTCCTGTGTCGAATGGAGAGAACAACAGTCCCTGTGTCGAATATAGAGAACAGCAGTCCCTGTGTCGAATATAGAGAACAGCAATCCCTGTGCCTAATATAGCGAACAGTAGACCCTGTGCCTAATATAGAGAACAGCAGTCCCTGTGTCTAATATAGAGAACAGCAGTCCCTGCGTCTAATATAGAGAACAGCATTCCCTGTGTCTAATGAAGAGAACAGCAATCCCTGTGCCTAATATAGAGAACAGCAGTCCCTGTGCCTAATATAGAGAACAGCAGTCCCTGTGTCTAATATAGAGAACAGCAGTCCCTGTGCCTAATATAGAGAACAGCATTCCCGTTGTCTAATATAGAGAACTGCAGTCCCTGTGTCTAATACAGAGAACTGCAGTCCTTGTGTCTCACATAGAGAACAGCTGTCCATGTGTCGAAGAAAGAGAACAGCAGTCCCTATGCCGAATATAGAGAACAGCATTCCCTGTGTCTAATATAGAGAACAGCAGTCCCTGTGTCTAACATGGAGAACAGCAGTCCATGTGCCTAATACAGAGAACAGCAGTCCATGTGCCCAATACAGAGAACAGCAGTCCATGTGCCCAATACAGAGAACAGCACTCCCTGTGTCTAATACAGAGAACAGCAGACCCTGTGCCTAATATAGGGAACAGCAGTCCCTGTGTCTAATACAGAGAACAGCAGTCCCTGTGCCTATCATAGAGAACAGCAGTCCCTGTGTCTAATATAGAGAACAGCAGTCCCTGCGTCTAATATAGAGAACAGCATTCCCTGTGTCTAATGTAGAGAACAGCAATCCCTGTGCCTAATATAGAGAACAGCAGTCCCTGTGCCTAATATAGAGAACAGCAGTCCCTGTGTCGAATATAGAGAACAGCAGTCCTTGTGCCTAAAATAGAGAACAGCAGTCCCTGTGTCTAGTATAGAGACATGCAGTCCCTGTGTCTAGTATAGAGAACAGCAGTCCCTGTGTGTAATATGGAGAACAGCAGTCCCTGTACCTAATATAGAGAACAGCAGTCCCTGTGTCTAATATAGAGAACAGCTGTCCATGTGTCTAATACAGAGAACAGCAATCCCTGTGTCTAATATAGAGAACAGCAGTCCCTGTGCATAATATAGAGAACAACAGTCCCTGTGTCGAATATAGAGAACAGCAGTCCCTGTGCCTAATATAGAGAACAGCAGTCCGTGTGCCTAATAAAGAGAACAGCATTCCCGTTGTCTAATATAGAGAACTGCAGTCCCTGTGTCTAATTTAGAGAACAGCAGTCCCTGTGCCGAATATAGAGAACAGCATTCCCTGTGTCTAATATAGAGAACAGCAGTCCCTGTGTCTAACATGGAGAACAGCAGTCCATGTGACTAATAGAGAGAACAGCATTCCCGTTGTCTAATATAGAGAACTGCAGTCCCTGTGTCTAATACAGAGAACTGCAGTCCTTGTGTCTCATATAGAGAACAGCTGTCCATGTGTCGAATATAGAGAACAGCAGTCCCTGTGCCGAATATCGAGAACAGCAGTCCCTGTGCCGAATATAGAGAACAGCATACCCTGTGTCTAACATGGAGAACCGCAGTCCAAGTGCCTAATAGAGAGAACAGCAGTCCATGTGCCTAATACAGAGAACAGCAGTCCCTGTGCCTAATACAGAGAACAGCAGTTCCTGTGTCTAATGTAGAGAACAGCAGTCCCTGTGTCTAATATAGAGAACAGCAGTCCCTGTGCCTAATACAGAGAAATGCAGTTCCTGTGTCTCATATAGAGAACAGCTGTCCATGTATCTAATATAGAGAACAGCAGTCCCTGTGCCTAATATAGGGAACAGCAGTCACGTTGTATAATGCAGAGAACATGAGTCCCTCTGTCTATTATGGAGAACAGCAGTCCCTGTGCCTAATATAGAGAACGGCAGACCCTGTGTCTAATATAGAGAACAGCAGTCCCTGTGTTTAATACAGAGAACAGCAGTCCCTGTGCCTAATATAGAGAACAGCAGTCACGTTGTATAATGCAGAGAACATGAGTCCCTCTGTTTATTATAGGAACAGCAGTCCCCCTGTCCATTATAGAGAACAGCAGTTCCTGTGTCGAATGGAGAGAACAACAGTCCCTGTGTCGAATATAGAGAACAGCAGTCCCTGTGCCTAATATAGAGAACAGCAGTCACGTTGTATAATGCAGAGAACATGAGTCCCTCTGTTTATTATAGGAACAGCAGTCCCCCTGTCCATTATAGAGAACAGCAGTCCCTGTGTTTAATACAGAGAACAGCAGACCCTGTGCCTAATATAGAGAACAGCAGTCCCTGCGTCTAATATAGAGAACAGCAGTCCCTGCGTCTAATATAGAGAACAGCATTCCCTGTGTCTAATGTAGAGAACAGCAGTCCCTGTGCCTAATATAGAGAACAGCAGTCCCTGTGCCTAATATAGAGAACTGCAGTCCCTGTGTCTAATATAGAGAACAGCAGTCCCTGTGCCTAATATAGAGAACAGCATTCCCGTTGTCTAATATAGAGAACTGCAGTCCCTGTGTCTAATACAGAGAACTGCAGTCCTTGTGTCTCACATAGAGAACAGCTGTCCATGTGTCGAATATAGAGAACAGCAGTCCCTATGCCGAATATAGAGAACAGCATTCCCTGTGTCTAATATAGAGAACAGCAGTCCCTGTGTCTAACATGGAGAACAGCTGTCCATGTGCCTAATACAGAGAACAGCAGTGCATGTGCCTAATACAGAGAACAGCAGTCCATGTGCCCAAAACAGAGAACAGCAGTCCCTGTGTCTAATACAGAGAACAGCAGTTCCTGTGTCTAATGTAGAGAACAGCAGTTCCAGTGTCTAATGTAGAGAACAGCAGTCCCTGTGTCTAATATAGAGAACAGCAGTCCCTGTGTTTAATACAGAGAACAGCAGTCCCTGTGCCTAATATAGAGAACAGCAGTCACGTTGTATAATGCAGAGAACATGAGTCCCTCTGTTTATTATAGGAACAGCAGTCGCCCTGTCCATTATAGAGAACAGCAGTTCCTGTGTCGAATGTAGAGAACAACAGTCCCTGTGTCGAATATAGAGAACAGCAGTCCATATGTCGAATATAGAGAACAGCAATCCCTGTGCCTAATATAGCGAACAGCAGACCCTGTGTCTAATATAGAGAACAGCAGTCCCTGCATCTAATATAGAGAACAGCATTCCCTGTGTCTAATGTAGAGAACAGCAGTCCCTGTGCCTAATATAGAGAACAGCAGTCCCTGTGTCTAATATAGAGAACAGCAGTCCCTGTGTCTAATATAGAGAACAGCAGTCCCTGTGCCTAATATAGAGAACAGCATTCCCGTTGTCAAATATAGAGAACTGCAGTCCCTGTGTCTAATACAGAGAACTGCAGTCCTTGTGTCTCACATAGAGAACAGCTGTCCATGTGTCGAATATAGAGAACAGCAGTCCCTGTGCCGAATATAGAGAACAGCAGTCCCTGTGTGTAATATGGAGAACAGCAGTCCCTGTGCCTAATATAAAGAACAGCAGTCCCTGTGTCTAATATAGAGAACAGCTGTCCATGTATCTAAAGAGAACAGCAATCCCTGTGTCTAATATAGAGAACAGCAGTCCCTGTGCCTAATATAGGGAACAGCAGTTACGTTGTATAATGCAGAGAACATGAGTCCCTCTGTCTATTATAGGAACAGCAGTCCCCCTGTCCATTATAGAGAACAGCAGTTCCTGTGTATAATGTAGAGAATAACAGTCCCTGTGTCGAATATCGAGAACAGCAGACCCTGTGCCTAATATAGAGAACAGCAGCCCCTGTGCCTAATATAGAGAACAGCATTCCCGTTGTCTAATATAGAAAACTGCAGTCCCTGTGTCTAATACAGAGAACTACAGTCCTTGTGTCTCATATAGAGAACTGCAGTCCATGTGTCGAATATAGAGAACAGCAGCCCCTGTGCCCAATATAGAGAACAGCATTCCCTGTGTCTAATATAGAGAACAGCAGTCCCTGTGTCTAACATGGAGAACAGCAGTCCATGTGCCTAAAACAGAGAACAGCAGTCCATGTGCTGAATACAGAGAACAGCAGTCCATGTGCCCAATACAGAGAACAGCAGTCCCTGTGTCTAATACAGAGAACAGCAGACCCTGTGCCTAATATAGGGAACAGCAGTCCCTGTGTCTAATACAGAGAACAGCAGTCCCTGTGCCTAATATAGAGAACAGCTGTCCATGTGTCTAATATAGAGAACTGCAATCCCTGTGCCGAATATAGAGAGCAGCAATCCCTGTGCTGGATATAAAGAACAGCAGTCCCTGTGCCTTATATAGAGAACAGCAGTCCCTGTGTCTAATATAGAGAACAGCAATCCCTAGGTCTAATGAAGAGAACAGCAGTCCCTGTGTCTAATATAGAGAACAGCAGTCCCTGTGTCTAATATAGAGAACAGCGGTCCCTGTTCCTATAATAGAGAACAGCAGTCCCGCTGTCTAGTTTCGAGAACAGCAGTCCCGGTGTCTAATTTCGAGAACAGCAGTCCCTGTGTCTAATACAGAGAACAGCACTCCCTGTGTCTAATACAGAGAACAGCACTCCCTGTGTCTAATATAGAGAACAGCAGTCCCTGTGTTTAATACAGAGAACAGCAGTCCCTGTGCCTAATATAGAGAACAGCAGTCAGGTTGTATAATGCAGAGCACATGAGTCCCTCTGTTTATTATAGGAACAGCAGTCGCCCTGTCCATTATAGAGAACAGCAGTTCCTGTGTCGAATATAGAGAACAACAGTCCCTGTGTCGAATATAGAGAACAGCAGTCCCTGTGTCGAATATAGAGAACAGCAGTCCCTGTGCCTAATATATCGAACAGCAGTCCCTGTGCCAAATATAGAGAACAGCAGTCCCTGTGCCTAATATAGAGAACAGCAGTCCCTCTGTCTAATATAGAGAACAGCAGTCCCTGTGCCTAATATAGAGAACAGCAGTCCCTGTGCATAATATAGAGAACAACAGTCCCTGTGTCGAATATAGAGAACAGCAGTCCCTGTGCCTAATATAGAGAACAGCAGTCCCTGTGCCTAATATAGAGAACAGCATTCCCGTTGTCTAATATAGAGAACTGCAGTCCCTGTGTCTAATACAGAGAACTGCAGTCCTTGTGTCTCATATAGAGAACAGCTGTCCATGTGTCGAATATAGAGAACAGCAGTCCCTGTGCCGAATATAGAGAACAGCATTCCCTGTGTCTAATATAGAGAACAGCAGTCCCTGTGTCTAACATGGAGAACAGCAGTCCATGTGCCTAATAGAGAGAACAGCAGTCCATGTGCCTAATACAGAGAACAGCAGTCCCGGTGTCTAATACAGAGAACAGCAGTTCCTGTGTCTAATGTAGAGAACAGCAGTCCCTGTATCTAATATAGAGAACAGCAGTCCCTGTGCCTATAATAGAGAACAGCAGTCCCTGTGTCTAGTATAGAGAACAGCAGTCCCTGTGTCTAATACAGAGAAATGCAGTTCCTGTGTCTCATATAGAGAACAGCTGTCCATGTATCTAATATAGAGAACAGCAGTCCCTGTGCCTAATATAGGGAACAGCAGTCACGTTGTGTAATGCAGAGAACATGAGTCCCTCTGTCTATTATGGAGAACAGCAGTCCCTGTGCCTTATATAGAGAACGGCAGTCCCTGTGTCTAACATAGAGAACAGCAGTCCCTGTGTTTAATGCAGAGAACAGCAGTCCCTGTGCCGAATATAGAGAACAGCATTCCCTGTGTCTAATATAGAGAAAAGCAGTCCCTGTGTCTAACATGGAGAACAGCAGTCCATGTGCCTAATACAGAGAACAGCAGTCCATGTGCCTAATACAGAGAACAGCAGTCCCTGTGCCTAATACAGAGAACAGCAGTTCCTGTGTCTAATGTAGAGAACAGCAGTCCCTGTTCCTATAATAGAGAACAGCAGTCCCGCTGTCTAGTTTCGAGAACAGCAGTCCCGGTGTCTAATTTCGAGAACAGCAGTCCCTGTGTCTAATACAGAGAACAGCACTCCCTGTGTCTAATACAGAGAACAGCACTCCCTGTGTCTAATACAGAGAACAGCAGTCCCTGTGTCTAATACAGAGAACAGCAGTCCCTGTGCCTCATATACTGAACAGCAGTCCCTGTGCCTAACATAGAGAACACCAGTCCCTGTGTCTAATATAGAGAACAGCTGTCCATGTGTCTAATATAGAGAACAGCAATCCCTGTGCCGAATGTAGAGAACGGCAGACCCTGTGTCTAATATAGAGAACAGCAGTCCCTGTGTTTAATACAGAGAACAGCAGTCCCTGTGCCTAATATAGAGAACAGCAGTCACGTTGTATAATGCAGAGCACATGAGTCCCTCTGTTTATTATAGGAACAGCAGTCGCCCTGTCCATTATAGAGAACAGCAGTTCCTGTGTCGAATATAGAGAACAACAGTCCCTGTGTCGAATATAGAGAACAGCAGTCCCTGTGTCGAATATAGAGAACAGCAGTCCCTGTGCCTAATATATCGAACAGCAGTCCCTGTGCCTAATATAGAGAACAGCAGTCCCTGTGCCTAATATAGAGAACAGCAGTCCCTGTGTCTAATATAGAGAACAGCAGTCCCTGTGCCTAATATAGAGAACAGCAGTCCCTGTGCATAATATAGAGAACAACAGTCCCTGTGTCGAATATAGAGAACAGCAGTCCCTGTGCCTAACATAGAGAACAGCAGTCCCTGTGCCTAATATAGAGAACAGCATTCCCGTTGTCTAATATAGAGAACTGCAGTCCCTGTGTCTAATACAGAGAACTGCAGTCCTTGTGTCTCATATAGAGAACAGCTGTCCATGTGTCGAATATAGAGAACAGCAGTCCCTGTGCCGAATATAGAGAACAGCATTCCCTGTGTCTAATATAGAGAACAGCAGTCCCTGTGTCTAACATGGAGAACAGCAGTCCATGTGCCTAAGAGAGAGAACAGCAGTCCATGTGCCTAATACAGAGAACAGCAGTCCCTGTGCCTAATACAGAGAACAGCAGTTCCTGTGTCTAATGTAGAGAACAGCAGTCCCTGTGTCTAATATAGAGAACAGCAGTCCCTGTGCCTATAATAGAGAACAGCAGTCCCTGTGTCTAGTATAGAGAACAGCAGTCCCTGTGTCTAATACAGAGAAATGCAGTTCCTGTGTCTCATATAGAGAACAGCTGTCCATGTATCTAATATAGAGAACAGCAGTCCCTGTGCCTAATATAGGGAACAGCAGTCACGTTGTATAATGCAGAGAACATGAGTCCCTCTGTCTATTATGGAGAACAGCAGTCCCTGTGCCTAATATAGAGAACGGCAGACCCTGTGTCTAATATAGAGAACAGCAGTCCCTGTGTTTAATACAGAGAACAGCAGTCCCTGTGCCTAATATAGAGAACAGCAGTCACGTTGTATTCTGCAGAGAACATGAGTCCCTCTGTTTATTATAGGAACAGCAGTCCCCCTGTCCATTATAGAGAACAACAGTCCCTGTGTCGAATATAGAGAACAGCAGTCCCTGTGTCGAATATAGAGAACAGCAATCCCTGTGCCTAATATAGCGAACAGCAGACCCTGTGCCTAATATAGAGAACAGCAGTCCCTGTGTCTAATATAGAGAACAGCAGTCCCTGCGTCTAATACAGAGAACAGCATTCCCTGTGTCTAATGCAGAGAACAGCAATCCCTGTGCCTAATATAGAGAACAGCAGTCCCTGTGCCTAATATAGAGAACAGCAGTCCCTGTGTCTAATATAGAGAACAGCAGTCCCTGTGCCTAATATAGAGAACAGCATTCCCGTTGTCTAATATAGAGAACTGCAGTCCCTGTGTCTAATACAGAGAACTGCAGTCCTTGTGTCTCACATAGAGAACAGCTGTCCATGTGTCGAAGAAAGAGAACAGCAGTCCCTATGCCGAATATAGAGAACAGCATTCCCTGTGTCTAATATAGAGAACAGCAGTCCCTGTGTCTAACATGGAGAACAGCAGTCCATGTGCCTAATACAGAGAACAGCAGTCCATGTGCCCAATACAGAGAACAGCAGTCCATGTGCCCAATACAGAGAACAGCAGTCCCTGTGTCTAATACAGAGCACAGCAGACCCTGTGCCTAATATAGGGAACAGCAGTCCCTGTGTCTAATACAGAGAACAGCAGTCCCTGTGCCTATCATAGAGAACAGCAGTCCCTGTGTCTAATATAGAGAACAGCAGTCCCTGCGTCTAATATAGAGAACAGCATTCCCTGTGTCTAATGTAGAGAACAGCAATCCCTGTGCCTAATATAGAGAACAGCAGTCCCTGTGCCTAATATAGAGAACAGCAGTCCCTGTGTCGAATATAGAGAACAGCAGTCCTTGTGCCTAAAATAGAGAACAGCAGTCCCTGTGTCTAGTATAGAGACATGCAGTCCCTGTGTCTAGTATAGAGAACAGCAGTCCCTGTGTGTAATATGGAGAACAGCAGTCACTGTGCCTAATATAGAGAACAGCAGTCCCTGTGTCTAATATAGAGAACAGCTGTCCATGTGTCTAATACAGAGAACAGCAATCCCTGTGTCTAATATAGAGAACAGCAGTCCCTGTGCATAATATAGAGAACAACAGTCCCTGTGTCGAATATAGAGAACAGCAGTCCCTGTGCCTAATATAGAGAACAGCAGTCCGTGTGCCTAATATAGAGAACAGCATTCCCGTTGTCTAATATAGAGAACTGCAGTCCCTGTGTCTAATATAGAGAACAGCAGTCCCTGTGCCGAATATAGAGAACAGCATTCCCTGTGTCTAATATAGAGAACAGCAGTCCCTGTGTCTAACATGGAGAACAGCAGTCCATGTGCCTAATAGAGAGAACAGCATTCCCGTTGTCTACTATAGAGAACTGCAGTCCCTGTGTCTAATACAGAGAACTGCAGTCCTTGTGTCTCATATAGAGAACAGCTGTCCATGTGTTGAATATAGAGAACAGCAGTCCCTGTGCCGAATATCGAGAACAGCAGTCCCTGTGCCGAATATAGAGAACAGCATACCCTGTGTCTAACATGGAGAACCGCAGTCCAAGTGCCTAATAGAGAGAACAGCAGTCCATGTGCCTAATACAGAGAACAGCAGTCCCTGTGCCTAATACAGAGAACAGCAGTTCCTGTGTCTAATGTAGAGAACAGCAGTCCCTGTGTCTAATATAGAGAACAGCAGTCCCTGTGCCTAATACAGAGAAATGCAGTTCCTGTGTCTCATATAGAGAACAGCTGTCCATGTATCTAATATAGAGAACAGCAGTCCCTGTGCCGAATATAGGGAACAGCAGTCACGTTGTATAATGCAGAGAACATGAGTCCCTCTGTCTATTATGGAGAACAGCAGTCCCTGTGCCTAATATAGAGAACGGCAGACCCTGTGTCTAATATAGAGAACAGCAGTCCCTGTGTTTAATACAGAGAACAGCAGTCCCTGTGCCTAATATAGAGAACAGCAGTCACGTTGTATAATGCAGAGAACATGAGTCCCTCTGTTTATTATAGGAACAGCAGTCCCCCTGTCCATTATAGAGAACAGCAGTTCCTGTGTCGAATATAGAGAACAACAGTCCCTGTGTCGAATATAGAGAACAGCAGTCCCTGTGCCTAATATAGAGAACAGCAGTCACGTTGTATAATGCAGAGAACATGAGTCCCTCTGTTTATTATAGGAACAGCAGTCCCCCTGTCCATTATAGAGAACAGCAGTCCCTGTGTTTAATACAGAGAACAGCAGACCCTGTGCCTGATATAGAGAACAGCAGTCCCTGTGTCTAATATAGAGAACAGCAGTCCCTGCGTCTAATATAGAGAACAGCATTCCCTGTGTCTAATGTAGAGAACAGCAGTCCCTGTGCCTAATATAGAGAACAGCAGTCCCTGTGCCTAATATAGAGAACAGCAGTCCCTGTGTCTAATATAGAGAACAGCAGTCCCTGTGCCTAATATAGAGAACAGCATTCCCGTTGTCTAATATAGAGAACTGCAGTCCCTGTGTCTAATACAGAGAACTGCAGTCCTTGTGTCTCACATAGAGAACAGCTGTCCATGTGTCGAAGAAAGAGAACAGCAGTCCCTATGCCGAATATAGAGAACAGCATTCCCTGTGTCTAATATAGAGAACAGCAGTCCCTGTGTCTAACATGGAGAACAGCAGTCCATGTGCCTAATACAGAGAACAGCAGTCCATGTGCCCAATACAGAGAACAGCAGTCCATGTGCCCAATACAGAGAACAGCAGTCCCTGTGTCTAATACAGAGCACAGCAGACCCTGTGCCTAATATAGGGAACAGCAGTCCCTGTGTCTAATACAGAGAACAGCAGTCCCTGTGCCTATCATAGAGAACAGCAGTCCCTGTGTCTAATATAGAGAACAGCAGTCCCTGCGTCTAATATAGAGAACAGCATTCCCTGTGTCTAATGTAGAGAACAGCAATCCCTGTGCCTAATATAGAGAACAGCAGTCCCTGTGCCTAATATAGAGAACAGCAGTCCCTGTGTCGAATATAGAGAACAGCAGTCCTTGTGCCTAAAATAGAGAACAGCAGTCCCTGTGTCTAGTATAGAGACATGCAGTCCCTGTGTCTAGTATAGAGAACAGCAGTCCCTGTGTGTAATATGGAGAACAGCAGTCACTGTGCCTAATATAGAGAACAGCAGTCCCTGTGTCTAATATAGAGAACAGCTGTCCATGTGTCTAATACAGAGAACAGCAATCCCTGTGTCTAATATAGAGAACAGCAGTCCCTGTGCATAATATAGAGAACAACAGTCCCTGTGTCGAATATAGAGAACAGCAGTCCCTGTGCCTAATATAGAGAACAGCAGTCCGTGTGCCTAATATAGAGAACAGCATTCCCGTTGTCTAATATAGAGAACTGCAGTCCCTGTGTCTAATATAGAGAACAGCAGTCCCTGTGCCGAATATAGAGAACAGCATTCCCTGTGTCTAATATAGAGAACAGCAGTCCCTGTGTCTAACATGGAGAACAGCAGTCCATGTGCCTAATAGAGAGAACAGCATTCCCGTTGTCTACTATAGAGAACTGCAGTCCCTGTGTCTAATACAGAGAACTGCAGTCCTTGTGTCTCATATAGAGAACAGCTGTCCATGTGTTGAATATAGAGAACAGCAGTCCCTGTGCCGAATATCGAGAACAGCAGTCCCTGTGCCGAATATAGAGAACAGCATACCCTGTGTCTAACATGGAGAACCGCAGTCCAAGTGCCTAATAGAGAGAACAGCAGTCCATGTGCCTAATACAGAGAACAGCAGTCCCTGTGCCTAATACAGAGAACAGCAGTTCCTGTGTCTAATGTAGAGAACAGCAGTCCCTGTGTCTAATATAGAGAACAGCAGTCCCTGTGCCTAATACAGAGAAATGCAGTTCCTGTGTCTCATATAGAGAACAGCTGTCCATGTATCTAATATAGAGAACAGCAGTCCCTGTGCCGAATATAGGGAACAGCAGTCACGTTGTATAATGCAGAGAACATGAGTCCCTCTGTCTATTATGGAGAACAGCAGTCCCTGTGCCTAATATAGAGAACGGCAGACCCTGTGTCTAATATAGAGAACAGCAGTCCCTGTGTTTAATACAGAGAACAGCAGTCCCTGTGCCTAATATAGAGAACAGCAGTCACGTTGTATAATGCAGAGAACATGAGTCCCTCTGTTTATTATAGGAACAGCAGTCCCCCTGTCCATTATAGAGAACAGCAGTTCCTGTGTCGAATATAGAGAACAACAGTCCCTGTGTCGAATATAGAGAACAGCAGTCCCTGTGCCTAATATAGAGAACAGCAGTCACGTTGTATAATGCAGAGAACATGAGTCCCTCTGTTTATTATAGGAACAGCAGTCCCCCTGTCCATTATAGAGAACAGCAGTCCCTGTGTTTAATACAGAGAACAGCAGACCCTGTGCCTAATATAGAGAACAGCAGTCCCTGTGTCTAATATAGAGAACAGCAGTCCCTGCGTCTAATATAGAGAACAGCATTCCCTGTGTCTAATGTAGAGAACAGCAGTCCCTGTGCCTAATATAGAGAACAGCAGTCCCTGTGCCTAATATAGAGAACAGCAGTCCCTGTGTCTAATATAGAGAACAGCAGTCCCTGTGCCTAATATAGAGAACAGCATTCCCGTTGTCTAATATAGAGAACTGCAGTCCCTGTGTCTAATACAGAGAACTGCAGTCCTTGTGTCTCACATAGAGAACAGCTGTCCATGTGTCGAATATAGAGAACAGCAGTCCCTATGCCGAATATAGAGAACAGCATTCCCTGTGTCTAATATAGAGAACAGCAGTCCCTGTGTCTAACATGGAGAACAGCTGTCCATGTGCCTAATACAGAGAACAACAGTGCATGTGCCTAATACAGAGAACAGCAGTCCATGTGCCCAATACAGAGAACAGCAGTCCCTGTGTCTAATACAGAGAACAGCAGTTCCTGTGTCTAATGTAGAGAACAGCAGTTCCAGTGTCTAATGTAGAGAACAGCAGTCCCTGTGTCTAATATAGAGAACAGCAGTCCCTGTGTTTAATACAGAGAACAGCAGTCCCTGTGCCTAATATAGAGAACAGCAGTCACGTTGTATAATGCAGAGAACATGAGTCCCTCTGTTTATTATAGGAACAGCAGTCGCCCTGTCCATTATAGAGAACAGCAGTTCCTGTGTCGAATGTAGAGAACAACAGTCCCTGTGTCGAATATAGAGAACAGCAGTCCATGTGTCGAATATAGAGAACAGCAATCCCTGTGCCTAATATAGCGAACAGCAGTCCCTGTGTCTAATAAAGAGAACAGCAGTCCCTGCATCTAATATAGAGAACAGCATTCCCTGTGTCTAATGTAGAGAACAGCAGTCCCTGTGCCTAATATAGAGAACAGCAGTCCCTGTGTCTAATATAGAGAACAGCATTCCCGTTGTCTAATATAGAGAACTGCAGTCCCTGTGTCTAATACAGAGAACTGCAGTCCTTGTGTCTCACATAGAGAACAGCTGTCCATGTGTCGAATATAGAGAACAGCAGTCCCTATGCCGAATATAGAGAACAGCATTCCCTGTGTCTAATATAGAGAACTGCAGTCCCTGTGTCTAACATGGAGAACAGCAGTCACTGTGCCTAATATAGAAAACAGCAGTCCCTGTGTCTAATATAGAGAACAGCAGTCCCTGTGCCGAATATAGAGAACTGCATTCCCTGTGTCTAATATAGAGAACAGCAGTCCCTGTGTCTAACATGGAGAACAGCAGTCCATGTGCCGAATAGAGAGAACAGCAGTCCATGTGCCTAATACAGAGAACAGCAGTCCCTGTGCCTAATACAGAGAACAGCAGTTCCTGTGTCTAATGTAGAGAACAGCAGTCCCTGTGTCTAATATAGAGAACAGCAGTCCCTGTGCCTATAATAGAGAACAGCAGTCCCTGTGTCTAGTATAGAGAACAGCAGTCCCTGTGTCTAATACAGAGAAATGCAGTTCCTGTGTCTCATATAGAGAACAGCTGTCCATGTATCTAATATAGAGAACAGCAGTCCCTGTGACTAATATAGGGAACAGCAGTCACGTTGTATAATGCAGAGAACATGAGTCCCTCTGTCTATTATGGAGAAAAGCAGTCCCTGTGCCTAATATAGAGAACGGCAGACCCTGTGTCTAATATAGAGAACAGCAGTCCCTGTGTTTAATACAGAGAACAGCAGTCCATGTGCCTAATATAGAGAACAGCAGTCACGTTGTATAATGCAGAGAACATGAGTCCCTCTGTTTATTATAGGAACAGCAGTCGCCCTGTCCATTATAGAGAACAGCAGTTCCTGTGTCGAATGTAGAGAACAACAGTCCCTGTGTCGAATATAGAGACCAGCAGTCCCTGTGTCGAATATAGAGAACAGCAATCCCTGTGCCTAATATAGGGAACAGCAGACCCTGTGTCTAATATAGAGAACAGCAGTCCCTGCGTCTAATATAGAGAACAGCATTCCCTGTGTCTAATGTAGAGAACAGCAGTCCATGTGCCTAATACAGAGAACAGCAGTCCATGTGCCCAATACAGAGAACAGCAGTCCCTGTGTCTAATACAGAGAACAGCAGTTCCTGTGTCTAATGTAGAGAACAGCAGTTCCTGTGTCTAATGTAGAGAACAGCAGTCCCTGTGTCTAATATAGAGAACAGCAGTCCCTGTGCCTATCATAGAGAACAGCAGTCCCTGTGTCTAATATAGAGAACAGCAGTCCCTGCGTCTATCATAGAGAACAGCAGTCCCTGTGTCTAATACAGAGAACAGCAGTCCCTGTGCCTCATATACTGAACAGCAGTCCCTGTGCCTAACATAGAGAACACCAGTCCCTGTGTCTAATATAGAGAACAGCTGTCCATGTGTCTAATATAGATTACAGCAATCCCTGTGCCGAATGTAGAGAACGGCAGACCCTGTGTCTAATATAGAGAACAGCAGTCCCAGTGTTTAATACAGAGAACAGCAGTCCCTGTGCATAATATAGAGAACAACAGTCCCTGTGTCGAATATAGAGAACAGCAGTCCCTGTGCCTAATATGGAGAACAGCAGTCCCTGTGCCTAATATAGAGAACAGCATTCCCGTTGTCTAATATAGAGAACTGCAGACCCTGTGTCTAATACAGAGAACTGCAGACCTTGTGACTCATATAGAGAACAGCAGTCCCTGTGTCTAATACAGAGAACTGCAGTCCATGTGTCGAATATAGAGAACAGCAGTCCCTGTGCCGAATATAGAGAACTGCATTCCCTGTGTCTAATATAGAGAACAGCAGTCCCTGTGTCTAACATGGAGAACAGCAGTCCATGTGCCTAATACAGAGAACAGCAGTCCATGTGTCTAATACAGAGAACAGCAGTCCCTGTGCCTAATACAGAGAACAGCAGTCCCTGTGCCTAATACAGAGAACAGCAGTTCCTGTGTCTAATGTAGAGAACAGCAGTCCCTGTGTCTAATATAGAGAACAGCAGTCCCTGTGCCTATAATAGAGAACAGCAGTCCCTGTGTCTAGTATAGAGAACAGCAGTCCCTGTGTCTAATACAGAGAAATGCAGTTCCTGTGTCTCATATAGAGAACAGCTGTCCATGTATCTAATATAGAGAACAGCAGTCCCTGTGCCTAATATAGGGAACAGCAGTCACGTTGTATAATGCAGAGAACATGAGTCCCTCTGTCTATTATGGAGAACAGCAGTCCCTGTGCCTAATATAGAGAACGGCAGACCCTGTGTCTAATATAGAGAACAGTAGTCCCTGTGTTTAATACAGAGAACAGCAGTCCCTGTGCCTAACATAGAGAACAGCAGTCACGTTGTATAATGCAGAGAACATGAGTCCCTCTGTTTATTATAGGAACAGCAGTCCCCCTGTCCATTATAGAGAACAGCAGTTCCTGTGTCGAATGGAGAGAACAACAGTCCCTGTGTCGAATATAGAGAACAGCAGTCCCTGTGCCTAATATAGCGAACAGCAGACCCTGTGCCTAATATAGAGAACAGCAGTCCCTGTGTCTAATATAGAGAACAGCAGTCCCTGCGTCTAATATAGAGAACAGCATTCCCTGTGTCTAATGTAGAGAACAGCAGTCCCTGTGCCTAATATAGAGAACAGCAGTCCCTGTGCCTAATATAGAGAACAGCAGTCCCTGTGTCTAATATAGAGAACAGCAGTCCCTGTGCCTAATACAGAGAACAGCATTCCCGTTGTCTAATATAGAGAACTGCAGTCCCTGTGTCTAATACAGAGAACTGCAGTCCTTGTGTCTCACATAGAGAACAGCTGTCCATGTGTCGAATATAGAGAACAGCAGTCCCTATGCCGAATATAGAGAACAGCATTCCCTGTGTCTAATATAGAGAACAGCAGTCCCTGTGTCTAACATGGAGAACAGCTGTCCATGTGCCTAATACAGAGAACAGCAGTGCATGTGCCTAATACAGAGAACAGCAGTCCATGTGCCCAATACAGAGAACAGCAGTCCCTGTGTCTAATACAGAGAACAGCAGTTCCTGTGTCTAATGTAGAGAACAGCAGTTCCAGTGTCTAATGTAGAGAACAGCAGTCCCTGTGTCTAATATAGAGAACAGCAGTCCCTGTGTTTAATACAGAGAACAGCAGTCCCTGTGCCTAATATAGAGAACAGCAGTCACGTTGTATAATGCAGAGAATATGAGTCCCTCTGTTTATTATAGGAACAGCAGTCGCCCTGTCCATTATAGAGAACAGCAGTTCCTGTGTCGAATGTAGAGAACAACAGTCCCTGTGTCGAATATAGAGAACAGCAGTCCATGTGTCGAATATAGAGAACAGCAATGCCTGTGCCTAATATAGCGAACAGCAGACCCTGTGTCTAATATAGAGAACAGCAGTCCCTGCATCTAATATAGAGAACAGCATTCCCTGTGTCTAATGTAGAGAACAGCAGTCCCTGTGCCTAATATAGAGAACAGCAGTCCCTGTGCCTAATATAGAGAACAGCAGTCCCTGTGTCTAATATAGAGAACAGCAGTCCCTGTGCCTAATATAGAGAACAGCATTCCCGTTGTCTAATATAGAGAACTGCAGTCCCTGTGTCTAATACAGAGAACTGCAGTCCTTGTGTCTCACATAGAGAACAGCTGTCCATGTGTTGAATATAGAGAACAGCAGTCCCTATGCCGAATATAGAGAACAGCATTCCCTGTGTCTAATATAGAGAACTGCAGTCCCTGTGTCTAACATGGAGAACAGCAGTCCCTGTGCCTAATATAGAAAACAGCAGTCCCTGTGTCTAATATAGAGAACAGCAGTCCCTGTGCCGAATATAGAGAACTGCATTCCCTGTGTCTAATATAGAGAACAGCAGTGCCTGTGTCTAACATGGAGAACAGCAGTCCATGTGCCGAATAGAGAGAACAGCAGTCCATGTGCCTAATACAGAGAACAGCAGTCCCTGTGCCTAATACAGAGAACAGCAGTTCCTGTGTCTAATGTAGAGAACAGCAGTCCCTGTGTCTAATATAGAGAACAGCAGTCCCTGTGCCTATAATAGAGAACAGCAGTCCCTGTGTCTAGTATAGAGAACAGCAGTCCCTGTGTCTAATACAGAGAAATGCAGTTCCTGTGTCTCATATAGAGAACAGCTGTCCATGTATCTAATATAGAGAACAGCAGTCCCTGTGCCTAATATAGGGAACAGCAGTCACGTTGTATAATGCAGAGAACATGAGTCCCTCTGTCTATTATGGAGAACAGCAGTCCCTGTGCCTAATATAGAGAACGGCAGACCCTGTGTCTAATATAGAGAACAGTAGTCCCTGTGTTTAATACAGAGAACAGCAGTCCCTGTGCCTAATATAGAGAACAGCAGTCACGTTGTATAATGCAGAGAACATGAGTCCCTCTGTTTATTATAGGAACAGCAGTCCCCCTGTCCATTATAGAGAACAGCAGTTCCTGTGTCGAATGGAGAGAACAACAGTCCCTGTGTCGAATATAGAGAACAGCAGTCCCTGTGCCTAATATAGCGAACAGCAGACCCTGTGCCTAATATAGAGAACAGCAGTCCCTGTGTCTAATATAGAGAACAGCAGTCCCTGCGTCTAATATAGAGAACAGCATTCCCTGTGTCTAATGTAGAGAACAGCAGTCCCTGTGCCTAATATAGAGAACAGCAGTCCCTGTGCCTAATATAGAGAACAGCAGTCCCTGTGTCTAATATAGAGAACAGCAGTCCCTGTGCCTAATATAGAGAACAGCATTCCCGTTGTCTAATATAGAGAACTGCAGTCCCTGTGTCTAATACAGAGAACTGCAGTCCTTGTGTCTCACATAGAGAACAGCTGTCCATGTGTCGAATATAGAGAACAGCAGTCCCTATGCCGAATATAGAGAACAGCATTCCCTGTGTCTAATATAGAGAACAGCAGTCCCTGTGTCTAACATGGAGAACAGCTGTCCATGTGCCTAATACAGAGAACAGCAGTGCATGTGCCTAATACAGAGAACAGCAGTCCATGTGCCCAATACAGAGAACAGCAGTCCCTGTGTCTAATACAGAGAACAGCAGTTCCTGTGTCTAATGTAGAGAACAGCAGTTCCAGTGTCTAATGTAGAGAACAGCAGTCCCTGTGTCTAATATAGAGAACAGCAGTCCCTGTGTTTAATACAGAGAACAGCAGTCCCTGTGCCTAATATAGAGAACAGCAGTCACGTTGTATAATGCAGAGAACATGAGTCCCTCTGTTTATTATAGGAACAGCAGTCGCCCTGTCCATTATAGAGAACAGCAGTCCCTGTGTCTAATATAGAGAACAGCAGTCCCTGTGCCTATAATAGAGAACAGCAGTCCCTGTGTCTAGTATAGAGAACAGCAGTCCCTGTGTCAAATACAGAGAAATGCAGTTCCTGTGTCTCATATAGAGAACAGCTGTCCATGTATCTAATATAGAGAACAGCAGTCCCTGTGCCTAATATAGGGAACAGCAGTCACGTTGTATAATGCAGAGAACATGAGTCCCTCTGTCTATTATGGAGAACAGCAGTCCCTGTGCCTAATATAGAGAACGGCAGACCCTGTGTCTAATATAGAGAACAGTAGTCCCTGTGTTTAATACAGAGAACAGCAGTCCCTGTGCCTAATATAGAGAACAGCAGTCACGTTGTATAATGCAGAGAACATGAGTCCCTCTGTTTATTATAGGAACAGCAGTCCCCCTGTCCATTATAGAGAACAGCAGTTCCTGTGTCGAATGGAGAGAACAACAGTCCCTGTGTCGAATATAGAGAACAGCAGTCCCTGTGCCTAATATAGCGAACAGCAGACCCTGTGCCTAATATAGAGAACAGCAGTCCCTGTGTCTAATATAGAGAACAGCAGTCCCTGCGTCTAATATAGAGAACAGCATTCCCTGTGTCTAATGTAGAGAACAGCAGTCCCTGTGCCTAATATAGAGAACAGCAGTCCCTGTGCCTAATATAGAGAACAGCAGTCCCTGTGTCTAATATAGAGAACAGCAGTCCCTGTGCCTAATATAGAGAACAGCATTCCCGTTGTCTAATATAGAGAACTGCAGTCCCTGTGTCTAATACAGAGAACTGCAGTCCTTGTGTCTCACATAGAGAACAGCTGTCCATGTGTCGAATATAGAGAACAGCAGTCCCTATGCCGAATATAGAGAACAGCATTCCCTGTGTCTAATATAGAGAACAGCAGTCCCTGTGTCTAACATGGAGAACAGCTGTCCATGTGCCTAATACAGAGAACAGCAGTGCATGTGCCTAATACAGACAACAGCAGTCCATGTGCCCAATACAGAGAACAGCAGTCCCTGTGTCTAATACAGAGAACAGCAGTTCCTGTGTCTAATGTAGAGAACAGCAGTTCCAGTGTCTAATGTAGAGAACAGCAGTCCCTGTGTCTAATATAGAGAACAGCAGTCCCTGTGTTTAATACAGAGAACAGCAGTCCCTGTGTCTAATATAGAGAACAGCAGTCACGTTGTATAATGCAGAGAACATGAGTCCCTCTGTCTATTATAGGAACAGCAGTCGCCCTGTCCATTATAGAGAACAGCAGTTCCTGTGTCGAATGTAGAGAACAACAGTCCCTGTGTCGAATATAGAGAACAGCAGTCCATGTGTCGAATATAGAGAACAGCAATCCCTGTGCCTAATATAGCGAACAGCAGACCCTGTGTCTAATATAGAGAACAGCAGTCCCTGCATCTAATATAGAGAACAGCATTCCCTGTGTCTAATGTAGAGAACAGCAGTCCCTGTGCCTAATATAGAGAACAGCAGTCCCTGTGCCTAATATAGAGAACAGCAGTCCCTGTGTCTAATATAGAGAACAGCAGTCCCTGTGCCTAATATAGAGAACAGCATTCCCGTTGTCTAATATAGAGAACTGCAGTCCCTGTGTCTAATACAGAGAACTGCAGTCCTTGTGTCTCACATAGAGAACAGCTGTCCATGTGTCGAATATAGAGAACAGCAGTCCCTATGCCGAATATAGAGAACAGCATTCCCTGTGTCTAATATAGAGAACTGCAGTCCCTGTGTCTACCATGGAGAACAGCAGTCCCTGTGCCTAATATAGAAAACAGCAGTCCCTGTGTCTAATATAGAGAACAGCAGTCCCTGTGCCGAATATAGAGAACTGCATTCCCTGTGTCTCATATAGAGAACAGCAGTCCCTGTGTCTAACATGGAGAACAGCAGTCCATGTGCCTAATAGAGAGAACAGCAGTCCATGTGCCTAATACAGAGAACAGCAGTCCCTGTGCCTAATACAGAGAACAGCAGTTCCTGTGTCTAATGTAGAGAACAGCAGTCCCTGTGTCTAATATAGAGAACAGCAGTCCCTGTGCCTATAATAGAGAACAGCAGTCCCTGTGTCTAGTATAGAGAACAGCAGTCCCTGTGTCTAAGACAGAGAAATGCAGTTCCTGTGTCTCATATAGAGAACAGCTGTCCATGTATCTAATATAGAGAACAGCAGTCCCTGTGCCTAATATAGGGAACAGCAGTCACGTTGTATAATGCAGAGAACATGAGTCCCTCTGTCTATTATGGAGAACAGCAGTCCCTGTGCCTAATATAGAGAACGGCAGACCCTGTGTCTAATACAGAGAACAGCAGTCCCTGTGTTTAATACAGAGAACAGCAGTCCCTGTGCCTAATATAGAGAACAGCAGTCACGTTGTATAATGCAGAGAACATGAGTCCCTCTGTTTATTATAGGAACAGCAGTCGCCCTGTCCATTATAGAGAACAGCAGTTCCTGTGTCGAATGTAGAGAACAACAGTCCCTGTGTCGAATATAGAGAACAGCAATCCCTGTGTCGAATATAGAGAACAGCAATCCCTGTGCCTAATATAGGGAACAGCAGACCCTGTGTCTATTATAGAGAACAGCAGTCCCTGCGTCTAATATAGAGAACAGCATTCCCTGTGTCTAATGTAGAGAACAGCAGTCCATGTGCCTAATACAGAGAACAGCAGTCCATGTGCCTAATACAGAGAGCAGCAGTCCATGTGCCCAATACAGAGAACAGCAGTCCCTGTGTCTAATACAGAGAACAGCAGTTCCTGTGTCTAATGTAGAGAACAGCAGTTCCTGTGTCTAATGTAGAGAACAGCAGTCCCTGTGTCTAATATAGAGAACAGCAGTCCCTGTGCCTATCATAGAGAACAGCAGTCCCTGTGTCTAATATAGAGAACAGCAGTCCCTGCGTCTATCATAGAGAACAGCAGTCCCTGTGTCTAATACAGAGAACAGCAGTCCCTGTGCCTCATATACTGAACAGCAGTCCCTGTGCCTAACATAGAGAACACCAGTCCCTGTGTCTAATATAGAGAACAGCTGTCCATGTGTCTAATATAGAGAACAGCAATCCCTGTGCCGAATGTAGAGAACGGCATACCCTGTGTCTAATATAGAGAACAGCAGTCCCTGTGTTTAATACAGAGAACAGCAGTCCCTGTGCCTAATATAGAGAACAGCAGTCACGTTGTATAATGCAGAGCACATGAGTCCCTCTGTTTATTATAGGAACAGCAGTCGCCCTGTCCATTATAGAGAACAGCAGTTCCTGTGTCGAATATAGAGAACAACAGTCCCTGTGTCGAATATAGAGAACAGCAGTCCCTGTGCCTAATATAGAGAACGGCAGACCCTGTGTCTAATATAGAGAACAGCAGTCCCTGTGTTTAATACAGAGAACAGCAGTCCCTGTGCCTAATATAGAGAACAGCAGTCACGTTGTATAATGCAGAGAACATGAGTCCCTCTGTTTATTATAGGAACAGCAGTCCCCCTGTCCATTATAGAGAACAGCAGTTCCTGTGTCGAATGGAGAGAACAACAGTCCCTGTGTCGAATATAGAGAACAGCAGTCCCTGTGCCTAATATAGCGAACAGCATTCCCTGTGCCTAATATAGAGAACAGCAGTCCCTGTGTCTAATATAGAGAACAGCAGTCCCTGCGTCTAATATAGAGAACAGCATTCCCTGTGTCTAATGTAGAGAACAGCAGTCCCTGTGCCTAATATAGAGAACAGCAGTCCCTGTGCCTAATATAGAGAACAGCAGTCCCTGTGTCTAATATAGAGAACAGCAGTCCCTGTGCCTAATATAGAGAACAGCAGTCCCTGTGTCTAATATAGAGAACAGCAGTCCCTGTGCCTAATATAGAGAACAGCATTCCCGTTGTCTAATATAGAGAACTGCAGTCCCTGTATCTAATACAGAGAACTGCAGTCCTTGTGTCTCACATAGAGAACAGCTGTCCATGTGTCGAATATAGAGAACAGCAGTCCCTATGCCGAATATAGAGAACAGCTGTCCATGTGTCGAATATAGAGAACAGCAGTTCCTGTGTCTAATGTAGAGAACAGCAGTCCCTGTGTCTAATGTAGAGAACAGCAGTCCCTGTGCCTATCATAGAGAACAGCAGTCCCTGTGTCTAATATGGAGAACAGCAGTCCCTGCGTCTAATATAGAGAACAGCAGTCCCTGTGTCTAATACAGAGAACAGCAGTCCCTGTGCCTCATATACTGAACAGCAGTCCCTGTGCCTAACATAGAGAACACCAGTCCCTGTGTCTAATATAGAGAACAGCTGTCCATGTGTCTAATATAGAGAACAGCAATCCCTGTGCCGAATGTAGAGAACGGCAGACCCTGTGTCTAATATAGAGAACAGCAGTCCCTGTGTTTAATACAGAGAACAGCAGTCCCTGTGCCTAATATAGAGAACAGCAGTCACGTTGTATAATGCAGAGCACATGAGTCCCTCTGTTTATTATAGGAACAGCAGTCGCCCTGTCCATTATAGAGAACAGCAGTTCCTGTGTCGAATATAGAGAACAACAGTCCCTGTGTCGAATATAGAGAACAGCAGTCCCTGTGTCGAATATAGAGAACAGCAGTCCCTGTGCCTAATATATCGAACAGCAGTCCCTGTGCCTAATATAGAGAACAGCAGTCCCTGTGCCTAATATAGAGAACAGCAGTCCCTGTGTCTAATATAGAGAACAGCAGTCCCTGTGCCTAATATATCGAACAGCAGTCCCTGTGCCTAATATAGAGAACAGCAATCCCTGTGCCTAATATAGCGAACAGCAGACCCTGTGTCTAATATACAGAACAGCAGTCCCTGCATCTAATATAGAGAACAGCATTCCCTGTGTCTAATGTAGAGAACAGCAGTCCCTGTGCCCAATATAGAGAACAGCAGTCCCTGTGCCTAATATAGAGAACAGCAGTCCCTGTGTCTAATATAGAGAACAGCAGTCCCTGAGCCGAATATAGCGAACTGCATTCCCGTTGTCTAATATAGAGAACTGCAGTCCCTGTGTCTAATACAGAGAACTGCAGTCCTTGTGTCTCACATAGAGAACAGCTGTCCATGTGTCGAATATAGAGAACAGCAGTCCCTAAGCCGAATATAGAGAACAGCATTCCCTGTGGCTAATATAGAGAACTGCAGTCCCTGTGTCTAACATGGAGAACAGCAGTCCCTGTGCCTAATATAGAAAACAGCAGTCCCTGTGTCTAATATAGAGAACAGCAGTCCCTGTGCCGAATATAGAGAACTGCATTCCCTGTGTCTAATATAGAGAACAGCAGTCCCTGTGTCTAACATGGAGAACAGCAGTCCATGTGCCTAATAGAGAGAACAGCAGTCCCTGTGCCTATAATAGAGAACAGCAGTCCCTGTGTCTAGTATAGAGAACAGCAGTCCCTGTGTCTAATACAGAGAAATGCAGTTCCTGTGTCTCATATAGAGAACAGCTGTCCATGTATCTAATATAGAGAACAGCAGTCCCTGTGCCTAATATAGGGAACAGCAGTCACGTTGTATAATGCAGAGAACATGAGTCCCTCTGTCTATTATGGAGAACAGCAGTCCCTGTGCCTAATATAGAGAACGGCAGACACTGTGTCTAATATAGAGAACAGCAGTCCCTGTGTTTAATACAGAGAACAGCAGTCCCTGTGCCTAATATAGAGAACAGCAGTCACGTTGTATAATGCAGAGAACATGAGTCCCTCTGTTTATTATAGGAACAGCAGTCGCCCTGTCCATTATAGAGAACAGCAGTTCCTGTGTCGAATGTAGAGAACAGCAGTCCCTGTGTCGAATATAGAGAACAGCAATCCCTGTGCCTAATATAGGGAACAGCAGACCCTGTGTCTAATATAGAGAACAGCAGTCCCTGTGTCTAATATAGAGAACAGCATTCCCTGTGTCTAATGTAGAGAACAGCAGTCCATTTGCCTAATACAGAGAACAGCAGTCCATGTGCCTAATACAGAGAACAGCAGTCCATGTGCCCAATACAGAGAACAGCAGTCCCTGTGTCTAATACAGAGAACAGCAGTTCCTGTGTCTAATGTAGAGAACAGCAGTTCCTGTGTCTAATGTAGAGAACAGCAGTCCCTGTGTCGAATATAGAGAACAGCAGTCCCTGTGTCGAATATAGAGAACAGCAATCCCTGTGCCTAATATAGGGAACCGCAGACCCTGTGTCTAATATAGAGAACAGCAGTCCCTGCGTCTAATATAGAGAACAGCATTCCCTGTGTCTAATGTAGAGAACAGCAGTCCATGTGCCTAATACAGAGAACAGCAGTCCATGTGCCTAATACAGAGAACAGCAGTCCATGTGCCCAATACAGAGAACAGCAGTCCCTGTGTCTAATACAGAGAACAGCAGTTCCTTTGTCTAATGTAGAGAACAGCAGTTCCTGTGTCTAATGTAGAGAACAGCAGTCCCTGTGTCTAATATAGAGAACAGCAGTCCCTGTGCCTATCATAGAGAACAGCAGTCCCTGTGTCTAATATAGAGAAAAGCAGTCCCTGCGTCTATCATAGAGAACAGCAGTCCCTGTGTCTAATACAGAGAACAGCAGTCCCTGTGCCTCATATACTGAACAGCAGTCCCTGTGCCTAACATAGAGAACACCAGTCCCTGTGTCTAATATAGAGAACAGCTGTCCATGTGTCTAATATAGAGAACAGCAATCCCTGTGCCGAATGTAGAGAACGGCAGACCCTGTGTCTAATATAGAGAACAGCAGTCCCTGTGTTTAATACAGAGAACAGCAGTCCCTGTGCCTAATATAGAGAACAGCAGTCACGTTGTATAATGCAGAGCACATGAGTCCCTCTGTTTATTATAGGAACAGCAGTCGCCCTGTCCATTATAGAGAACAGCAGTTCCTGTGTCGAATATAGAGAACAACAGTCCCTGTGTCGAATATAGCGAACAGCAGACCCTGTGCCTAATATAGAGAACAGCAGTCCCTGTGCCTAATATAGAGAACAGCAGTCCCTGTGCCTAATATAGAGAACAGCAGTCCCTGTGTCTAATATAGAGAACAGCAGTCCCTGTGCCTAATATAGAGAACAGCATTCCCGTTGTCTAATATAGAGAACTGCAGTCCCTGTGTCTAATACAGAGAACTGCAGTCCTTGTGTCTCACATAGAGAACAGCTGTCCATGTGTCGAATATAGAGAACAGCAGTCCCTATGCCGAATATAGAGAACAGCAGTTCCTGTGTCTAATGTAGAGAACAGCAGTTCCTGTGTCGAATGTAGAGAACAGCAGTCCCTGTGTCTAATATAGAGAACAGCAGTCCCTGCGTCTATCATAGAGAACAGCAGTCCCTGTGTCTAATACAGAGAACAGCAGTCCCTGTGCCTCATATACTGAACAGCAGTCCCTGTGCCTAACATAGAGAACACCAGTCCCTGTGTCTAATATAGAGAACAGCTGTCCATGTGTCTAATATAGAGAACAGCAATCCCTGTGCCGAATGTAGAGAACGGCAGACCCTGTGTCTAATATAGAGAACAGCAGTCCCTGTGTTTAATACAGAGAACAGCAGTCCCTGTGCCTAATATAGAGAACAGCAGTCACGTTGTATAATGCAGAGCACATGAGTCCCTCTGTTTATTATAGGAACAGCAGTCGCCCTGTCCATTATAGAGAACAGCAGTTCCTGTGTCGAATATAGAGAACAACAGTCCCTGTGTCGAATATAGAGAACAGCAGTCCCTGTGTCGAATATAGAGAACAGCAGTCCCTGTGCCTAATATATCGAACAGCAGTCCCTGTGCCAAATATAGAGAACAGCAGTCCCTGTGCCTAATATAGAGAACAGCAGTCCCTGTGTCTAATATAGAGAACAGCAGTCCCTGTGCCTAATATAGAGAACAGCAGTCCCTGTGCATAATATAGAGAACAACAGTCCCTGTATCGAATATAGAGAACAGCAGTCCCTGTGCCTAATATAGAGAACAGCAGTCCCTGTGCCTAATATAGAGAACAGCATTCCCGTTGTCTAATATAGAGAACTGCAGTCCCTGTGTCTAATACAGAGAACTGCAGTCCTTGTGTCTCATATAGAGAACAGCTGTCCATGTGTCGAATATAGAGAACAGCAGTCCCTGTGCCGAATATAGAGAACTGCATTCCCTGTGTCTAATATAGAGAACAGCAGTCCCTGTGTCTAACATGGAGAACAGCAGTCCATGTGCCTAATAGAGAGAACAGCAGTCCATGTGCCTAATACAGAGAACAGCAGTCCCTGTGCCTAATACAGAGAACAGCAGTTCCTGTGTCTAATGTAGAGAACAGCAGTCCCTGTGTCTAATATAGAGAACAGCAGTCCCTGTGCCTATAATAGAGAACAGCAGTCCCTGTGTCTAGTATAGAGAACAGCAGTCCCTGTGTCTAATACAGAGAAATGCAGTTCCTGTGTCTCATATAGAGAACAGCTGTCCATGTATCTAATATAGAGAACAGCAGTCCCTGTGCTGAATATAGAGAACAGCATTCCCTGTCTCTAATATAGAGAACAGCAGTCACGTTGTATAATGCAGAGCACATGAGTCCCTCTGTTTATTATAGGAACAGCAGTCGCCCTGTCCATTATAGAGAACAGCAGTTCCTGTGTCGAATATAGAGAACAACAGTCCCTGTGTCGAATATAGAGAACAGCAGTCCCTGTGCCTAATATAGAGAACGGCAGACCCTGTGTCTAATATAGAGAACAACAGTCCCTGTGTTTAATACAGAGAACAGCAGTCCCTGTGCCTAATATAGAGAACAGCAGTCACGTTGTATAATGCAGAGAACATGAGTCCCTCTGTTTATTATAGGAACAGCAGTACCCCTGTCCATTATAGAGAACAGCAGTTCCTGTGTCGAATATAGAGAACAACAGTCCCTGTGTCGAATATAGAGAACAGCAGTCCCTGTGTCGAATATAGAGAACAGCAGTCCCTGTGCCTAATATAGAGAACGGCAGACCCTGTGTCTAATATAGAGAACAACAGTCCCTGTGTTTAATACAGAGAACAGCAGTCCCTGTGCCTAATATAGAGAACAGCAGTCACGTTGTATAATGCAGAGCACATGAGTCCCTCTGTTTATTATAGGAACAGCAGTCGCCCTGTCCATTATAGAGAACAGCAGTTCCTGTGTCGAATATAGAGAACAACAGTCCCTGTGTCGAATATAGAGAACAGCAGTCCCTGTGTCGAATATAGAGAACAGCAGTCCCTGTGCCTAATATATCGAACAGCAGTCCCTGTGCCAAATATAGAGAACAGCAGTCCCTGTGCCTAATATAGAGAACAGCAGTCCCTGTGTCTAATATAGAGAACAGCAGTCCCTGTGCCTAATATAGAGAACAGCAGTCCCTGTGCATAATATAGAGAACAACAGTCCCTGTATCGAATATAGAGAACAGCAGTCCCTGTGCCTAATATAGAGAACAGCATTCCCGTTGTCTAATATAGAGAACTGCAGTCCCTGTGTCTAATACAGAGAACTGCAGTCCTTGTGTCTCATATAGAGAACAGCTGTCCATGTGTCGAATATAGAGAACAGCAGTCCCTGTGCCGAATATAGAGAACTGCATTCCCTGTGTCTAATATAGAGAACAGCAGTCCCTGTGTCTAACATGGAGAACAGCAGTCCATGTGCCTAATAGAGAGAACAGCAGTCCATGTGCCTAATACAGAGAACAGCAGTCCCTGTGCCTAATACAGAGAACAGCAGTTCCTGTGTCTAATGTAGAGAACAGCAGTCCCTGTGTCTAATATAGAGAACAGCAGTCCCTGTGCCTATAATAGAGAACAGCAGTCCCTGTGTCTAGTATAGAGAACAGCAGTCCCTGTGTCTAATACAGAGAAATGCAGTTCCTGTGTCTCATATAGAGAACAGCTGTCCATGTATCTAATATAGAGAACAGCAGTCCCTGTGTTTAACACAGAGAACAGCAGTCTCTGTGCCTAATATAGAGAACAGCAGTCACGTTGTATAATGCAGAGCACATGAGTCCCTCTGTTTATTATAGGAACAGCAGTCGCCCTGTCCATTATAGAGAACAGCAGTTCCTGTGTCGAATATAGAGAACAACAGTCCCTGTGTCGAATATAGAGAACAGCAGTCCCTGTGCCTAATATAGAGAACGGCAGACCCTGTGTCTAATATAGAGAACAACAGTCCCTGTGTTTAATACAGAGAACAGCAGTCCCTGTGCCTAATATAGAGAACAGCAGTCACGTTGTATAATGCAGAGAACATGAGTCCCTCTGTTTATTATAGGAACAGCAGTACCCCTGTCCATTACAGAGAACAGCAGTTCCTGTGTCGAATGGAGAGAACAACAGTCCCTGTGTCGAATATAGAGAACAGCAGTCCCTGTGCCTAATATAGCGAACAGCAGACCCTGTGCCTAATATAGAGAACAGCAGTCCCTGTGTCTAATATAGAGAACAGCAGTCCCTGCGTCTAATATAGAGAACAGCATTCCCTGTGTCTAATGTAGAGAACAGCAGTCCCTGTGCCTAATATAGAGAACAGCAGTCCCTGTGCCTAATATAGAGAAGAGCAGTCCCTGTGTCTAATATAGAGAACAGCAGTCCCTGTGCCTAATATAGAGAACAGCATTCCCGTTGTCTAATATAGAGAACTGCAGTCCCTGTGTCTAATATAGAGAACTGCAGTCCTTGTGTCTCACATAGAGAACAGCTGTCCATGTGTCGAATATAGAGAACAGCAGTCCCTATGCCGAATATAGAGAACAGCATTCCCTGTGTCTAATATAGAGAACAGCAATCCCTGTGTCTAATATAGAGAACAGCAGTCCCTGTGTCTAACATGGAGAACAGCAGTCCATGTGCCTAATACAGAGAACAGCAGTCCATGTGCCTAATACAGAGAACAGCAGTCCATGTGCCCAATACAGAGAACAGCAGTCCCTGTGTCTAATACAGAGAACAGCAGTCCCTGTGCCTAATATAGGGAACAGCAGTCCCTGTGCTGAATATAGAGAACAACAGTCCCTGTGTCGAATATAGAGAACAGCAGTCCCTGTGTCGAATATAGAGAACAGCAGTCCCTGTGCCTAATATATCGAACAGCAGTCCCTGTGCCTAATATAGAGAACAGCAGTCCCTGTGCGTAATACAGAGAACAGCAGTTCCTGTGTCTAATGTAGAGAACAGCAGTCCCTGTGTCTAATATAGAGAACAGCAGTCCCTGTGCCTATAATAGAGAACAGCAGTCCCTGTGTCTAGTATAGAGAACAGCAGTCCCTGTGTCTAATACAGAGAAATGCAGTTCCTGTGTCTCATATAGAGAACAGCTGTCCATGTATCTAATATAGAGAACAGCAGTCCCTGTGCCTAATATAGGGAACAGCAGTCACGTTGTATAATGCAGAGAACATGAGTCCCTCTGTCTATTATGGAGAACAGCTGTCCCTGTGCCTAATATAGAGAACGGCAGACCCTGTGTCTAATATAGAGAACAGCAGTCCCTGTGTTTAAAACAGAGAACAGCAGTCCCTGTGCCTAATATAGAGAACAGCAGTCACGTTGTATAATGCAGAGAACATGAGTCCCTCTGTTTATTATAGGAACAGCAGTCCCCCTGTCCATTATAGAGAACAGCAGTTCCTGTGTCGAATGTAGAGAACAACAGTCCCTGTGTCGAATATAGAGAACAGCAGTCCCTGTGTCGAATATAGAGAACAGCAATCCCTGTGCCTAATATAGAGAACAGCGGTCCCTGTGTCTAATATAGAGAACAGCAGTCCCTGCGTCTAATATAGAGAACAGCATTCCCTGTGTCTAATGTAGAGAACAGCAGTCCCTGTGCCTAATATAGAGAACAGCAGTCCCTGTGCCTAATATAGAGAACAGCAGTCCCTGTGTCTAATATAGAGAACAGCAGTCCCTGTGCCTAATATAGAGAACAGCATTCCCGTTGTCTAATATAGAGAACTGCAGTCCCTGTGTCTAATACAGAGAACTGCAGTCCTTGTGTCTCACACAGAGAACAGCTGTCCATGTGTCGAATATAGAGAACAGCAGTCCCTATGCCGAATATAGAGAACAGCATTCCCTGTGTCTAATATAGAGAACAGCAGTCCCTGTGTATAACATGGAGAACAGCAGTCCATGTGCCTAATACAGAGAACAGCAGTCCATGTGCCTAATACAGAGAACAGCAGTCCATGTGCCCAATACAGAGAACAGCAGTCCCTGTGTCTAATACAGAGAACAGCAGTTCCTGTGTCTAATACAGAGAACAGCAGTTCCTGTGTCTAATGTAGAGAACAGCAGTCCCTTTGTCTAATATAGAGAACAGCAGTCCCTGTGCCTATCATAGAGAACAGCAGTCCCTGTGTCTAATATAGAGAACAGCAGTCCCTGCGTCTCATATAGAGAACAGCATTCCCTGTGTCTAATGTAGAGAACAGCAGTCCATGTGCCTAATATAGAGAACAGCAGTCCCTGTGCCTAATATAGAGAACAGCAGTCCCTGTGTCTAATATCGAGAACAGCAGTCCTTGTGCCTAAAATAGAGAACAGCAGTCCCTGTGTCTAGTAAAGAGAACTGCAGTCCCTGTGTCTAGTATAGAGAACAGCAGTCCCTGTGTGTAATATGGAGAACAGCAGTCCCTGTGCCTAATATAGAGAACAGCAGTCCCTGTTCTAATATAGAGAACAGCTGTCCATGTGTCTAATACAGAGAACAGCAATCCCTGTGTCTAATATAGAGAACAGCAGTCCCTGTGTCTAATACAGAGAACAGCAGTCCCTGTGCCTAATATAGGGAACAGCAGTTACGTTGTATAATGCAGAGAACATGAGTCTCTCTGTCTATTATAGGAACAGCAATAGAGAACAGCAGTTCCTGTGTATAATGTAGAGAATAACAGTCCCTGTGTCGAATATAGAGAACAGCAGTCCCTGTGCCTAATATAGGGAACAGCAGTCCCTGTGCCTAATATAGAGAACAGCATTCCCGTTGTCTAATATAGAAAACTGCAGTCCCTGTGTCTAATACAGAGAACTACAGTCCTTGTGTCTCATATAGAGAACAGCTGTCCATGTGTCGAATATAGAGGACAGCAGCCCCAGTGCCCAATATAGAGAACAGCATTCCCTGTGTCAAATGTAGAGAACAGCAGTCCCTGTGTCTAACATAGAGAACAGCAGTCCATGTGCCTAATACAGAGAACAGCAGTCCAAGTGCCTAATACAGAGAACAGCAGTCCATGTGCCCAATACAGAGAACAGCAGTCCCTGTGTCTAATACAGAGAACAGCAGTTCCTGTGTCTAATGTAGAGAACAGCAGTTCCTGTGTCTAATGTAGAGAACAGCAGTCCCTGTGTCTAATATAGAGAACAGCAGTCCCTGTGCCTATCATAGAGAACAGCAGTCCCTGTGTCTAATATAGAGAACAGCAGTCCCTGCGTCTAATATAGAGAACAGCATTCCCTGTGTCTAATGTAGAGAACAGCAGTCCCTGTGCCTAATATAGAGAACAGCAGTCCCTGTGCCTAATATAGAGAACAGCAGTCCCTGTGTCTAATATCGAGAACAGCAGTCCTTGTGCCTAAAATAGAGAACAGCAGTCCCTGTGTCTAGTAAAGAGAACTGCAGTCACTGTGTCTAGTATAGAGAACAGCAGTCCCTGTGTGTAATATGGAGAACAGCAGTCCCTGTGCCTAATATAGAGAACAGCAGTCCCTGTTCTAATATAGAGAACAGCTGTCCATGTGTCTAATACAGAGAACAGCAATCCCTGTGTCTAATATAGAGAACAGCAGTCCCTGTGTCTAATACAGAGAACAGCAGTCCCTGTGCATAATATAGGGAACAGCAGTTACGTTGTATAATGCAGAGAACATGAGTCTCTCTGTCTATTATAGGAACAGCAATAGAGAACAGCAGTTCCTGTGTATAATGTAGAGAATAACAGTCCCTGTGTCGAATATAGAGAACAGCAGTCCCTGTGCCTAATATAGGGAACAGCAGTCCCTGTGCCTAATATAGAGAACAGCATTCCCGTTGTCTAATATAGAAAACTGCAGTCCCTGTGTCTAATACAGAGAACTACAGTTCTTGTGTCTCATATAGAGAACAGCTGTCCATGTGTCGAATATAGAGGACAGCAGCCCCAGTGCCCAATATAGAGAACAGCATTCCCTGTGTCAAATGTAGAGAACAGCAGTCCCTGTGTCTAACATAGAGAACAGCAGTCCATGTGCCTAATACAGAGAACAGCAGTCCAAGTGCCTAATACAGAGAACAGCAGTCCATGTGCCCAATACAGAGAACAGCAGTCGCTGTGACTAATATAGAGAACAGCAGTCCCTGTGCCTAATATAGAAAACAGCAGTCCCTGTGTCTAATATAGAGAACAGCAGTCCCTGTGCCGAATATAGAGAACTGCATTCCCTGTGTCTAATATAGAGAACAGCAGTCCCTGTGTCTAACATGGAGAACAGCAGTCCATGTGCCTAATAGAGAGAACAGCAGTCCATGTGCCTAATACAGAGAACAGCAGTCCCTGTGCCTAATACAGAGAACAGCAGTCCTTGTGCCTAAAATAGAGAACAGCAGTCCCTGTGTCTAGTAAAGAGAACTGCAGTCCCTGTGTCTAGTATAGAGAACAGCAGTCCCTGTGTGTAATATGGAGTACAGCAGTCCCTGTGCCTAATATAGAGAACAGCAGTCCCTGTTCTAATATAGAGAACAGCTGTCCATGTGTCTAATACAGAGAACAGCAATCCCTGTGTCTAAGAAAGAGAACAGCAGTCCCTGTGTCTAATACAGAGAACAGCAGTCCCTGTGCCTAATATAGGGAACAGCAGTTACGTTGTATAATGCAGAGAACATGAGTCTCTCTGTCTATTATAGGAACAGCAATAGAGAACAGCAGTTCCTGTGTATAATGTAGAGAATAACAGTCCCTGTGTCGAATATAGAGAACAGCAGTCCCTGTGCCTAATATAGGGAACAGCAGTCCCTGTGCCTAATACAGAGAACAGCATTCCCGTTGTCTAATATAGAAAACTGCAGTCCCTGTGTCTAATACAGAGAACTACAGTCCTTGTGTCTCATATAGAGAACAGCTGTCCATGTGTCGAATATAGAGGACAGCAGCCCCAGTGCCCAATATAGAGAACAGCATTCCCTGTGTCAAATGTAGAGAACAGCAGTCCCTGTGTCTAACATAGAGAACAGCAGTCCATGTGCCTAATACAGAGAACAGCAGTCCAAGTGCCTAATACAGAGAACAGCAGTCCATGTGCCCAATACAGAGAACAGCAGTCCCTGTGTCTAATACAGAGAACAGCAGACCCCGTGCCTAATATAGGGAACAGCAGTCCCTGTGTCTAATACAGAGAACAGCAGTCCCTGTGCCTAATATAGAGAACAGCTGTCCCTCTGTCTAATATAGAGAATAGCAATCCCTGTGCCGAATATAGAGAGCAGCAATCCCTGTGCTGGATATAGAGAACAGCAGTCCCTGTGCCTAATATAGGGAACAGCAGTTACGTTGTATAATGCAGAGAACATGAGTCTCTCTGTCTATTATAGGAACAGCAATAGAGAACAGCAGTTCCTGTGTATAATGTAGAGAATAACAGTCCCTGTGTCGAATATAGAGAACAGCAGTCCCTGTGCCTAATATAGGGAACAGCAGTCCCTGTGCCTAATACAGAGAACAGCATTCCCGTTGTCTAATATAGAAAACTGCAGTCCCTGTGTCTAATACAGAGAACTACAGTCCTTGTGTCTCATATAGAGAACAGCTGTCCATGTGTCGAATATAGAGGACAGCAGCCCCAGTGCCCAATATAGAGAACAGCATTCCCTGTGTCAAATGTAGAGAACAGCAGTCCCTGTGTCTAACATAGAGAACAGCAGTCCATGTGCCTAATACAGAGAACAGCAGTCCAAGTGCCTAATACAGAGAACAGCAGTCCATGTGCCCAATACAGAGAACAGCAGTCCCTGTGTCTAATACAGAGAACAGCAGACCCCGTGCCTAATATAGGGAACAGCAGTCCCTGTGTCTAATACAGAGAACAGCAGTCCCTGTGCCTAATATAGAGAACAGCTGTCCCTCTGTCTAATATAGAGAATAGCAATCCCTGTGCCGAATATAGAGAGCAGCAATCCCTGTGCTGGATATAGAGAACAGCAGTCCCTGTGTCTAATATAGAGAACAGCAGTCCCTGTTCCTATAATAGAGAACAGCAGTCCCGCTGTCTAGTTTCGAGAACAGCAGTCCCGGTGTCTAATTTCGAGAACAGCAGTCCCTGTGTCCAATACAGAGAACAGCACTCCCTGTGTCTAATACAGAGAACAGCACTCCCAGTGTCTAATACAGAGAACAGCAGTCCCTGTGTCTAATACAGAGAACAGCAGTCCCTGTGCCTCATATACTGAACAGCAGTCCCTGTGCCTAACATAGAGAACACCAGTCCCTGTGTCTAATATAGAGAACAGCTGTCCATGTGTCTAATATAGAGAACAGCAATCCCTGTGCCGAATGTAGAGAACGGCAGACCCTGTGACTAATATAGAGAACAGCAGTCCCTGTGTTTAATACAGAGAACAGCAGTCCCTGTGCCTAATATAGAGAACAGCAGTCACGTTGTATAATGCAGAGAACATGTGTCCCTCTGTTTATTATAGGAACAGCAGTCGCCCTGTCCATTATAGAGAACAGCAGTTCCTGTGTCGAATATAGAGAACAACAGTCCCTGTGTCGAATATAGAGAACAGCAGTCCCTGTGTCGAATATAGAGAACAGCAGTCCCTGTGCCTAATATATCGAACAGCAGTCCCTGTGCCTAATATAGAGAACAGCAGTCCCTGTGCCTAATATAGAGAACAGCAGTCCCTGTGTCTAATATAGAGAACAGCAGTCCCTGTGCCTAATATAGAGAACAGCAGTCCCTGTGCATAATATAGAGAACAACAGTCCCTGTGTCGAATATAGAGAACAGCAGTCCCTGTGCCTAATATAGAGAACAGCAGTCCCTGTGCCTCATATAGAGAACAGCATTCCCGTTGTCTAATATAGAGAACTGCAGTCCCTGTGTCTAATACAGAGAACTGCAGTCCTTGTGTCTCATATAGAGAACAGCTGTCCATGTGTCGAATATAGAGAACAGCAGTCCCTGTGCCGAATATAGAGAACAGCATTCCCTGTGTCTAATATAGAGAACAGCAGTCCCTGTGTCTAACATGGAGAACAGCAGTCCATGTGCCTAATACAGAGAACAGCAGACCATGTGCCTAATACAGAGAACAGCAGTCCCTGTGCCTAATACAGAGAATAGCAGTTCCTGTGTCTAATGTAGAGAACAGCAGTCCCTGTGTCTAATATAGAGAACAGCAGTCTCTGTGCCTATAATAGAGAACAGCAGTCCCTGTGTCTAGTATAGAGAACAGCAGTCCCTGTGTCTAATACAGAGAAATGCAGTTCCTGTGTCTCATATAGAGAACAGCTGTCCATGTATCTAATATAGAGAACAGCAGTCCCTGTGCTGAATATAGAGAACAGCATTCCCTGTCTCTAATATAGAGAACAGCAGTCCCTGTGTCTAACAGAGAGAACAGCAGTCCATGTGCCTAATACAGAGAACAGCAGTCCATGTGCCTAATACAGAGAACAGCAGTCCATGTGCCCAATACAGAGAACAGCAGTCCCTGTGTCTAATACAGAGAACAGCAGTCCCTGTGCCTAATATAGGGAACAGCAGTCCCTGTGTCTAATACAGAGAACAGCAGTCCCTGTGCCTAATATAGAGAACAGCTGTCCATGTGTCGAATATAGAGAACAGCAATCCCTGTGCCAAATATAGAGAACAGCAATCCCTGTGCCGGATATAGAGAACAGCAGTCCCTGTGTCTAACATAGAGAACAGCAGTCCCTGTGTCTAATATAGAGAACAGCAGTCCCTGTGTCTAATATAGAGAACAGCAGTCCCTGTGTCTTATACAGAGAACAGCACTTCCTGTGTCTAATGTAGAGATCAGCAGTCCCTGTGTCTAATATAGAGAACAGCAGTCCCTGGGCCTTTTATAGAGAACAGCAGTCCCTGTGTCTAGTATAGAGAACAGCAGTCCCTGTGTCTAATATAGAGAACAGCAGTCCCTGTGTCTAATATCGAGAGCAGCAGTCCCTGTGTCTAATATAGAGAACAGCAGTCCCTGTGACTTATACAGAGAACAGCACTTCCTGTGTCTAATCTAGAGAACAGCAGTCCCTGTGTCTAATATAGAGAACAGCAGTCCCTGTGCCTTTTATAGAGAACAGCAGTCCCTGTGTCTAGTATAGAGAACAGCAGTCACTGTGTCTAATATAGAGAACAGCAGTCCCTGTGTCTAATACAGAGAACAGCAGTCCTGTGTCTTATACAGAGAACAGCACTCCCTGTGTCTAATACAGAGAACAGCAATCCCTGTGTCTAATACAGAGAACAGCAGTCCGTGTGCCTAATATACCGAACAGCAGTCCCTGTGCCTAACATAGAGAACAGCAGTCCCTGTGTCTAATATAGAGAACAGCTGTCCATGTGTCTAATATAGAGAACAGCAGTCCCTGTGTCTAGTATAGAGAACAGCAGTCCCTGTGTCTAGTATAGAGAACAGCAGTCCCTGTGTCTAGTATAGAGAACTGCACTCCCTGTGTCTAGTGTAGAGAACAGCAGTCCCTGTGTGTAATATGGAGAACAGCAGTCCCTGTGCGTAATATAGAGAACAGCAGTCCCTGTGTCGAATATAGAGAACAGCTGTCCATGTGTCTACAGAGAACAGCAATCCCTGTGTCTAATATAGAGAACAGCAGTCCCTGTGCCTAATATAGAGAACAGCAGTCCCTGTGCCTAATATAGAGAACAGCAGTCCCTGTGTCTAATAAAGAGAACAGCAGTCCTTGTGCCTAAAATAGCGAACAGCAATCCCTGTGTCTAGTATAGAGAACTGCAGTCCCTGTGTCTAGTATAGAGAACAGCAGTCCCTGTGTGTAATATGGAGAACAGCAGTCCCTGTGCCGAATATAGAGAACAGCAGTCCCTGTGTCTAATATAGAGAACAGCTGTCCATGTGTCTACAGAGAACAGCAACCCCTGTGTCAAATATAGAGAACAGCAGTCCCTGTGTCTAATACAGAGAACAGCAGTCCCTGTGCCTAATATAGAGAACAGCAGGCCCTGTGCCTAATATAGAGAACAGCATTCCCGTTGTCAAATATAGAAAACTGCAGTCCCTGTGTCTAATACAGAGAACTACAGTCCTTGTGTCTCATATCGAGAACAGCTGTCCATGTGTCGAATATAGAGAACAGCCGCCCCTGTGCCCAATATAGAGAACAGCATTCCCTGTGTCTAATATAGAGAACAGCAGTCCCTGTGTCTAACGTAGAGAACAGCAGTCCATGTGCCTAATACAGAGAACAGCAGTCCATGTGCCTAATACAGAGAACAGCAGTCCATGTGCCCAATACAGAGAACAGCAGTCCCTGTGTCTAACACAGAGAACAGCAGACCCTGTGCCTAATATAGGGAACAGCAGTCCCTGTGTCTAATACAGAGAACAGCAGTCCCTGTGCCTAATATAGAGAACAGCTGTCCATGTGTCTAATATAGAGAACAGCAATCCCTGTGCCGAATATAGAGAGCAGCAATCCCTGTGCTGGATATAGAGAACAGCAGTCCCTGTGTCTTATATAGAGAACAGCAGTCCCTGTGTCTAATATAGAGAACAGCAATCCCTGTGTCTAATGCAGAGAACAGCAGTCCCTGTGTCTAATATTTAGAACAGCAGTCCCTGTTCCTATAATAGAGAACAGCAGTCCCGCTGTCTAGTATAGAGGACAGCAGTCCCGGTGTCTAATTTCGAGAACAGCAGTCCCTGTGTCTAATACAGAGAACAGCACTCCCTGTGTCTAATACAGAGAACAGCACTCCCTGTGTCTAATACAGAGAACAGCAGTCCCTGTGTCCAATTCAGAGAACAGCAGTCCCTGTGTCTAATACAGAGAACAGCAGTCCCTGTGCCTCATATACTGAACAGCAGTCCCTGTACCTAACATAGAGAACACCAGTCCCTGTGTCTAATATAGAGAACAGCTGTCTATGTGTCTAATATAGAGAACAGCAATCACTGTGCCGAATGTAGAGAACGGCAGACCCTGTGTCTAATATAGAGAACAGCAGTCCCTGTGTTTAATACAGAGAACAGCAGTCCCTGTGCCTAATAAAGAGAACAGCAGTCACGTTGTATAATGCAGAGCACATGAGTCCCTCTGTTTATTATAGGAACAGCAGTCGCCCTGTCCATTATAGAGAACAGCAGTTCCTGTGTCGAATATAGAGAACAACAGTCCCTGTGTCGAATATAGAGAACAGCAATCCCTGTGCCTAATATATCGAACAGCAGTCCCTGTGCCTAATATAGAGAACAGCAGTCCCTGTGCCTAATATAGAGAACAGCAGTCCCTGTGTCTAATATAGAGAACAGCAGTCCCTGTGCCTAATATAGAGAACAGCAGTCCCTGTGCATAATATAGAGAACAACAGTCCCTGTGTCGAATATAGAGAACAGCAGTCCCTGTGCCTAATATAGAGAACAGCAGTCCCTGTGCCTAATATAGAGAACAGCATTCCCGTTGTCTAATATAGAGAACTGCAGTCCCTGTGCCTAATACAGAGAACAGCAGTCCCTGTGCCTAATATAGAGAACAGCAGTCCCTGTGCCTAATATAGAGAACAGCAGTCCCTGTGTCTAATATAGAGAACAGCAGTCCTTGTGCCTAAAATAGAGAACAGCAGTCCCTGTGTCTAGTATAGAGAACTGCAGTCCCTGTGTCTAGTATAGAGAACAGCAGTCCCTGTGTGTAATATGGAGAACAGCAGTCCCTGTGCCTAATATAGAGAACAGCAGTCCCTGTGTCTAATATAGAGAACAGCTGTCCATGTGTCTAATACAGAGAACAGCAATCCCTGTGTCTAATACAGAGAACTGCAGTCCTTGTGTCTCACATAGAGAACAGCTGTCCATGTGTCGAATATAGAGAACAGCAGTCCCTATGCCGAATATAGAGAACAGCATTCCCTGTGTCTAATATAGAGAACAGCAGTCCCTGTGTCTAACATGGAGAACAGCAGTCCATGTGCCGAATACAGAGAACAGCAGTCCATGTGCCCAATACAGAGAACAGCAGTCCCTGTGTTTAATACAGAGAACAGCAGTCCCTGTGCCTAATATAGAGAACAGCAGTCACGTTGTATAATGCAGAGAACATGAGTCCCTCTGTTTATTATAGGAACAGCAGTCCCCCTGTCCATTATAGAGAACAGCAGTTCCTGTGTCGAATGTAGAGAACAACAGTCCCTGTGTCGAATATAGAGAACAGCAGTCCCTGTGTCGAATATAGAGAACAGCAATCCCTGTGCCTAATATAGCGAACAGCAGACCCTGTGCCTAATATAGAGAACAGCAGTCCCTGTGTCTAATATAGAGAACAGCAGTCCCTGCGTCTAATATAGAGAACAGCATTCCCTGTGTCTAATGTAGAGAACAGCAGTCCCTGTGCCTAATATAGAGAACAGCTGTCCCTGTGCCTAATATAGAGAACAGCAGTCCCTGTGTCTAATATAGAGAACAGCAGTCCCTGTGCCTAATATAGAGAACAGCATTCCCGTTGTCTAATATAGAGAACTGCAGTCCCTGTGTCTAATACAGAGAACTGCAGTCCTTGTGTCTCACATAGAGAACAGCTGTCCATGTGTCGAATATAGAGAACAGCAGTCCCTATGCCGAATATAGAGAACAGCATTCCCTGTGTCTAATATAGAGAACAGCAGTCCCTGTGTCTAACATGGAGAACAGCAGTCCATGTGCCTAATACAGAGAACAGCAGTCCATGTGCCTAATACAGAGAACAGCAGTCCATGTGCCCAATACAGAGAACAGCAGTCCCTGTGTCTAATACAGAGAACAGCAGTTCCTGTGTCTAATGTAGAGAACAGCAGTTCCTGTGTCTAATGTAGAGAGCAGCAGTCCCTGTGTCTAATATAGAGAACAGCAGTCCCTGTGCCTATCATAGAGAACAGCAGTCCCTGTGTCTAATATAGAGAACAGCAGTCCCTGCGTCTAATATAGAGAACAGCATTCCCTGTGTCTAATGTAGAGAACAGCAGTCCCTGTGCCTAATATAGAGAACAGCAGTCCCTGTGCCTAATATAGAGAACAGCAGTCCCTGTGTCTAATATAGAGAACAGCAGTCCTTGTGCCTAAAATAGAGAACAGCAGTCCCTGTGTCTAGTATAGAGAACTGCAGTCCCTGTGTCTAGTATAGAGAACAGCAGTCCCTGTGTGTAATATGGAGAACAGCAGTCCCTGTGCCTAATATAGAGAACAGCAGTCCCTGTGTCTAATATAGAGAACAGCTGTCCATGTGTCTAATACAGAGAACAGCAATCCCTGTGTCTAATATAGAGAACAGCAGTCCCTGTGTCTAATACAGAGAACAGCAGTCCCTGTGCCTAATATAGGGAACAGCAGTTACGTTGTATAATGCAGAGAACATGAGTCCCTCTGTCTATTATAGGAACAGCAGTCCCCTGTCCATTACAGAGAACAGCATTTCCTGTGTCTAATACAGAGACCAGCAGTTCCTGTGTCTAATGTAGAGAACAACAGTTCCTGTATCTAATGTAGAGAACAGCAGTCCCTGTGTCTAATATAGAGAACAGCAGTCCCTGTGACTATCATAGAGAACAGCAGTCCCTGGGTCAATTATAGAGAACAGCAGTCCCTGCGTCTAATATAGAGAACAGCATTCCCTGTGTCTAATGTAGAGAACAGCAGTCCCTGTGCCTAATATAGAGAACAGCAGTCCCTGTGCCTAATTTCGAGAACAGCAGTCCCTGTGTCTAATAGAGAGAACAGCAGTCCTTGTGCCTAAAATAGAGAACAGCAGTCCCTGTGTCTAGTACAGAGAACTGCAGTCCCTGTGTCTAGTATAGAGAACAGCAGTCCCTGTGTGTAATATGGAGAACAGCAGTCCCTGTGCCTAATTTCGAGAACAGCAGTCCCTGTGTCTAATATAGAGAACAGCTGTCCATGTGTCTACAGAGAACAGCAATCCCTGTGTCTAATATAGAGAACAGCAGTCCCTGTGCCTAATATAGAGAACAGCAGTCCCTGTGTCTAATATAGAGAACAGCAGTGCTTGTGCCTAAAATAGAGAACAGCAGTCCCTGTGTCTAGTATAGAGAACTGCAGTCCCTGTGTCTAGTATAGAGAACAGCAGTCCCTGTTTGTAATATGGAGAACAGCAGTCCCTGTGTCTAATATAGAGAACAGCTGTCCATGTGTCTAATACAGAGAACAGCAGTCCCTGTGCCTAATATAGGGAACAGCAGTTACGTTGTATAATGCAGAGAACATGAGTCCCTCTGTCTATTATAGGAACAGCAGTCCCCCTGTCCATTATAGAGTACAGCAGTTCCTGTGTATAATGTAGAGAATAACAGTCCCTGTGTCGAATATCGAGAACAGCAGTCCCTGTGCCTAATATAGAGAACAGCAGCCCCTGTGCCTAATATAGAGAACAGCATTCCCGTTGTCTAATATAGAAAACTGCAGTCCCTGTGTCTAATACAGAGAACTACAGTCCTTGTGTCTCATATAGAGAACAGCTGTCCATGTGTCTACAGAGAACAGCAATCCCTGTGTCGAATATAGAGAACAGCAGCCCCTGTGCCCAATATAGAGAACAGCATTCCCTGTGTCTAATATAGAGAACAGCAGTCCCTGTGTCTAACATAGAGAACAGCAGTCCATGTGCCTAATACAAAGAACAGCAGTCCATGTGCCTAAAACAGAGAACAGCAGTCCATGTGCCCAATATAGAGAACAGCAGTCCCCGTGTCTAATACAGAGAACAGCAGTCCCTGTGCCTAATATAGGGAACAGCAGTTACGTTGTATAATGCAGAGAACATGAGTCCCTCTGTCTATTATAGGAACAGCAGTCCCCCTGTCCATTATAGAGAACAGCAGTTCCTGTGTATAATGTAGAGAATAACAGTCCCTGTGTCGAATATCGAGAACAGCAGTCCCTGTGCCTAATATAGAGAACAGCAGCCCCTGTGCCTAATATAGAGAACAGCACTCCCGTTGTCTAATATAGAAAACTGCAGTCCCTGTGTCTAATACAGAGAACTACAGTCCTTGTGTCTCATATAGAGAACAGCTGTCCATGTGTCGAATATAGAGAACAGCAGCCCCTGTGCCCAATATAGAGAACAGCATTCCCTGTGTCTAATATAGAGAACAGCAGTCCCTGTGTCTAACATAGAGAACAGCAGTCCATGTGCCGAATACAGAGAACAGCAGTCCATGTGCCTAATACAGAGAACAGCAGTCCATGTGCCCAATACAGAGAACAGCAGTCCCTGTGTCTAATACAGAGAACAGCAGACCCTGTGCCTAATATAGGGAACAGCAGTCCCTGTGTCTAATACAGAGAACAGCAGTCCCTGTGCCTAATATAGAGAACAGCAGTCCATGTGCCTAATACAGAGAAAAGCAGTCCATGTGCCTAAAACAGAGAACAGCAGTCCATGTGCCCAATATAGAGAACAGCAGTCCCCGTGTCTAATACAGAGAACAGCAGTCCCTGTGTCTAACATAGAGAACAGCAGTCCATGTGCCTAATACAGAGAACAGCAGTCCATGTGCCTAAAACAGAGAACAGCAGTCGATGTGCCCAATACAGAGAACAGCAGTCCCTGTGTCTTATATAGAGATCAGCAGTCCCTGTGTCTAATATAGAGAAGAGCAATCCCTGTGTCTAATGCAGAGAACAGCAGTCCCTGTGTCTAATATAGAGAACAGCAGTCCCTGTTCCTATAATAGAGAACAGCAGTCCCGCTGTCTAGTTTCGAGAACAGCAGTCCCGGTGTCTAATTTCGAGAACAGCAGTCCCTGTGTCTAATACAGAGAACAGCACTCCCTGTGTCTAATATAGAGAACAGCACTACCTGTGCCTAATACAGAGAACAGCAGTCCATGTGCCTAAAACAGAGAACAGCAGTCCATGTGCCCAATACAGAGAACAGCAGTCCCTGTGTCTAATACAGAGAACAGCAGACCCTGTGCCTAATATAGGGAACAGCAGTCCCTGTGTCTAATACAGAGAACAGCAGTCCCTGTGCCTAATATAGAGAACAGCTGTCCATGTGTCTAATATAGAGAACAGCAATCCCTGTGCCGAATATAGAGAGCAGCAATCCCTGTGCTGGATATAGAGAACAGCAGTCCCTGTGTCTTATATAGAGATCAGCAGTCCCTGTGTCTAATATAGAGAACAGCAATCCCTGTGTCTAATGCAGAGAACAGCAGTCCCTGTGTCTAATATAGAGAACAGCAGTCCCTGTTCCAAACTAGAGAACAGCAGTCCCGCTGTCTAGTTTCGAGAACAGCAGTCCCGGTGTCTAATTTCGAGAACAGCAGTCCCTGTGTCTAATACAGAGAACAGCACTCCCTGTGTCTAATATAGAGAACAGCACTCCCTGTGTCTAATACAGTGAACAGCACTCCCTGTGTCTAATACAGAGAACAGCAGTCCCTGTGTCTAATACAGAGAACAGCAGTCCCTGTGCCTCATATACTGAACAGCAGTCCCTGTGCCTTACATAGAGAACACCAGTCCCTCTGTCTAATATAGAGAACAGCTGTCCATGTGTCTAATATAGAGAACAGCAATCCCTGTGCCGAATGTAGAGAACGGCAGACCCTGTGTCTAATATAGAGAACAGCAGTCCCTGTGTTTAATACAGAGAACAGCAGTCCCTGTGCCTAATATAGAGAACAGCAGTCACGTTGTATAATGCAGAGAACATGAGTCCCTCTGTTTATTATAGGAACAGCAGTCGCCCTGTCCATTATAGAGAACAGCAGTTCCTGTGACGAATATAGAGAACAACAGTCCCTGTGTCGAATATAGAGAACAGCAGTCCCTGTGTCGAATATAGAGAACAGCAGTCCCTGTGCCTAATATATCGAACAGCAGTCCCTGTGCCTAATATAGAGGACAGCAGTCCCTGTGCCTAATATAGAGAACAGCAGTCCCTGTGTCTAATATAGAGAACAGCAGTCCCTGTGCCTAATATAGAGAACAGCAGTCCCTGTGCATAATATAGAGAACAACAGTCCCTGTGTCGAATATAGAGAACAGCGTGCCTGTGCCTAATATAGAGAACAGCAGTCCCTGTGCCTAATATAGAGAACAGCATTCCCGTTGTCTAATATAGAGAACTGCAGTCCCTGTGTCTAATACAGAGAACAGCAGTCCATGTGCCTAATACAGAGAACAGCAGTCCCTGTGCCTAATACAGAGAACAGCAGTTCCTGTGTCTAATGTAGAGAACAGCAGTCCCTGTGTCAAATATAGAGAACAGCAGTCCCTGTGTCTAACATGGAGAACAGCAGTCCATGTGCCTAATACAGAGAACAGCAGTCCATGTGCCTCATACAGAGAACAGCAGTCCCTGTGCCTAATACAGAGAACAGCAGTTCCTGTGTCTAATGTAGAGAACAGCAGTCCCTGTGTCTAATATAGTGAACAGCAGTCCCTGTGCCTATAATAGAGAACAGCAGTCCCTGTGTCTAGTATAGAGAACAGCAGTCCCTGTGTCTAATACAGAGAAATGCAGTTCCTGTGTCTCATATAGAGAACAGCTGTCCATGTATCTAATATAGAGAACAGCAGTCCCTGTGCCTAATATAGGGAACAGCAGTCACGTTGTATAATGCAGAGAACATGAGTCCCTCTGTCTATTATGGAGAACAGCAGTCCCTGTGCCTAATATAGAGAACGGCAGACCCTGTGTCTAATATAGAGAACAGCAGTCTCTGTGTTTAATACAGAGAACAGCAGTCCCTGTGCCTAATATAGAGAACAGCAGTCACGTTGTATAATGCAGAGAACATGAGTCCCTCTGTTTATTATAGGAACAGCAGGCCCCTGTCCATTATAGAGAACAGCAGTTCCTGTGTCGAATGTAGAGAACAACAGTCCCTGTGTCGAATATAGAGAACAGCAATCCCTGTGCCTAATATAGCGAACAGCAGACCCTGTGCCTAATATAGAGAACAGCAGTCCGTGTGTCTAATATGGAGAACAGCAGTCCCTGCGTCTAATATAGAGAACAGCATTCCCTGTGTCTAATTTAGAGTACTGCAGTCCCTGTGCCTAATATAGAGAACAGCAGTCCCTATGCCTAATATAGAGAACATCAGTCCCTGTGTCTAATATAGGGAACAGCAGTCCCTGTGCCTAATATAGAGAACAGCATTCCCATTGTCTAATATAGAGAACTGCAGTCCCTGTGTCTAATACAGAGAACTGCAGTCCTTGTGTTTCACATAGAGAACAGCTGTCCATGTGTCGAATATAGAGAACAGCAGTCCCTATGCCGAATATAGAGAACAGCAGTCCCTGTGTCTAATATAGAGAACAGCAGTCCCTGTGTCTAACATGGAGAACAGCAGTCCATGTGCCTAATACAGAGAACAGCAGTCCATGTGCCTAATACAGAGAACAGCAGTCCATGTGCCCAATACAGAGAACAGCAGTCCCTGTGTCTAATACAGAGAACAGCAGTTCCTGTGTCTAATGTAGAGAACAGCAGTTCCTGTGTCTAATGTAGAGAACAGCAGTCCCTGTGTGTAATATGGAGAACAGCAGTCCCTGTGCCTAATATAGAGAACAGCAGTCCCTGTGTCTAATACAGAGAACAGCTGTCCATGTGTCTAATACAGAGAACAGCAATCCCTGTGTCTAATATAGAGAACAGCAGTCCCTGTGCCTAATATAGGGAACAGCAGTTACGTTGTATAATGCAGAGAACATGAGTCCCTCTGTCTATTATAGGAACAGCAGACCCCTGTCCATTATAGAGAACAGCAGTTCCTGTGTATAATGTAGAGAACAACAGTCCCTGTGTCGAATATAGAGAACAGCAGTCCCTGTGCATAATATAGAGAACAGCAGTCCCTGTGCCTAATATAGAGAACAGCATTCCCGTTGTCTAATATAGAAAACTGCAGTCCCTGTGTCTAATACAGAGAACTGCAGTCCTTGTGTCTCATATAGAGAACAGCTGTCCATGTGTCGAATATAGAGAACAGCAGCCCCTGTGCGGAATATAGAGAACAGCATTCCCTGTGTCTAATATAGAGAACAGCAGTCCCTGTGTCTAACATAGAGAACAGCAGTCCATGTGCCGAATACAGAGAACAGCAGTCCATGTGCCTAATACAGAGAACAGCAGTCCATGTGCCCAATACAGAGAACAGCAGTCCCTGTGTCTAATACAGAGAACAGCAGTCCCTGTGCCTAATATAGGGAACAGCAGTCCCTGTGCTGAATATAGAGAACAGCATTCCCTGTGTCTAAAAGAAAACAGCAGTCCCTGTGTCTAACATAGAGAACAGCAGTCCATGTGCCTAATACAGAGAACAGCAGTCCATGTGCCTAATACAGAGAACAGCAGTCCATGTGCCCAATACAGAGAACAGCAGTCCCTGTGTCTAATACAGAGAACAGCAGTCCCTATGCCTAATATAGAGAACAGCAGTCCCGGTGTCTAATACAGAGAACATCAGTCCCTGTGCCTAATATAGAGAACAGCTGTCCATGTGTCTAATATAGAGAACAGCAATCCCTGTGCCGAATATAGAGAACAGCAATCCCTGTGCCGGATACAGAGAACAGCAGTCCCTGTGTCTAATATAGAGAACAGCAGTCCCTGTGTCTAATATAGAGAGCAGCAGTCCCTGTGTCTAATATAGAGAACAGCAGTCCCTGTGTCTTATACAGAGAACAGCACTTCCTGTGTCTAATGTAGAGAACAGCAGTCCCTGTGTCTAATATAGAGAACAGCAGTCCCTGTGCCTTTTATAGAGAACAGCAGTCCCTGTGTCTAGTATAGAGAACAGCAGTCCCTGTGTCTAATATAGAGAACAGCAGTCCCTGTGTCTAATACAGAGAACAGCAGTCCCTGTGTCTTGTACAGAGAACAGCACTTCCTGTGTCTAATGTAGAGAACAGCAGTCCCTGTGTCTAATATGGAGAACAGCAGTCCCTGTGTCTCGTATAAAGAACAGCAGTCCCTGTGTCTAATATAGAGAACAGCAGTCCCTGTGTCTAATATAGAGAACAGCAGTCCCTGTGTCTAATACAGAGAACAGCAGTCCTGTGTCTTATACAGAGAACATCAGTCCCTGTGCCTAATATAGAGAACAGCTGTCCATGTGTCTAATATAGAGAACAGCAATCCCTGTGCCGAATATACAGAACAGCAGTCCCTGTGCCGAATATACCGAACAGCAGTCCCTGTGCCTAACATAGAGAACAGCAGTCACTGTGTCTAATATAGAGAACAGCTGTCCATGTGTCTAATATAGAGAACAGCAAACCTGTGCCGAATATAGAGAACAGCAGACCCTGTGTCTAATATAGAGAACAGCAGTTCCTGTGTCTAATACAGAGAACAGCAGTCCCTGTGCCTAATATAGAGAACAGCAGTCACGTTGTATAATGCAGAGAACATGAGTCCCTCTGTTTATTATAGGAACAGCAGTCCCCTGTCCATTATAGAGAACAGCAGTTCCTGTGTCGAATATAGAGAATAACAGTCCCTGTGTCGAATATAGAGAACAGCAGTCCCTGTGCCTAATATAGAGAACAGCAGTCCCTGTGCCTAATATAGAGAACATCAGTCCCTGTGCCTAATATAGAGAACAGCAGTCCCTCTGTCTAATATAGAGAACAGCAGTCCATGTGCCTAATATAGAGAACAGCAGTCCCTGTGTCCAATATAGAGAACAGCAGTCCCTGTATCTAATCCAGAGAACTGCAGACCTGTGTCTCATATAGAGAACTGCAGTCCATTTGTCTAATATAGAGAACAGCAGTCCCTGTGCCTAATATAGAGAACAGCATTCCCTGTGCCTCATATAGAGAACAGCATTCCCTGTGCCTAATATAGAGAACAGCATTCCCTGTGCCTAATATAGAGAACAACTGTCCCTGTGCCTAATATAGAGAACAGCAGTCCCTTTGTCTAACATAGAGAACAGCAGTCCATGTGCCTAATATAGAGAACAGCAGTCCATGTGCCTAATATAGAGAACAGCAGTCCCTTTGTCTAACATAGTGAACAGCAGTCCATGTGCCTAATATAGAGAACAGCAGTCCATGTGCCTAATATAGAGAACAGCAGTCCCTGTGTCTAATATAGAGAACAGCAGTCGAGTTGTATAATGCAGAGAACTTGAGTCGCTCTGTCTATTATAGGAACAGCAGTCCCCCTGTCTATTATAGAGAACAGCAGTTCCTGTGTCCAATGTAGAGAACAACAGTCCCTGTGTCTAATATAGAGAACAGCAGTCCCTGTGCCTAATATAGAGAACAGCAGTCCCTGTGCCTAATATAGAGAACATCAGTCCCTGTGCCTAATATAGAGAACAGCAGTCCCTCTGTCTAATATAGAGAACAGCAGTCCATGTGCCTAATATAGAGAACAGCAGTCCCTGTGTCCAATATAGAGAACAGCAGTCCCTGTATCTAATCCAGAGAACTGCAGACCCTGTGTCTCATATAGAGAACTGCAGTCCATTTGTCTAATATAGAGAACAGCAGTCCCTGTGCCTAATATAGAGAACAGCATTCCCTGTGCCTCATATAGAGAACAGCATTCCCTGTGCCTAATATAGAGAACAGCATTCCCTGTGCCTAATATAGAGAACAACTGTCCCTGTGCCGAATATAGAGAACAGCAGTCCCTTTGTCTAACATAGAGAACAGCAGTCCATGTGCCTAATATAGAGAACAGCAGTCCATGTGCCTAATATAGAGAACAGCAGTCCCTTTGTCTAACATAGTGAACAGCAGTCCATGTGCCTAATATAGAGAACAGCAGTCCATGTGCCTAATATAGAGAACAGCAGTCCCTGTGTCTAATATAGAGAACAGCAGTCCCTGTGTCTAATACAGAGAACAGCAGTCCCTGTGCCTAATATAGGGAACAGCATTTCCTGTGTCTAATGTAGAGAACAGCAGTCCCTGTGCCTATAATAGAGAACAGCTGTCCCTGTGTCTAATATGGAGAACAGCAGTCTCTGTGTCTAATATAGAGAACAGCAGTCGCGTTGTATAATGCAGAGAACTTGAGTCGCTCTGTCTATTATAGGAACAGCAGTCCCCCTGTCTATTATAGAGAACAGCAGTTCCTGTGTCCAATGTAGAGAACAACAGTCCCTGTGTCTAATATAGAGAACAGCAGTCCCTGTGCCTAATATAGAGAACAGCAGTCCCTGTGTCTAATACAGAGAACAGCAATCCCTGTGTCTAATACAGAGAACAGCAGTCCCTGTGCCTAATATACCGAACAGCAGTCCCTGTGCCTAACATAGAGAACAGCAGTCCCTGTGTCTAATATAGAGAACAGCTGTCCATGTGTCTAATATAGAGAACAGCAAACCTGTGCCGAATATAGAGAACAGCAGACCCTGTGTCTAATATAGAGAACAGCAGTCCCTGTGTCTAATACAGAGAACAGCAGTCCCTGTGCCTAATATAGAGAACAGCAGTCACGTTGTACAATGCAGAGAACATGAGTCCCTCTGTTTATCATAGGTACAGCAGTCCCCTGTCCATTATAGAGAACAGCAATCCCTGTGCCGAATATAGAGAACAGCAGTCCCTGTGCCGAATATACCGAACAGCAGTCCCTGTGCCTAACATAGAGAACAGCAGTCACTGTGTCTAATATAGAGAACAGCTGTCCATGTGTCTAATATAGAGAACAGCAAACCTGTGCCGAATATAGAGAACAGCAGACCCTGTGTCTAATATAGAGAACAGCAGTTCCTGTGTCTAATACAGAGAACAGCAGTCCCTGTGCCTAATATAGAGAACAGCAGTCACGTTGTATAATGCAGAGAACATGAGTCCCTCTGTTTATTATAGGAACAGCAGTCCCCTGTCCATTATAGAGAACAGCAGTTCCTGTGTCGAATATAGAGAATAACAGTCCCTGTGTCGAATATAGAGAACAGCAGTCCCTGTGCCTAATATAGAGAACAGCAGTCCCTGTGCCTAATATAGAGAACATCAGTCCCTGTGCCTAATATAGAGAACAGCAGTCCCTCTGTCTAATATAGAGAACAGCAGTCCATGTGCCTAATATAGAGAACAGCAGTCCCTGTGTCCAATATAGAGAACAGCAGTCCCTGTATCTAATCCAGAGAACTGCAGACCTGTGTCTCATATAGAGAACTGCAGTCCATTTGTCTAATATAGAGAACAGCAGTCCCTGTGCCTAATATAGAGAACAGCATTCCCTGTGCCTCATATAGAGAACAGCATTCCCTGTGCCTAATATAGAGAACAGCATTCCCTGTGCCTAATATAGAGAACAACTGTCCCTGTGCCTAATATAGAGAACAGCAGTCCCTTTGTCTAACATAGAGAACAGCAGTCCATGTGCCTAATATAGAGAACAGCAGTCCATGTGCCTAATATAGAGAACAGCAGTCCCTTTGTCTAACATAGTGAACAGCAGTCCATGTGCCTAATATAGAGAACAGCAGTCCATGTGCCTAATATAGAGAACAGCAGTCCCTGTGTCTAATATAGAGAACAGCAGTCGAGTTGTATAATGCAGAGAACTTGAGTCGCTCTGTCTATTATAGGAACAGCAGTCCCCCTGTCTATTATAGAGAACAGCAGTTCCTGTGTCCAATGTAGAGAACAACAGTCCCTGTGTCTAATATAGAGAACAGCAGTCCCTGTGCCTAATATAGAGAACAGCAGTCCCTGTGCCTAATATAGAGAACATCAGTCCCTGTGCCTAATATAGAGAACAGCAGTCCCTCTGTCTAATATAGAGAACAGCAGTCCATGTGCCTAATATAGAGAACAGCAGTCCCTGTGTCCAATATAGAGAACAGCAGTCCCTGTATCTAATCCAGAGAACTGCAGACCCTGTGTCTCATATAGAGAACTGCAGTCCATTTGTCTAATATAGAGAACAGCAGTCCCTGTGCCTAATATAGAGAACAGCATTCCCTGTGCCTCATATAGAGAACAGCATTCCCTGTGCCTAATATAGAGAACAGCATTCCCTGTGCCTAATATAGAGAACAACTGTCCCTGTGCCGAATATAGAGAACAGCAGTCCCTTTGTCTAACATAGAGAACAGCAGTCCATGTGCCTAATATAGAGAACAGCAGTCCATGTGCCTAATATAGAGAACAGCAGTCCCTTTGTCTAACATAGTGAACAGCAGTCCATGTGCCTAATATAGAGAACAGCAGTCCATGTGCCTAATATAGAGAACAGCAGTCCCTGTGTCTAATATAGAGAACAGCAGTCCCTGTGTCTAATACAGAGAACAGCAGTCCCTGTGCCTAATATAGGGAACAGCATTTCCTGTGTCTAATGTAGAGAACAGCAGTCCCTGTGCCTATAATAGAGAACAGCTGTCCCTGTGTCTAATATGGAGAACAGCAGTCTCTGTGTCTAATATAGAGAACAGCAGTCGCGTTGTATAATGCAGAGAACTTGAGTCGCTCTGTCTATTATAGGAACAGCAGTCCCCCTGTCTATTATAGAGAACAGCAGTTCCTGTGTCCAATGTAGAGAACAACAGTCCCTGTGTCTAATATAGAGAACAGCAGTCCCTGTGCCTAATATAGAGAACAGCAGTCCCTGTGTCTAATACAGAGAACAGCAATCCCTGTGTCTAATACAGAGAACAGCAGTCCCTGTGCCTAATATACCGAACAGCAGTCCCTGTGCCTAACATAGAGAACAGCAGTCCCTGTGTCTAATATAGAGAACAGCTGTCCATGTGTCTAATATAGAGAACAGCAAACCTGTGCCGAATATAGAGAACAGCAGACCCTGTGTCTAATATAGAGAACAGCAGTCCCTGTGTCTAATACAGAGAACAGCAGTCCCTGTGCCTAATATAGAGAACAGCAGTCACGTTGTACAATGCAGAGAACATGAGTCCCTCTGTTTATCATAGGTACAGCAGTCCCCTGTCCATTATAGAGAACAGCAGTTCCTGTGTCGAATATAGAGAACAACAGTCCCTGTGTCGAATATAGAGAACAGCAGTCCCTGTGCCTAATATAGAGAACAGCAGTCCCTGTGCCTAATATAGAGAACATCAGTCCCTGTGCCTAATATAGAGAACAGCAGTCCCTCTGTCTAATATAGAGAACAGCAGTCCCTGTGCCTAATATAGAGAACAGCAGTCCCTGTGTCCAATATAGAGAACAGCAGTCCCTGTATCTAATACAGAGAACTGCAGACCCTGTGTCTCATATAGAGAACTGCAGTCCATTTGTCCAATATAGAGAACAGCAGTCCCTGTGCCTAATATAGAGAACAGCATTCCCTGTGCCTCATATAGAGAACAGCATTCCCTGTGCCTAATATAGAGAACAGCATTCCCTGTGCCTAATATAGAGAACAACTGTCCCTGTGCCTAATATAGAGAACAGCAGTCCCTTTGTCTAACATAGAGAACAGCAGTCCATGTGCCTAATATAGAGAACAGCAGTCCATGTGCCTAATATAGAGAACAGCAGTCCCTTTGTCTAACATAGAGAACAGCAGTCCATGTGCCTAATATAGAGAACAGCAGTCCATGTGCCTAATATAGAGAACAGCAGTCCCTGTGTCTAATATGGAGAACAGCAGTCCCTGTGTCTAGTATAGAGAACAGCAGTCCCTGTGTCTAATATAGAGAACAGCAGTCTCTGTGTCTAATATAGAGAACAGCATTTCCTGTGTCTAATGTAGAGAACAGCAGTCCCTGTGCCTATAATAGAGAACAGCAGTCCCTGTGTCTAATATGGAGAACAGCAGTCTCTGTGTCTAATATAGAGAACAGCAGTCGCGTTGTATAATGCAGAGAACTTGAGTCGCTCTGTCTATTATAGGAACAGCAGTCCCCCTGTCTATTATAGAGAACAGCAGTTCCTGTGTCTAATGTAGAGAACAACAGTCCCTGTGTCTAATATAGAGAACAGCAGTCCCTGTGTCTAATACAGAGAACAGCATTTCCCGTGTCGAATAGAGAGAACAGCAGTCCCTGTGTATAACAGAGAGAACAGCAGTTCCTATGTCTGATGTAGAGAACAGCAGGCCCTGTGTCTAATACAGAGAACAGCAGTCCCTGTGTCTAATACAGAGAACAGCAGTCCCTGTGCCTAATATAGGGAACAGCAGTCCCTGTGTCTAATACAGAGAACAGCAGTCCCTGTGCCTAATATAGAGAACAGCAATCCCTGTGCCGAATATAGAGAACAGCAATCCCTGTGCTGTATATAGAGAACAGCAGTCCCTGTGTCTAATATAGAGAACAGCAGTCCCTGTGTCTAATATAGAGAACAGCAGTCCCTGTGTCTAATATAGAGAGCAGCAGTCCCTGTGTCTAATATAGAGAACAGCAGTCCCTGTGTCTTATACAGAGAACAGCACTTCCTGTGTCTAATGTAGAGAACAGCAGTCCCTGTGTCTATATAGAGAACAGCAGTCCCTGTGCCTTTTATAGAGAACAGCAGTCCCTGTGTCTAGTATAGAGAACAGCAGTCCCTGTGTCTAATATAGAGAACAGCAGTCTCTGTGTCTAATATAGAGAACAGCAGTCCCTGTGTCTAATACAGAGAACAGCAGTCCCTGTGTCTTATACAGAGAACAGCACTCCCTGTGTCTAATACAGAGAACAGCAATCCCTGTGTTTAATACAGAGAACAGCAGTCCCTGTGCCTAATATACCGAACAGCAGTCCCTGTGCCGAACATAGAGAACAGCAGTCTCTGTGTCTAATATAGAGAACAGCTGTCCATGTGTCTAATATAGAGAACAGCAAACCTGTGCCGAATATAGAGAACAGCAGACCCTGTGTCTAATATAGAGAACAGCAGTCCCTGTGTCTAATACAGAGAACAGCAGTCCCTGTGCCTAATATAGAGAACAGCAGTCACGTTGTATAATGCAGAGAACATGAGTCCCTCTGTTTATTATAGGAACAGCAGTCCCCTGTCCATTATAGAGAACAGCAGTTCCTGTGTCGAATATAGAGAACAACAGTCCCTGTGTCGAATATAGAGAACAGCAGTCCCTGTGCCTAATATAGAGAACAGCAGTCCCTGTGCCTAATATAGAGAACATCAGTCCCTGTGCCTAATATAGAGAACTGCAGACCCTGTGTCTCATATAGAGAACTGCAGTCCCTGTGCCTAATATAGAGAACAGCAGTCCCTGTGTCCAATATAGAGAACAGCAGTCCCTGTATCTAATACAGAGAACTGCAGACCCTGTGTCTCATATAGAGAACTGCAGTCCATTTGTCTAATATAGAGAACAGCAGTCCCTGTGCCTAATATAGAGAACAGCATTCCCTGTGCCTCATATAGAGAACAGCATTCCCTGTGCCTAATATAGAGAACAGCATTCCCTGTGCCTAATATAGAGAACAACTGTCCCTGTGTCTAATATAGAGAACAGCAGTCCCTTTGTCTAACATAGAGAACAGCAGTCCATGTGCCTAATATAGAGAACAGCAGTCCATGTGCCTAATATAGAGAACGGCAGTCCCTTTGTCTAACATAGAGAACAGCAGTCCATGTGCCTAATATAGAGAACAGCAGTCCATGTGCCTAATATAGAGAACAGCAGTCCCTGTGTCTAATATAGAGAACAGCAGTCCCTGTGTCTAATACAGAGAACAGCAGTCCCTGTGCCTAATATAGGGAACAGCAGTCACGTTGTATAATGCAGAGAACATTAGCCCTCTGTCTATTATAGGAACAGCAGTCCCGCTGTCTATTATAGAGAACAGCAGTTCCTGTGTCTAATGTAGAGAACAGCAGTCCCTGTGCCAATATAGAGAACAGCAGTCCCTGTGTGTAATACAGAGAACAGCAGTCCCTGTGCCTATAATAGAGAACAGCAGTCCCTGCGTCTAATGTAGAGAACAGCAGTCCCTGTGCCAATATAGAGAACAGCAGTCCCTGTATCTAATACAGAGAACTGCAGACCCTGTGTCTCATATAGAGAACTGCAGTCCATTTGTCTAATATAGAGAACAGCAGTCCCTGTGCCTAATATAGAGAACAGCATTCCCTGTGCCTCATATAGAGAACAGCATTCCCTGTGCCTAATATAGAGAACAGCATTCCCTGTGCCTAATATAGAGAACAACTGTCCCTGTGTCTAATATAGAGAACAGCAGTCCCTTTGTCTAACATAGAGAACAGCAGTCCATGTGCCTAATATAGAGAACAGCAGTCCATGTGCCTAATATAGAGAACGGCAGTCCCTTTGTCTAACATAGAGAACAGCAGTCCATGTGCCTAATATAGAGAACAGCAGTCCATGTGCCTAATATAGAGAACAGCAGTCCCTGTGTCTAATATAGAGAACAGCAGTCCCTGTGTCTAATACAGAGAACAGCAGTCCCTGTGCCTAATATAGGGAACAGCAGTCACGTTGTATAATGCAGAGAACATTAGCCCTCTGTCTATTATAGGAACAGCAGTCCCGCTGTCTATTATAGAGAACAGCAGTTCCTGTGTCTAATGTAGAGAACAGCAGTCCCTGTGCCAATATAGAGAACAGCAGTCCCTGTGTGTAATACAGAGAACAGCAGTCCCTGTGTCTAATGTAGAGAACAGCATTTCCTGTGTCTAATGTAGAGAACAGCAGTCCCTGTGCCTATAATAGAGAACAGCAGTCCCTGTGCCTAATATAGAGAACAGCATTCCCGTTGTCTAATATAGAGAACTGCAGTCCCTGTGTCTAATACAGAGAACTGCAGTCCTTGTGTCTCACATAGAGAACAGCTGTCCATGTGTCGAATATAGAGAACAGCAGTCCCTATGCCGAATATAGAGAACAGCATTCCCTGTGTCTAATATAGAGAACAGCAGTCCCTGTGTCTAACATGGAGAACAGCAGTCCATGTGCCTAATACAGAGAACAGCAGTCCCTGTGTCTAATACAGAGAACAGCAGTTCCTGTGTCTAATGTAGAGAACAGCAGTTCCTGTGTCTAATGTAGAGAACAACAGTCCCTGTGTCGAATATAGAGAACAGCAGTCCCTGTGCATAATATAGAGAACAGCAGTCCCTGTGCCTAATATAGAGAACAGCATTCCCGTTGTCTAATATAGAAAACTGCAGTCCCTGTGTCTAATACAGAGAACTGCAGTCCTTGTGTCTCATATAGAGAACAGCTGTCCATGTGTCGAATATAGAGAACAGCAGCCCCTGTGCGGAATATAGAGAACAGCATTCCCTGTGTCTAATATAGAGAACAGCAGTCCCTGTGTCTAACATAGAGAACAGCAGTCCATGTGCCGAATACAGAGAACAGCAGTCCATGTGCCTAATACAGAGAACTGCAGTCCATGTGCCCAATACAGAGAACAGCAGTCCCTGTGTCTAATACAGAGAACAGCAGTCCCTGTGTCTAATACAGAGAACTGCAGTCCTTGTGTCTCATATAGAGAACAGCTGTCCATGTGTCGAATATAGAGAACAGCAGCCCCTGTGCGGAATATAGAGAACAGCATTCCCTGTGTCTAATATAGAGAACAGCAGTCCCTGTGTCTAACATAGAGAACAGCAGTCCATGTGCCGAATACAGAGAACAGCAGTCCATGTGCCTAATACAGAGAACAGCAGTCCATGTGCCCAATACAGAGAACAGCAGTCCCTGTGTCTAATACAGAGAACAGCAGTCCCTGTGCCTAATATAGGGAACAGCAGTCCCTGTGCTGAATATAGAGAACAGCATTCCCTGTGTCTAAAAGAAAACAGCAGTCCCTGTGTCTAACATAGAGAACAGCAGTCCATGTGCCTAATACAGAGAACAGCAGTCCATGTGCCTAATACAGAGAACAGCAGTCCATGTGCCCAATACAGAGAACAGCAGTCCCTGTGTCTAATACAGAGAACAGCAGTCCCTGTGCCTAATATAGGGAACAGCAGTCCCGGTGTCTAATACAGAGAACATCAGTCCCTGTGCCTAATATAGAGAACAGCTGTCCATGTGTCTAATATAGAGAACAGCAATCCCTGTGCCGAATATAGAGAACAGCAATCCCTGTGCCGGATACAGAGAACAGCAGTCCCTGTGTCTAATATAGAGAACAGCAGTCCCTGTGTCTAATATAGAGAGCAGCAGTCCCTGTGTCTAATATAGAGAACAGCAGTCCCTTTGTCTAACATAGAGAACAGCAGTCCATGTGCCTAATATAGAGAACAGCAGTCCATGTGCCTAATAGAGAGAACGGCAGTCCCTTTGTCTAACATAGAGAACAGCAGTCCATGTGCCTAATATAGAGAACAGCAGTCCATGTGCCTAATATAGAGAACAGCAGTCCCTGTGTCTCATATAGAGAACAGCAGTCCCTGTGTCTAATACAGAGAACAGCAGTCCCTGTGCCTAATATAGGGAACAGCAGTCACGTTGTATAATGCAGAGAACATGAGCCCTCTGTCTATTATAGGAACAGCAGTCCCGCTGTCTATTATAGAGAACAGCAGTTCCTGTGTCTAATGTAGAGAACAGCAGTCCCTGTGCCAATATAGAGAACAGCAGTCCCTGTGTGTAATACAGAGAACAGCAGTCCCTGTGTCTAATGTAGAGAACAGCATTTCCTGTGTCTAATGTAGAGAACAGCAGTCCCTGTGCCTATAATAGAGAACAGCAGTCCCTGTGCCTAATATAGAGAACAGCATTCCCGTTGTCTAATATAGAGAACTGCAGTCCCTGTGTCTAATACAGAGAACTGCAGTCCGTGTGTCTCACATAGAGAACAGCTGTCCATGTGTCGAATATAGAGAACAGCAGTCCCTATGCCGAATATAGAGAACAGCATTCCCTGTGTCTCCCTCATCCCGCCTCTCTTTCTATCTCGCTCATTCACTGTTTCTTCATCTTTCTCTGTCCACCTCTCTCTCTCTCCAGCTGTCTGTCTCTATCTCTGTCTCTCTGTCTCTCTGTCTCTGTGCCTGTCTGTCTCTTTCTTTCTCTCTCTCTTTCTCCCTACCCGCCTGACTCTGTCCATCCCCCTCTCTCCCGCTCCCCGCATCTCTGACTCTCTCTCACTGTCTCTCTATTCGCCTGTCTGTCTTTCTCTCTCTCTCCCGCCTGTCTCTCTTTCTCTTTCTCTCTTTTTCTTGCTCCACCTCTCTCTCGACCTGTCTCTCTCTCTCTCTCTCTCTGTGCCTGTCACTTTCTTTCTTTCTCTCTGTCACTTTCTCTCTCCAGCTGTACGTCTATCTATCCCTCTCTCTCTCCCTCTCCCAGCCTCTGTCTCTCTCTCTCCGCCTGTCTATCTTTCTCTCCCTCACCCCGCCTGGCTCTCTCTCTCTTTCTCTCTCTCTCTTTCTCCCTGCCTGCCTGACTCTGACGTCCCTCTCCTTCCAGCTGTCCCCACCTCTCTCTGTCTCTCTCTCTCATTCGCGCTCTCTTTATACCTCTCTCTCTTCACTTCTCTCTCTCCCCACCTCTCTCTCCAGCTGTCTGTCTGTTCTCCCCTCTCTCTCCACCTGTATATCTCCCTCTCCCTCTCCCTGCCTCTCTCTCTCCGCCTGTCTATCTCTCTCTCCCTCACCTCGCCTGTCTATCTCTCTCTCTCTTTCTCCCTGCCTACCTGATTCTGTCCGTCTCTCTTTCTCCCACTCCCCGCCTCTCTCTGTTTCTCCAGCTGTCTCTCTCCCTCTCTCTCCCTCCCTCTCTCTCTCTGTGCCTGTCTGTTTCTTTCTCTCTCTCACTCTCTCCCTCGCTCGCTCTCTCCAGCTGTCTGGCTGTACACCACCTCTCTCTCTCCACCTGTCTGTCTCTATCTCCCTCTCCCCACCTCTCTCTCTCTTTCTCCCTGCCCGCCTGACTCTATCTGTCCCTCTCTCTCCAGCTTCCCTGTCTCTGTCTTTCTCTCTCTCTCTCTCTCCCGCCTGTCTCTCTCCCTCTCTCCAGCTGTCTCTCTCTCTCTCTGTGCCTGTCTGTCTCTTTCTTTCTTTCTCTTTGTCACTCTCTCTCTCTCACACTTTCTCTCTCTAGCTGTCTGTCTGTCTATCCCTCTCTTTCCCTCTCCCCGACTCTCTCTCTCTCTCTTTCTCGCTCTTTCTCTTTCTCCCTGTCTGCCTGACTCTGTCCATCCCTCTCTCTCTCACTCCCCGCCTCTCTCTGTCTCTCCAACTGTCTCTCTCTCTCTCTCTGTCTCTCTCTCCAGCTGTCTGTCTGTCGGTCTCCCTCTCTCTCTCTCTCTCTCTCTCTCTCCCCAACTGTCTGTCTGTCTCTCCCTCTCCCTGCCACTCCCTCTCTCCGCTTGTCTATCTCTCTCTCCCTCACCCCGCCAGTGTCTCTCTCTTTCTCCCTGCCTGTCTGACTCTATCTGTCCCTCTCTCTCCTGCTCCCCGCCTCTCTCTGTCTTTCTCTCTCTCTCTCTCTCTCTCCTGCCTGTCTCTCTCTGTGCCTGTCTGTCTCTTTCTTTCTCTCTCTCTCTCCTCCAACTGTCTCTCTGTCTGTTCCTCTCTGTCTCTCTCTCTCTCTCCGCCTGTCCATCTCTCTCTCTCCCTCACCCTGCCTGTCTATCTCTCATTTTCTCCCTGCCTGCCTGACTCTGTCCGTCCCTCTCTCTCCTGCTCCCCGCCTCCCTCTGTCTCTCTCTCTCACACTGTCTCTCTTCACCTGTCTGTCTTTCACTCTCTCTCCCGACTGTCTCTCTTTCTCTCTCTCTCTTTCTCTCTCTCTCTCTATCTCTCATTCTCTCTCTCTTTCTCTCTCTCTCCACGTCGCTCTCTCTCCCACCTGAGTCACGCTCTCTGTGCCTGTCTGTCTCTTTCATTCTAACTCTCACTCTCTCTTTTTCTCTGTCTTTCTAGCTGTCTGTCTGTCCCTCTCTCGCTCTTCGCCTGTCCCTCTCTCTCTCTTCGCCTGTTCCTCTCTCTCTCTTTGCCTGTCCCTCTCTCTCTCTTGCTCTCTCTCTTTCTCTCTCTCCAACTGTCTGTCTGTCCCTCTCTCTCTCCGCCTGTCTATCTCTCCCTCCCTCACCCCGCCTGTCTCTCTCTCTCTCTTTCTCCCTGCCTGCCTGACTCTGTCCGTCCCTCTCTCTCCTGCTCCCCGCCTCCCTTTGTCTCTATCTCACACTGTCTCTCTCTCTCTCTTCATCTGTCTGTCTTTCACTCGCTCTTCCAACTGTCTCTCTTTCTCTCTCTCTCTATCTCTCATTCTCTCTCTCTTTCTCTCCACATCGCTCTCTCCCACCTGTCTTGCTCTCTCTCTGTTCCTGTCTGTCTCTTTCTTTCTTACTCTCACTCTCTCTCTCTTTCTCTCTCTCTCTAGCTGTCTGTCTGTCCCTCTCTCTCTCTCGCTCTTGCTCTCTCTCTCTTTCTCTCTCTCCAACTGTCTGTCTGTCCCTCTCTCTCTCTCTCTGTGCCTGTCTATCTCTCCCTCCCTCACCCCGCCTGTCTCTCTCTCTCTCTCTTTCTCCCTGCCTGCCTGACTCTGTCCGTCCTTCTCTCTTCCGCTCCCCACGTCTCTCTATCTCACTGTCTCTCTTTGCCTTTTTCTCTCTCGCTTTCACTCCCTCCACGTCCCTCTATCTCTCTCAGTCCCACCCCGTCTCTCTCTCTCTCTCTCTCTATACCTCTCTCTCTCTCTCTCTTTCTCCCTATCCGCATCTGTCTCTCACTCTCTCTCATTCCCTCTCTCTTTCTCCCTCTCTCTATCACTCTCTCACTCTCTCTCTCTTCTCTGTCTGTCTCTATCTACCTCTCTCTCACTCTCTTTCTCACTGGGCCGTATATCTCTTTCTTTCTTTCTCTCTCTCTCGCTCTCTATCTCCAGCTGTCTGTCTGTCTTTCCCTCTCCACCTGTTTTTCTCCCTCTTTCTCCCTCAGCCTATCTCTCTCCCTTTCTCTCTCTGTCTCCTCACCTGTCTCTCTCTTTTCCTCTCCATCTCTCCATCTTTCTCTCTCAGTTTCTCTCTCTGTCTCTCTGCCCGCCTGTCTCAGTCTCTCCCACTGTCTTCCCCTCCCCACCGCGCTCTCTCTCCCCCACCTCTCTCTTGCTCTCTCTCTCCCCACCTGTCTCTCTCACTCTCTTGCTCGCTCTCCACGCCTGTCTCTCACTCTCTCTTTCTCTCCATCTCTATCTCTCTCTCTCTCCCCAGCCGTCTCTCTCCATCTCTCTGTCTCGCTCTCTCTCTCTGTGCCTGTCTGTCTCTTTCTTTCTCTCTCTCTCTCTCACTCCCTCCCTTGCTCTCTCGCTCTCTCTCTCTCTAGTTGTCTGGCTGTACCCCCCTGTCTCTCTCCGCCTGTCTATCTCTCTCTCCCTTTCGCCGCCTCTCTCTCCGCTTATCTATCTCTGTCTCCCTCACCCCGCCTCTCTTTCTATCTCGCTCATTCACTGTCTCTTCATCTCTCTCTGTCCACCTCTCTCTCTCTCCAGCTGTCTGTCTCTATCTCTGTCTCTCTGTCTCTGTGCCTGTCTGTCTCTTTCTTTCTCTCTCTCTTTCTTCCTACCCGCCTGACTCTGTCCATCCCCCTCTCTCCCGCTCCCCGCATCTCTGACTCTCTCTCACTGTCTCTCTATTCGCCTGTCTGTCTTTCTCTCTCTCTCCCGCCTGTCTCTCTTTCTCTTTCTCTCTTTTTCTTGCTCCACCTCTCTCTCTACCTGTCTCTCTCTCTCTCTCTGTGCCTGTCTCTTTCTTTCTTTCTCTCTGTCACTTTCTTTCTCCAGCTGTACGTCTATCTATCCCTCTCTCTCTCGCCCCATCCCAGCCTCTGTCTCTCTCTCCGCCTGTCTATCTTTCTCTCCCTCACCCCGCCTGGCTCTCTCTCTCTTTCTCGCTCTCTCTCTTTCTCCCTGCCTGCCTGACTCTGATGTCCCTCTCTTTCCAGCTCTCCCCACCTCTCTCTGTCTCTCTCTCTCATTCGCGCTCTCTTTCTACCTCTCTCTCCCCACCTCTCTCTCTCTCCATCTCTCTCTCCAGCTGTCTGTCTTTTCTCCCTCTCTCTCTCTCCGCCTGTCTATCTCTCTCTCCCTCACCTCGCCTGTCTATCTCTCTCTCTCTTTCTCCCTGCCTACCTGATTCTGTCCGTCTCTCTTTCTCCCACTCCCCGCCTCTCTCTGTTTCTCCAGCTGTCTCTCTCCCTCTCTCTGTCTCCCTCTCTCTCTCTATGCATGTCTGTCTCTTTCTTTCTCTCTCTCACTCTCTCCCTCGCTCGCTCTCTCCAGCTGTCTGGCTGTACACCCCCTCTCTCTCTCCACCTGTCTGTCTCTATCTCCCTCTCCCCACCTCTCTCTCTCTTTCTCCCTGCCCGCCTGACTCTATCTGTCCCTCTCTCTCCAGCTTCCCACCTCTCTCTGTCTTTCTCTCTCTCTCTCTCCCACCTGTCTCTCTCCCTCTCTCTCCAGCTGTCTCTCTCTCTCTGTGCCTGTCTGTCTCTTTCTTTCTTTCTCTTTGTCACTCTCTCTCTCTCACACTTTCTCTCTCTAGCTGTCTGTCTGTCTATCCCTCTCTTTCCCTCTCCCCGCCTCTCTCTCTCTCTCTCTTTCTCGCTCTTTCTCTTTCTCCCTGTCTGCCTGACTCTGTCCATCCCTCTCTCTCTCACTCCCCGCCTCTCTCTGTCTCTCCAACTGTCTCTCTCTCTCTCTCTCTCTGTCTCTCTCTCCAGCTGTCTGTCTGTCGGTCTCCCTCTCTCTCTCTCTCTCTCTCCCCCCACCTGTCTGTCTGTCTCTCCCTCTCCCTGCCACTCCCTCTCTCCGCTTGTCTATCTCTCTCTCCCTCACCCCGCCAGTGTCTCTCTCTTTCTCCCTGCCTGTCTGACTCTATCTGTCCCTCTCTCTCCTGCTCCCCGCCTCTCTCTGTCTTTCTCTCTCTCTCTCTCCTGCCTGTCTCTCTCTGTGCCTGTCTGTCTCTTTCTTTCTCTCTCTCTCTCCTCCAACTGTCACTCTGTCTGTTCCTCTCTGTCTCTCTCTCTCCGCCTGTCCATCTCTCTCTCTCCCTCACCCTGCCTGTCTATCTCTCATTTTCTCCCTGCCTGCCTGACTCTGTCCGTCCCTCTCTCTCCTGCTCCCCGCCTCCCTCTGTCTCTCTCTCACACTGTCTCTCTTCACCTGTCTGTCTTTCACTCTCTCTCCCGACTGTCTCTCTTTCTCTCTCTCTCTCTCTATCTCTCATTCTCTCTCTCTTTCTCTCTCTCTCCACGTCGCTCTCTCTCCTACCTGAGTCACGCTCTCTGTGCCTGTCTGTCTCTTTCATTCTAACTCTCACTCTCTCTTTTTCTCTGTCTTTCTAGCTGTCTGTCTGTCCCTCTCTCTCTCTTCGCCTGTCCCTCTCTCTCTCTTGCTCTCTCTCTTTCTCTCTCTCCAACTGTCTGTCTGTCCCTCTCTCTCCGCCTGTCTATCTCTCCCTCCCTCACCCCGCCTGTCTCTCTCTCTCTCTCTCTCTTTCTCCCTGCCTGCCTGACTCTGTCCGTCCCTTTCTCTCCTGCTCCCCGCTTCCCTTTGTCTCTATCTCACACTGTCTCTCTCTCTTCATCTGTCTGTCTTTCTCTCGCTCTCCCAACTGTCCCTCTTTCTCTCTCTCTCTCTATCTCTCATTCTCTCTCTCTTTCTCTCCACATCGCTCTCTCCCACCTGTCTTGCTCTCTCTGTTCCTGTCTGTCTCTTTCTTTCTTACTCTCACTCTCTCTCTCTTTCTCTCTCTCTCTAGCTGTCTGTCTGTCCCTCTCTCTCTCTCGCTCTTGCTCTCTCTCTTTCTCTCTCTCCAACTGTCTGTCTGTCCCTCTCTCTCTCTCTCTGTGCCTGTCTATCTCTCCCTCCCTCACCCCGCCTGTCTCTCTCTCTCTCTCTTTCTCCCTGCCTGCCTGACTCTGTCCGTCCTTCTCTCTTCCGCTCCCCACGTCTCTCTATCTCACTGTCTCTCTTTGCCTTTTTCTCTCTCGCTTTCACTCCCTCCACGTCCCTCTATCTCTCTCAGTCCCACCCCGTCTCTCTCTCTCTCTACCTCTCTCTCTGTCTCTCTATCATTTTCTCTCTCTCTCACCCCACCTGTCTCTCTCTCTCTCTGCCTGTCTCTCTCTCTCTGTCTTGCTCACTATCCACACCTATCTCTCTCTCTCCCTTCCTCTCTCTTTCTCTCTCCGCCTGTCTATCTCTCTTTCTCCCTGCCTGTCTCTTTCTCCCTGCCTCTGTCTCCTCCTCCGCGCCTCTGTCTCCTCCTCCGCACCTCTCTCTGTCTGTCTGTCTGTCTCTCTCGTACTTGTCTCTCACTCTCTCACCACCTTGCTCTTGCACTCTCCGTGCTTGTCCATCTCTCTCTCTCACTCTTGCTCTCTCCAGCTCTGTCTCTCTCTCTCTCTCTCTCTCTCCCTTTGTCAGCTACTTGGAACAGCTTATTTTCTGAAGCTACACCGGCACCACTCCCCACCTTTTCCTCCACTAGTTTGATGAATGCATTGGTGCCACCTAATCTCAGGTTGAACAGTTAATTAACTTCACCAACACATTCCACCCTGACCTTAAATTCACTTGGACCATCTGACACCTTCCTCCCACTCCTGGACCTCTCCATCTCCATCAACGGGGACCGACTCAACACTGATATATTTTACAAACCCACTGATTCCCTTTTGCAGCATCAATGTAATCTTGACTCTCACTCCTCACCTGTCTCTTGCTTGCGGTCTCTCTCTCTCTTTCTCTCTGTCTCTCTCTCACTATCTCTGTCTCTCCGCCTATCTGTCTCTGTCTTTCTCTCTCTCCGTCAATCTCTTTCTCTCCCTCTCTCTCTGCATCTCTATCTCTCTCTCTGTCGCCACCTGTCTCTCTCTCTATCTCTCTCTCTCCCTTCCTGCCTGTCTTTGTTTATCTCTCCACGCTTGTCTCTGTCTCTTTCTGTGTCTCTCCCCACCTCTGTCTCTCTCTCTCATTTGGCCAGTCCCTCTCTCTCCGTCTCTCTCTTTGTCTCCCCACTTCTTTCTGTCTCTATCTCTATCCCATGTCCATCTGTCTGTCACTCACTCTGTCTCTCTGTCTCCCTCTCTCTCACACACACTCTCTCTCTCCAACTTTCTCTCTGTCAGCTCTCTGCACCTGTCCATCTCATTCTGTCTGCCCCTCTTTCACTCTGTATCTCTCACAGCTGTCTGTCTGTCTCTCTCTATACCTCTCTGCCTCTCTCTCTCTCTCTCTATACCTCTCTGCCTGTCTGTCTCTCTCTCTATATATACCTCTCCGCCTGTCTCTCTCTCTCTCTATACCTCTCTGCCTGTCTCTCTCTCTCTCTCTATACCTCTCCGCCTGTCTATCTTTCTCTCCACTCACCTGACACTCACTCTCTTTTCCCTGCTCACCTGTTTCTGTCACTCCCTCTCTCCCCCTCCGTCTGCCTGTCTGTCTCTCTCTCTCTCACTCCACCTGTGTGTCAGTCTCTTTCTCTCTCTCTGCTTGTCTGTTTCTCTCTCTCTCTCTGCCTGTGTGTCTGTCTCTTTCTTACCTGTCTCTGTTTCTCGCTCTCACCCCCTCCCTGCCCTCTCTCTCTCTCTCTCTTCCCCTCTCTCTGTCTCTCCCCATCCTATCCTTCTCTCGCTCTCTATTTCCTTGTCTGTCTGTTGCTCCCTCTCACTCACTATCTCTTTCTGCCTGTTTGTCTCTGTCTCTTTCTCTCTCCCCCCATCAGTCTCTCTCTCTGCATATCTCTCTCTCTCTTTCTCTGTGTCTGTCTGTCTGTCTCTCTTACCCACCTCTCTCTGTTTTTCTCTCTCACTCCCTCCCCGCCTGTCTCTCTCTCTCTCTTCCTGCCAGCCTCTCTCTGTCTCTTTCTCACATTCTCTCTCACTCTCTCAATCCCTGCCTCTCTTTCTCTCTCACGCTCACTCTCTCTCTCTCTCCCCCTTCCCGCAGGTCTCTTTCTCTCTGTCTATCTGTCTCTCTCTTCCCACCTGGCTCTCACTCTCACTTACTATCTCTCTCTCTGCCTGTCTGTCTCTGTATCTCTCGTCCTCTCTCTCTCTCGCTCCCTGATGTCTTTATTTCTCTCACACTCTCTCACTCTCTCTGCCTGTCTGCCTGCCTGTCTCTCTCTCTCTCTTTCCTGCCTGTCTCTGTTTCTCGCTCTCACTCCCTCTCTGCTCTCTCTCGCTCTCTCTCTCTCTGTCTCCATGTCCGCCTCTCTCTATCTCTGTCTCTCACTCTCTCTCTCACACATTCTTTCTCACTCTCTCCCTGGCTCTCTGTCTGTCTCTCTCTGTCCCTCTCTCTCACTCTCTGTCTGTCTCTCTTTCTCTCTCTCTGCTGGTCTCTTTTTCTCTCTCTCTCTCTCTCCCACTCCATCTGTCTCTCATTCTCTATCTGCCCACCTGTCTGTCGCTCCCTCTCACTCTCACTATCTTTCTTTCTCTGCCTGTTTGTCTCTGTCTCTCTCTCTCTCCCTCTCTCTGCATTTCTATCTCTCTCTCCCACTGCCTGTATCTCTTTTTCTCTCAGTCTGTCTGTCTCTGTATTTCTCGTCCCCTCTCTCTCACTCCTCGATGTGTCTATCTCTCTCTCTCTGTCTGTCTGTCTCCCTCTCTCTGCCTGTCTCTCTCACTATCTCTGTCAATCTGTCTGTCTGTCTCTCGTTCTCACACTTGTCTCTCTCTCTCTCTCTATCCATCTGTCTGTCTCTTTCTTGCTCTGTCTCTCTCTGCCTGTCTGCCTGCCTGTCTCTCTGTTTTTCCATCTATCTCCCCTTCCCCGCCACTCTCTGTATCTCTCACTCTCTCACTATCTCTCTTCCTGCCTATCAGTCTGTCTCTCCCTCCCTCCTTCTCTTCATCTCTTCGACTCTCTCTTCCTGCCTGTCTCCTTCTCTCTCCCTTCACGCCTGTCTCCTTCTCTCTCTCTCCACGTCTGTCTCTTTGTCCTTCTCCCTTCTTTCCTGTCTGTCTCTGTCTCTTTCTCTCCACGCCTATTTCCCTCTCTCTCTCTCTCTCTCTCTCTCTGAGTCTCTCCTTGCCTGTCTCTCACTCTCTCTCTCCCCCCTGCCTGTCTGTCACTCCCTCTCATTCTCTCTTACTATCTCTCTTTCTCTGCCTGTCTATCTCTCTCTCTCCTCCTGCAGTCTCTCTGTCTCCCTCTCTCTGCATTTCTATCACTCTCTCTTGCCGCCTGTCTCTCTCTTTCTCTCTCAGTCTCTCTGTCTCTCTCTCTTTCCTGCCTGTCTCTGTTTTTCTCTCTCACTACCTCCCCACCATCTCTCTTTCTCCCTGCCAGCCTCTCTCTGTCTGTCTGTCTGTCTCTCTCTTTCTCTCATTCTCTCTCAATCCCTGCCTCTCTTTCTCCTTCCCCGCAGGTCTCTTTCTCTCTGTCTGTCCATCTGTCTGTCTGTCTGTCTCTCTCTCTTTCCCCTTCTGACTCTCTCTCCTCCACCGTCTACTCTCTCTCCCACCTGTATCTCCCTCTCTCTCTCACTATTTCTGTCTCTCTGCCTCTCTGTCTCTGTCTTTCTCTCTCTCACCACCAGTGCCTCTTTATCTCCCTCTGTCTCTGCTTTTCTCTCTCTTCTCTCCCCACCTGTCTCTCTCTCTCTCCCTTCCTGCCTGCCTCTGTCGATCCCTCCACGCTTGTCTCTGTCTCTCTCTCTGCCTGTCTCTGTCTCACTCATCGCGACTCTCTCTCTTTCACTCACTCTCTCTTTCCAACTCTCTCTCTGCGCCCATCCATCTCTCTCTTCCCCACCCCCATCTCTCCCTCTCCAGCTGTCTGGCTGTCCGTTTGTTTGTCTCTCTCTCTCTCTCTTTCCGCCTGCCTGTCTGTCTCTGCCTCTCTCTCTTTCTCTCTCCGCCTGTTGTCAGTCTCCCTCTCTTTCTCTCTCAATCCCCACCTCTCTTTCTCTCTCTCTCTCTCTTCCTCCTGGCAGGTCTCTTTCTGTCTGTCTGACTCTCTCTTTCTTTCCCCTTCTATCCCTGTCTCTCCCCCCCCCCCCCACCAGTCTCTCTCTCCCTTTATCTCTGAATCTCTGCGCCTGTCCATCACTCTCTCTGTCTCTCTCTCATTCTCTCTTTCCAACTCTCTCTCTCTGTGCCTATCCATCTCTTTCTTTCCCTCTTTCTCTTTCTCTGTCTGTCCATCTGTCTGTCTGTCTTTCTCTCTCTCTGTCTGTCTGTCTCTCCCTCGCTCTCTCTCCGCCTGTCTATCTCTCTCTCTCTTTCTCCCTGCCTGTTTATCTCTCTCGCTCTTTTACCTGCCTGTCTGTCTCTGTCTCTCCTTCTCTCTCCTCCTCTCCGCCCCTCTCTCTCCCCCATCCGCCTGTCTCTGTTATTGTCTCTCATTCCCTCCCTGCCTGTTTCTTTCTCTCCTTCGCCCTGCCCGCCTTCTCTGTCACTCTCACTTTCTCTCATTCTCCCTCTCTCTCTATCTCCACTTGTCTGACTTTCTCATTCTCTCTCGCAAGCTCGCTCTCCACGCCTGTCTCTCATTCTCTCTGTCTATGTCTCTGTGTCTCTCTCCCCATCTCTCTCTCTCTCTGCGCCTGTCTATCTCTTTCTCTCCCCTTTCTTTCTCTCATTCTCTCTTCAGCTGTCTGTCCGTCTGTCTCTCTGTCCACCTGCCTGCCTGTCTTTCACTCTCTCTCTCTCACTCACTCTCTGCAGCTGTCTACCTGTCTGACAGTCTCTGTTTTTCTCTCTCTCTGCCTGTCTCTCTCCCTCTCTCTCTCTCCCCTCCCCACACCTCTCTCTTTCTCTCACTCCCTCCACCATACGGGGAGTGAGACCGGCGATGGAAATCGGAAAACAATTTCAAGTGCACATGTAGAACCTTAAACTACTCACAAATGACTGCAGAATAACAACTGATGTCTTACCATCATTGAGGGCATTGACAGTCACATAAAGGAAACCAAGAGAAATCTCAGAAAAGGTGGCCAGTCAAGCTCTGCACATCATCACCAAATCTGACAAGAACGCGTCAGAGCTTCCTGAGTCATGGACCTCACTGTCCCTTTGGCAACCTAGATTTAAAGTACTCCTGATCATGTCATTGGTAGAATGTATCTGGATCTTCAGGTAGTTTCTCCTGACCCTTCCTACACCATTGTTACCTCTCAGCTGGGATGTTGTGAACCACTTTCCACAAATAAAAGTCTAATTAAAATAGAGGTGAAAAGCCATGAGAAACTCAAGGCTTTGTGCCATTTCTATTGTTTTGTGAGTGCAGAAAGTTAGTTTCATTACATTTTTTTATTACTTATTTTTATTACATTTGCAAATGTTATAAACAATGGTGTTGTTGACAGTGAGGAGAATCGACTTAGGCTACAGTCGAATAACGACAAGCTGGTAAATCGGGCAGAGCAATGGCAGATGGAGTTTAACGATTTGTGAAGAAATGTATTTTGGGTTGCCTAAAAGGAAGGATAAGCATCATAAATGGTCAGTCTCTAGAGAGTACTGAGGAATAAATGCAACATAGTGTAGAAGTCCATAGATCCCTGATTGTATCAGCACAGGGAGACAGGATGCTGAAAAAGTCACACAGGATACTTGCCACCATTAGCTGGGGTGTAAGATACAACAAGGAAGAGTATTACAAATTTATAAAACATTTGTCATGCCACAGATGGAAGACCTTGTACAGTTCGGGGTCCTCACGATGGAAGGAATGAGTACATCTGTTGTCTGGGAAGGAATATCTCAATTATGAGGACAGAGTGGATAGATTGCATTTACATTCCCTGAAGCAGAGGAGACTCAGCGTTTTTTGATTAAGGTATACAAAATTATGAAAGCCATTGACTGAGTCAGTTGTGAGAATCTCTTCCCCATGATAGACACATCTAATATGAGAGGGCATGGTGCAAAGGTTTAGATGAGGTCTCAGAGGAAAAGAAAATCACGCAGAGGGTCTTAGATATAGGCCACATGTTACGTGAGAGAGTGGTGGAGACAGGTGAGAAAAGTCTGGGTGAGTTCTTAAAATACAAGGGCATAAGACTGTAGACCAAGTGGAGGTTAATGGGATTAGTGTAGTTTTGTTTGTGTTGGTCAGGGTGGGCTGAAGGGCTTTTTCTACATTTTATGGTTCTATGAAAACAAACTGTTTCACTAATGTCCTTCATGGAAGTGATCTTGGCAGTTGGTCTGCACCTTTACAAGAGTCTGGTTTTTATGGCAAATCAGGGCAAGAGGTGAAAGAAACAGGAAGGAGAATGGAGAATAATTTTAACTATTTACAAACCAACTAGAACCTTGTCAGAATCTTCCAATCCCACACTCTTCTAAAATCTCGCTTTCCACAATCTCAATGGACCACAGTATCTGGTGTCTGTGACAGCCATCACCACCTCATCACACACTGTCCTGACTTGTCTGCCATCCAGTGCTGTGTGAGCAAAAATTTCGTCTTTGTGGGTATCAGCAGACTGAAGCCATTACCTTCACTTCCTGTTGCAAACTTCACTCCCTCATCACTGACTCCACCCCTTTCCCTGGTAACTGTCTGAGGCTGAACTACCATGTTCATAACCACCATGAAGTATTTCACCCAAAGTTGAGTTTCTAAACACATACCTTAATCATCACCAATATTACTTATTTCCACCGCAGTAACATCACCTGACTTCACCTTTGTTTCAGTTCATCACATTTTTTTTATTTCAAAAATATACTTTATTCATAAAATACTTTAATGATCTGTACAGTTGGACATGCTATACATATGTAAACATTCCATTTACATTTACAGGAAAACAGAGTAATCATTCTTATTTACAGGTCTGTTTGATTATATTTTTAGCTGAGGCGTCAGCAGAGCCCAAATGACTGCGCGAGCCCCCTGTTCTTCTTTAGGCAGGCAGATGTTACACGGTCTTTCCCCACCGCGCCTTGGCGGCAGCTGCCCCAAGCTTCAGCGCGTCCCTCAACACATAGTCCTGGACCTTGGAATGTGCCAGTCTGCAACACTCAGTCGGGGTCAACTCCTTCAGCTGGAAGAGAGCGCCCAGAGAGCGTCCTTCACCGAGTTGATGATCCTCCAGGCGCAATTGATGTTTGTCTCGGTGTGTGTCCCGGGGAACAGGCTGTAGAGCATGGAGTCCCGCGTCACAGCGCTGCTCGGGACGAACCTCGACAAACACCACTGCATTCCTCTCCAGACTTCTTCTGCGTAGGCACATTCCAGAAGGAGGTATGTGACAGTCTCGTCCCCCCCGCAGCCGCTTCGAGGGCAGCGTGCGGTGCGGCTAAGAGTCCGGGCGTGCATAAAGGATCTCACAGGCAGAGCCCTTCTCACCACCAGCCAAGCCATGTCTTGGTGCTTGTTGGAAAGTTCTGGCGATGAGGCATTCTGCCAAATGGCTTTGACAGTTTGCTCAGGGAACCGCTCGATAGGATCCGCCCTCTCCTTTTCCCAAAGGGTCTCAAGGACACTACGTGCTGACCACTCTCTGATGGACTTGAGGTCAAAGGTGTTTTTCTTCATAAACATCTCCACGAAGGACAGATGATATGGAACGGTCCAACTGCTCGGAGCATTCCGTGGCAGCGAGGCCAGGCCCTTCCTTCGCAACACCGTGGACAGGTAGAACCTCAGTACGTAGTGACACTTGGTGTTTGTGTTCTGGGGATCCACGCACAGCTTGATGCAGCCACACACAAAGGTGGCCATCAGGGTGAAGGTGGCATTGGGTGTATTTTTTCCCCCGTTGCCCAGATCTTTGTACAGCGAGTCCCTTCGGACCCGGTCCATCTTTGACCTCCATATAAACTGGAAGATGGCCCAGGTGACTGCAGCGGCACAGGTTCTGGGAATAGGCCAGACCTCTGCCACATATAACAGCAATGACAGTGCCTCACACCTGATGACCAGGTTTTTTCCCGCGATGGAGAGTGACCGTAGCTTCCATCTGCCCAGTTTCTGCCTCACTTTGCTGATACGCTCCTCCCAAGACTTGGCGCACGCCCCAGCCCCTCCGAACCAAATACCCAACACCTTCAGGTGGTCGGTCCTGACGGTGAAGGGGATCGAAGATTGGTTGGCCCAGTTCCCGAAGAACATGGCCTCGCTCTTGCCTCGGTTTACCTTGGCTCCCGAGGCCCGTTCGAACTGGTCACATATGCACATGGGTCTGCGCACGGACAGCGGATCCGAGCAGAAAACGGCGACGTCATCCATGTACAGGGAGGCCTTAACCTGCAGGCCCCCACTGCCAGGAATAGTCACCCCTCTCAGGCTCGCATCCTTCCTGATGGGCTCGGTAAATGGCTCTATGCAGCACACAAACAAGGCAGGAGAGAGAAGGCAGCCCTGCCTGACTCCAGATCTGACTGGGAAGCTATCTGATTCCCATCCATTGATTGAGACTGCACTGACAATGTTGGTGTAGAGCAGTCTGATCCAATTGCAGATTCCCTCCCCAAAGCTCATTTTGAAAAGAACATCTCTCATATACCTGTGTGATATCCTGTCAAAGGCTTTCTCCTGGTCCAGGCTGATCAGGCAGGTGTCCAACCCTCTGTCCTGCATGTAGGCGATCGTATCCCTGAGGAGTGCGAGACTCTCAGCGATCTTCCTGCCCGGCACAGCACAGGTTTGGTCAGGGTGAATCACCAACCCCAGAGCAGACCTGACCCGGTTGGCGATTACCTTTGACAGAATTTTGTAATCCGCATTCAACAGTGAGATTGGTCTCCAAGTTTTAAGTTCCTCCCTCTCCCCCTTCCGCCTATAGATGAGTGTGATGATGCCTTTCCTCATGGATTCATTCATGGTACCTGCCCGAAGCATACTGACATATACCTCCAGCAGGTCCTGGCCAATCAAGTCCCACAGAGTGGAATAGAGCTCGACCAGTAAGCCGTCGCTTCCGGAAGTTTTATTCTTTTTGAAGGACTCGAGGGCCTTGGTCAGCTCGTCCAGAGATAGCGGCTAGTCCAGCCTCTCCCATGTTCTGTCATCTAAGACCTCCGTGATAGAGGACAGGAACGACTGGGAGGCCGTGCTATTGGTTGGCTTCGCGTCATACAGACTGGCATAGAAGGATTTACTGATCCTCATGACGTCAGCCTGAAATGACGTTATCGAGTCATCTTCTTCCTTCAGGCTGCTGAGCACGGAGCTCTCTTTGTGCACCTTCTGGAAGAAGAAACGTGAGCACGTCTCATCCTGCTCCACAGAGCGGACCCTGGACCGAAAGATTATCTTGGAGGCCTCTGAAGCAAAGAGCGAGGCTTGCTGGCCCTTCACCTCCTTGAGGTCCTCCGTGACATCCACCCCCATCGTCTGCAGCAGGAGCAGGTTCTGCATATTTTCCTGGAGCTGAGACAGTTTTCCCCGCCTCTTTCTCTCGTTCATCACATGCTGAAACTTTCATCCATATCTTTCTTTTACCTCTCGAATTAACTGTCTTCACTCGCAGCTGATAGGCGTTCCATATTCAACTTCTCAGTCATCTTGAGGTCAGGCAAGATTCCCCCGTGCTTACTCACACCCAATTCGTTTCACCCTGCCTTCAGTCTGTCCTCGCTGTATGCCAAAGCACTAAGATATTGAAATTCTAATTCTTATTTTGAAATTTCCCCATCGGAACTGCTACCCCAGCTTCACAACCCTCTGAAATACAGTTTGTCTGAATTCCAAACACCTAAGCATTTATGATTTTAAATGTCACACGAACAGAGCAATGTGAAAAGGATCTGCAGAGGACTGCAACATCATGGATTGTCTGTTGGGGTAAGATTTGCATAGGAGGATCCCAGTAAGACAACTTCGGAGGAAAGGCAGCCACCTGAACTGAAGAGTAGTTTGTCATAAGTTAGATGTCAAGGAGTAGTTAAGGCTGGGGGCATTCTTACAGCTGACGCCCATTGCACCACAGCTCCAGGTAACTAGGTGCATAGCTGAAGAAGAACAGGGGGCCCACACAGTCATTTTGGCTTTGCTGACGTCTCAGCTAAATATATGGATATATGATTGATAAATGTACAGACCTGTATATAAAAATGATAAATTCTGATCTCTGTATGTAATTGTTTATGTATGTATGGCATGACCAACTGTACAGGCCATCAAATTATTTTATGAATAAAGTATATTTTTGAAATAAAAAAAACTAGGTGCAAAGCAGCTCTTCCAACCAGCATCAATTCATGGCTTGGCTGATGGTGGGAAGGGCTCTGCCTGCGAGATCCTTTATGCATGCCTGGACTCTCTGCTGCACCACATGCTGCCCTCAAAGTGGTTGTGGAGGGGACGAGACTGTCACACACCTACTTCTGGAATGTGCCTACGCAAAGGAAGTCTGGAGATGAATGTAGTGGTGTTTGTTGAGCTCTGTGCTGTGGGACTCTGTGCTCTACGATCTGTTCCCTGGAACACACACCGAGACAAACATTAACTGTGCCTGGAGGATCATCAACTCGGTAAAAGATGCTCTTTGGTTTGTCCGAAACCTGTTGATCTTCCAGCTGAAGCAGCTGACCCCGACTGATTATTGCTGACTGGCACATTCTAAGGTCCTCTACTATGTGTTGAGGGACACGCTAAAGCTTGGGCAGCTGCCGCCACTGTGTCTGCCGAAGAAGAACAGGGGACCCACTCAGTAAGTATGACGCCTCGGCTAAATATATGGATAGTAAATGTACAGACCTGTATATGCGAATGATTACTCTATCTCTGTATGCAAAGAAATGGAATGTTTATGTATGTATGGCATGACCAACTGTACATATCATCAAAATATTTTATGAATAATGTATATTTTTGAAATTAAAAAGAAACTAGCAGCTGCAATCCTCTGGCAATCCCTCTGTCAGACACAGAATTGGACTGTGTGGAACCTGGTCTTGGCCTGATGATAGCAAAGCAGGGAAATGACCCTAGTGAGAAGCTGGGCAGCAACTTAGCCCTGTGAGGGTCTAACAGTTTGCCTACACCATGGGAATGCAGACAGCTGTGACAATGACAGCAGTAACCTCATCAACTGTAAAATGGGTGCTAAAATTGCTAGCATTAAGGTGCATAACATTAAATCTTCTAGGGGATGTATTTCTACTTTGGCCTTCATAGTCAACGTTAAAGGTGATGTCCTGTTTCTGCAGGAGTGTGGGATACCGCATCTCAGCAGTTACAGGAGATGGTCAAGCTTCTGGGCTCATGGGCTGTCAGTTTGGTCAGGGGGCAATGATAACTGTTCCTCCAACTTGGGTATCCTGCTGTGGGGAGGCAACGCCACCATCTCTGAGGTTAAGGAGGTAGTGGGTGGGCGCTTCCTCATCACTGATGTTATGTAAAGAAATGTTCCCCTCCAACTAGTTAATGTGTAGTCCCAGTGGGTAAGACTAGGGTTGGTCATCCTGCACCAGCTCTCACTGTTGCTGGCTACATCCAGGCTAGTCATTCTGGCTGGAGACCTCAATTGTATCATTGATGCAGATGGATGATCTGGCAGGGGTGGGGGGGAACAGTTCTGATGGAAACAGTCAAAGATGCCACGCTACACGATGTCTTCAATGTCTTTAGCACCCCCTGCACCCCTGCAGATGGAGCGCAGCGTGGATACACCTGGTCACAGGCAGACGAATCTATCCACTTAAGGATGGATTATCTGTTTGTGTCCCGAACGTTCTTGGTCAGATCCACTGATGTCAAGTCGGTGTTTTTTTCTGACCACTGTCTCCTGCTGGCTGATTATTATCTACAGCAGGCTAGTAAGGGAATGTGGAAGCTGAACACAAAGTTGTTGACCCCAGGAAACTGTCCCAACTCCAGGAACTTGAGAACACAAAGGTGTTCAAGAGGCGAGAGAGAGGCGGGGCAAGCTGTCCCAGCTCCAGGAAAGTATGCAGAACCTGCTCCTGCTGCATACGATGGAGGTCGATGTCACAAAGGACTTCCAGGAGATGAAGGGCCAGCAAGCTTCACTCTTTGTCTTAGCGGCCTCCAACATAATATTCCAATCCAGGGTCCGCTCCGTGGAGCAGAACGAGATGTGCTCATGTTTCGTCTGCCAGAAGGTGCACAAGGAGAGCTCAGTGCTCAACAGCTTGAAGTAAGAAGGTGGCTCAGTAATGTCATCTCAGGCTGACATCATGAGGATCAGCAAATTCTTCTGTGCCAGTCTGTATGACTCAAAGCCAACCGACAGCGCAGCCTCCCAGTCGTTCCTGTCCTCTGTCACAGAGGTCTTAGACAACAGAACATGGGAGAGGCTGGACCAACCACTATCTTTGAATGAGCTGACCAAGGCCTTCAAGTTCTTCGAAAAGAATAAAACTCCCGGAAGCGATGGCTTACTAGTCGACCTGTATTCTGCTCTATGGGACTTGATTGGCCAGGACCTGCTGGAGGTGTATGTCAGTGTACTTCTGACAAGTACCATGAGCGAATCCATAAGGAAAGGCATCATCACCCTCATCTACAAGCAGTAGAGGGAGATGGAGGAAATTAGAAATTAGCGACCAATCTCGCTGCTAAATGTAGATTACAAAATCTTGGCAAAGGTCATCGCCAACCAGGTCAGGTCTGCTCTAGGATGGGTGATTCATCGCGACCAAACCTGCGCTGTACCTGGCAGGAAGAGTCTCACTCTCATCATGAATATGATTGCCCACGTGCAGGACAGAGGGGTGGATGCCTGCCTCATCAGCCCGGGCCAGGAGGAAGCCTTTGACATGATATTGCACACATACATGAGAGATGTTCTCTCCAAAATGGGCTTTGGAGAGGGAATCTGCAATTGGATCAGACTGCTCTACACCAACATTGTCAGTGCAGTCTCAATCAATGGGTGGGAATCAGATAGCTTCCCAGTCAGATCTGGAGTCAGGCAGGACTGCCCTCTCTCTCTCCTGTTGTTTATGTGCTGTATTGAACCATTTAACAAGTCCATCAGGAAGGATACGAGCCTGAGATGGGTGACTATTCCTGGTGGTGGGGGCCTACAGGTTAAGGCCTCCCTGTACATGGATAATGTCGCTGTTTTCTGCTTGGACCTGGTGTCCATACACAGACTCACATGCATCTGCGACCAGTTTGAATGGGCCTTGGGAGCCAAGGTAAACCGGGGCAAAAGCAAGGCCATGCTCTTTGGGAACTGGGCCGGCCAATCCTATATCCCCATCACCATCAGGATTGATTACCTGATGGTGCTGGGTATTTGGTTCAGAGGGGCTGAAGCGTGCGCTAAGTCTTGAGAGGAGCGTATCAGTAAAGTAAGGCAGAAACCGTGCCGATGGGAGCAACAGTCGATCTGCATCGTGGATAAAAACCTGGTCATCAGGTCTGAGGTACTCTCAGTGCTGTTATATGTGGCACAGATCTGGCCTATTCCCAGAACCTGTGTCGCCGCAGTCGACCAGGCTATCTTCCGCTTCACATGGACCAGGTCCGAAGGGACATGATGTATAAAGATCTGGGCAAAGGAGGAAGAAATACACCCAGTGCCACCCTGATGGCTCCTTTGTGTGTGGCTGCATCAAGCTGTGCGTGAATCCCCGGTACGCAAACACCAAATATCACTACGCACTGAGGTTCTACCTGTCCCCGGTGTTGCCCAGGATGGGCCTGGCCTCGCTGCCATAGAATGTTCCAAGTTGTTGGACCGTTCCGTATCACTTGTCCCTCGTGGAGAAATTTATGAAGAAAAACGCCTTTGACCACAAACCCATCAGGAAGTGGTCAGCACATAGTGTTGGGATCCTTGAGATCCTTTGCTCAACAGGATCTACCTTCTCCTTTTCCAGTTCCCTGAGAAGACTGTCAAAGTCATTTGGCAGAATGCCTCATTGCCAGAACTTTCAAACAAGCACCAAGACGTCGCATGGCTGATGGTGAGAAGGGCTCTGCCTGTGAGATCCTTTATGCACACCCGGCATCTCTGCACCACCGCACGCTGCCCTTGAAGCGGCTGCGGGGGGGGCGAGACTGTCACACACCTCCTTCTGGAATATGCCCATGGAGAGGAAGTCTGGAGAGGAATGCAGTGGTGTTTGTCGAGGTTTGTCCCGAGCAGCACCGTGCTCTACATTCTGTTCCCCGGGATGCACACTGAGGTGAACATCAACTATGCCTGGAGGATCATCAACTCAGTGAAAGACGCTCTTTGGTCTACTCGAAGCTTGCTGGTCTTCCAGCTGAAGGAGTTGACTCTGACTGAGTGTTGCAGACTGGCACATTCCAAGGTCCAGGACTATGTGCTGTGGGGCGTACTGAAGCTTGGGCAGCTGCCACCAAAATGCAGTGGGGAAAGACCACAGTGTAAGGACCTCTTGCCAAAGAATAACAGGAGGCCCATTCAGTAATTGGGCTCCGCTGTCTCCTCAGCTAAATGCCAAGATGCCGGGTGGTTAACATATAAAATTGTAAATACCAATGATGCAGTCTGTTCTCTGATTGTAAAGATAGTATACATCGGAATGACATCATCAACTGTACAGGTACCATAACGTTCTTTAAATAAAGTATATTTTTGAAATAAAAAAGAAATTAAGGGCCAAACACTACATCACTCCATTGTTTCCCTCCTCCTCTAACCAAAAATAAAAGTGGAGTGGTTGAGAAATGTGCTATTGTAAAACTTTTATTGGACATAGAGGAAGCGTTTTGGCTCTAGAAACTTCAGAGAACAGTTGCTCAGCAAAACGTACAGATATGCTCATGCAAAGTTCTTTTTACTTTTTAGCTTTACAGCAGTTAAGATAGTTGTTAGGCCAGTCGCATGTTCTTACAGCAGGATGTGGGAGCTCAATGAGACTTCCATCATCCCTGAGGACGACATGTAAAGGAGTGCACCCAGCTGCAGCTCCTGGTAGACCGTTTTAGGGAGCTAGATCATTTGAGATAAAAGCAAATTACTGAGGATGCTGGAATCTGAAACCAAAAGAGAAAATGCTGGAAAATCTCAGCAGGTCTGGCAGCATCTGTAAGGAGAGAAAAGAGCTGATGTTTCGAGTCTAACTGACCCTTTGCCTCTCCCTGGTAGTCACCCAGCTCTTTGACAAATGGAGTAGGCAGAGAGTGCAGGATTTCCCTGTGGCCATTCCACTCAAAAACAAGTATAACATTTTGGACACTGCTGGGGGGAATGACCATTCAGGGGAAAGAAGCAATAGCCAATTTAGTGGCACTAGGACTGGCTCTGTGGTACAGAGGTAAGAGCACCTCAGTGATAGGGGATTCAATTGTCAGGCGGACAGATAAGAGATTCTGTGGCTGCAAACTGGAATTGATGATGATGTGTTGACTCCCAGATGCCAGAGTCGAGATGTCTCAGAACAGCTGCTGAACGTTCTCAAGAGTGAGGGTGAATGGCCGGAAGTCATTGGGCATTTTGACACAAATGACACAGGTAGAAATAGGGATGAGATCCTCCAGATTGTAGAGAGCCTGGAAAAAAGTTGAAAACCAGGATCATCTTTGGATTACATCCAGTGCAATGTGTTAGTGAGGGTAAGAACAGAAAGGTATGGTCGATGAATGCATGGCTCAAGTATTGGTGCAGGAGCAGAGATTCAGATTTTTAGATCATTGGGATCTTTTCTGGGGCAGAGGTGACCTGTTCAAGGGTGACATTTTGCATTTGAACTGGAGGATGACCAATACTTTGGCTGCCAGGTTTGCTAGTGCTGTAAGGGAGATTTTAAATTGATTGCAGGGGGATGGTTTTCTCAACATCAGGGAGGCAACTGTGAGGCTGGAAGGAGATACAGTAATCAGAAAGAATGGGTAGAAAAGACAGGTCAGGCTGGAATATGACAGGAAACAAGGAATGCCTGTTGGATTAAATTGCATTTATTTCAATGCAAGAGGGCTGACAAGTAAGGCTGACGAACTCAAGGAGTAGATAAATATGTGGGATTGGGATATTATAGCCATTACAGAAACGTGGCTAAGGGAGGGACAGGACTGGCAGCTTAATGTACCAGGGAACAGATGCTTTAGGTGGGACAGAGGTGGTGGAAGGAGAGAAGGGGGAGTTGCATTTTTAAAAAAGGTAAGTATCACAGTAATAGCCAGAGATGAAATAACTGAAAAATCATCCAGTGAAATAAGAGGTGAATATTGATATTATTGGGGTTGCTATTTCGGCCCCCAAATAGACAACAGGAATTAGAGGAACAAATATGCAGGTAGATTAGGAAGACATGCAGTGGCAATAGGGTTGTCATAGTCGGAGATTTGATTTTTCCCTCACATAGACTGGGACTGCCTGAGTTCTGCCTGAGCTTAGATGGGGTGGGATTTGTTCAGTGCATTTATGAAAGTCTCCTCAAGCAAAAGATAGAGGCTCCAACTCTGAAAGGGGCAAGACTCAACATGCTCTTGGGAAATAGGGTAGGACAGGTGACAGACATGATAGTTTGGGACCCGTGACCATAGTTCTATTCATTTTTAAAAAAAACTATGGAGAAGGACAAAACTGGTCCACAATTTCAGGTTCTAATTTGAGTCAAGGCAAACTTTGAAGGAAGTAGTTAAGAGCTTACATGTTAAAAATTGGAGTTTTTCTTTGCAGGCAAAGTGACCTCTGGCAAGTGGGGGGACATTAAAAGTGAGATAGTTAGAGTTCAAGGTCTGTATCTTCCTGTAAGGTGAAGGGCAAGTTTGGCAGGAATAGGGAACTCAGAATGACATGAGATATTGAGGCTTTGACCAGAATAAAAAGGAGACGTGTCTCAAATAAGGCTGCTGGGATCAACGGAATCCCTGGAGGTGTATATGAAATATAGGGGTTTACTGAAGAAGGGAATCAGGAGGGTGAAAAGGGGGTACAGACAGGCTTGGCTGCGAAGATTAGGGTGAATCCAAAGATGTGCTTTAAGTATTTTAAAGGAAAACGAATAACTAAAAAGAGAATAGGGCCCCTCAAGGACCAAGGTGGACATTGTATGTGTCGAAGTGCAGAAGATGGGTGAGGTTCTCAATGAATATTTCTCCTCTGTGTTACCATGGAGAAAGACATGGAAACTTGGGAACTCGGGGAACTTAGCGACATATCTTGGGGACAGTTAGTATGGCATTGTTGAGGGGATATCACATCTGCAAGGATCTCTCTACAAGGATCTCAGTGAGTCCCTCTCTCACTGCACCCTCCAGGTCATCTCCTCTGCCCTGAAGCTCTTCAGCTATGCCCTCAAACAGACTCGCTACCACAGTCACATCCCCTCTACAGGGATATCACATCTGACCAACATAATTCAATTTTTCAAAGAAGTGACCAGGTCTCTGAATGAGGGCAATGCTTTTAGATTAGATTAGATTACAGTGTGGAAACAGGCCCTTTGGCCCAACAAGTCCACACCGACCCGCCGAAGCGAAACCCACCCATACCCCTACATTTACCCTTACCTAACACTACGGGCAATTTAGTATGGCCAATTCACCTAACCTGCACATCTTTGGACTGTGGGAGGAAACCGGAGCACCCGGAGGAAACCCACGCAGACACGGGGAGAACGTGCAAACTCCACACAGTCAGTTGCCTGAGTCGGGAATTGAACCCGGGTCTCTGGCGCTGCGAGGCAGCAGTGCTAACCACTGTGCCACCGTGCCGCCCACTAAACAGGTCATCAAGTCATTGAGATCTACAGCACAGATAAAGACCCTTAAGCCCATCAGGTCCACACCAACCCTCCAACTCCACACAGTCAGCCGCCTGAGGCAGGAATTGAACCCGGGTCTCTGGCACTGTGAGGCAACAGTGCTAACCACTGTGCCACCGTGCCACCCACAAATGTCATCTACTTTGATGTCATCTACTTAGAATTCAACAGGTCTTTTAATAAGATCCTACATAGGAGACTGATAGAGAACATAGGAGAAAGTGAGGTCTGCAGATGCTGGAGATCAGAGCTGGAAATGTGTTGCTGGAAAAGCGCAGCAGGTCAGGCAGCATCCAGGAACAGGAGAATCGACATTTCGGGCATAAGCCCTTCTTCAGGAATGAGGATAGAGAACATAGTAATGTTCAGCAAACTCTGAACATCCATGGACTCCAAAAAATTTGGTAAATTGGATCCATAATTGGCTGAGTGGCAGAAAGCAGAAGGTGAGGTGGAGGAGTGCTTCTCCAACCTGGAAGTCTGTGTTCTGTAGGACCATGGGCGTCACTGTTGGGGCTCTTGCTGATTGTGACTTATCAGAGATTTGATGAGTTAATTGCAGATGATGTAAACACTTCTGAGGTGATGAATGGTGAGGAGAATGGCCTCAGATTATAGGAGGATACAATGGACTGATCAGATTCAATATGTATAAATGTGAGGCTGCATATATTAATAGATTTATCCAATGCAGGAAAAGTTCTTTGGACCATTGAGTCTGCACTGGTATAACTACTTCTGGCATCTTACACTGTGCCCAGAGAGAAACTAAATATTTGTTTCAGAGCCCTGCAATCTTCTAACTTGCCTCCCACAGCAGCCAAGCATAAAATTCATCCAGGCCAGGAGATCTATTTGTTTTTAAGCCCAACAGAGGCTCCAACAACTCTCCATTTCTTATGTGCAACTTCTACACAGTTGTTTTCCTGAATTCTGTACCAACATTCTTCTTTTCCAGAGTGAAGACCAAAGAGAAGTATTCATTTAACACCCTTCCAGATCTTTCACAGTCAAATTACCTCATAGGTCCCTAATAGGTCCTACTCTTTCATTGGTTAACCTCTTCCCTTTACTGTGTTCATAAAATATTTTAGGATTCTTCCATATCCTGTTTGCAAGTCCATGTTCATGCCCCATTTTATCTCTTCTAATTCGCTCCTGCACTTCCTGTATTCCTCTAGAACCAAGGCTGAATTTGGCTAGCCAACAGCCTTTCTTCAGAGAATCCTTACAGTGTGTAAACAGGTCATTTAGCCTACTGAATCCACACTGACCCTCTGGAGAGCATCCCCACCCGGACGAACCGCAGTCCCTGCATACTATGGAAGATTTAGCACCTTTGGACTGTGGGAGAAACCAGAGCACGCAGTGGGACTCTGGGAAGCACCAAGGATCAGAGAAACCTTGATGTGCATGTTCATCAGGGCAAGTGGATAAGTGGTTCAGAAGGCATATGCGTTGCATGCCTTTATTTGCTGAGGCAAAGAGCTTAAATACGGGGGAGTTATGCTAAAACTATATAAAATGTTGGTTAAGCCACAGCTAGAGTATCACGCGCAATTTGGAATCCACAATAAAAGGAGGGATGTGATAGCACTAGAGATGGTACAGAGGAGATATATCAGAATATTGCCTGGGCTGGAGACTTTCAGTAATGAAGAGAGATTGGACAGATTTGGGTTGTTTCACTTAGAGTAGAGCAGATTGAGAGGAGAAATGATTGAGATGTGTTCAATTATGAGGGGCATAGATAGGGTATCCCTCACCATCAGACGCCTGGAGGAAGAATGCCTCATCCTCTGCCTCGGAACACTACAACCCCAGGGCATCAATGTGGACTTCAACAGTTTCCTCATTTCCCCTTCCCCCACCTCACCCTAGTTCCAAACTTCCAGCTCAGCAGGGTCCCCATGACTTGTCCGGACTTGTCCTACCTGCCTATCTTCTTTTCCACCTATCCACTCCACCCTCTCCTCCCTGACCTATCACCTTCATCACCTCTCCCACTCACCTATTGTACTCTATGCTACTTTCTCCCCACCCCCACCCTCCTCTAACCATCCTGTACCTCTAATGAATCAGTGCAAATATTCAACAAAGGAAGGTTTGAGGCGTAACTTTCAGATCAACAAGTATCAATCAAAGATTAACAAGGATTAATAAAATTTTCAAACAAAGACTGCAGAACTATTTTCCCAGTTTTCCCTCCAACAACTTTTCCTCCCTGTTTATGTTTATATGTTTGTGTGTATAAGGGGGTGTTTTCAAGGAGTCAACAGATTTAATTTGTAATGTTTACCTAATTTAGTTTAATTGTTTACCTGTAGAAAGAAACTAACAATCTCTTTAAATAGTGGTTTCTTGGTAAATGCAGAAACCTGGTCTGTACGCTCTATCAGGCAGCATCCGATGAGCAGCAAAATCGTGTTTCGGGCAAAAGCCCTCATTTTATTCCTGATGAAGGGCTTTTGCCCGAAACGTCGATTTTGCTGCTCGTCGGATGCTGCCTGAATTGCTGTGCTCTTCCAGCACCACTGATCCAGAAGATGTATGCTCTATCAGCCTGGGCCTGAAAATCATGTGAATTGAATTGAACTGAATTGAATTGGATTGAATTGAATTTATTGTCCCGTGTACTGAGGGACAGTGAAAATCTTTGTCATGTGAACAACACAGGCAGGTCACAGAGTTAAGTCACATAGAAAAGTAAATAATAGGTAAACAGTGGCAAAACAAAAACACAGGTGCAGGTGAATGTTAAGAGTTTGTGAGTTCTTTCAGTATTCTAACAACAGTAGGGTAGAAACTGTTTCGAATCCGGCTGGTGTGTGTGATTAGATTAGATTAGATTACTTACAATGTGGAAACAGGCCCTTCGGCTCAACAAGTCCACACCGACCCGTAACCCACTTAGACCCATTCCCCTACAGTTACCCCTTCACCTAACACTACGGGCAATTTAGCATGGCCAATTCACCTGACCTGCACATTTTTGGACTGTGGGAGGAAACCGGAGCACCCGGAGGAAACCCACACAAGACACTGGGAGAATGTGCAAACTCCACACAGTCAGCCGCCTGAGGGTGGGATGAATTTTGATTTGTCCAGGCCGAGTTCACTACTCTCTGTAGCCATCTCCGATCTTGAACGGTACAGTTGCCATACCAGGTAGTGATCTAGCAGCATCAAAGGAGCAAGAGAATCGACGTTTCGGGCATAAGCCCTTCTTCAAGAGAAGAAGGGCTTATGCCCGAAACGTCGATTCTCCTACTCCTTTGATGCTGCCTAACCTGCTGTGCTTTTCCAGCAACACATTTTTCAACTCTGATCTCCAGCATCTGCAGTCCTCACTTTCTCCCAGGTAGTGATCAAGACAGAGTGCTCTCGATGGCGCACCTATAAAAGTTGGCAAGGGTATTTGCCATCATGCTAAATTTTCTCATCTGCCTGAGGAAGAAGAGGTGTTGTTGGGCCTTTATAACCAGTGCGTCCACATGAAGAGTCAAGAAAGCTTATTGTTGATGACCACTCCCAGGAGCTTGACACTCTCTACTCGTTCCACCACTGTGCTGTTAATGTGTGTGTGGGGGGGGGGGGGGCATGAATAACAGCCCACTGAAAGTCAATAATGAGTTCCTTGGTTTTGTCTGCATTGAGAGCTAGGTTGTTCTCAGTGCAACATTTTTGCAGATCTCCCACCTCCCATCATAGTCTGTTTCATCGCCATGTGAGATTCAACCGACTATGGTGGTGTCATCAGCGAAGTTGTAAATGGCGATGCAATCATGGGTATACAGCGAGTACAGTAGGAGGCTGAGTATGCACCCCTTGGGGAGCTCCAATGTGAGTTTTCCAGAAATCAGGGCGGGGGACGGAGCTGTAGGCATCTTTCACAGTGGTGTAGCAGTGGTCTATAATGTTTGGGCCCCTGTTCTGTTGGTACTTGGGCAACACCTTCCTTTGATTGGCTTGATTAAAGTCACCAGTTTGGTTTGGGATTTTGTATTTTTTCAAAAAACTTGAAACTTTTGTGATGACTGCAGGAATAGTGGGGCTCAATTTCTAGTGCACTATCCCATTAAGTTGAGGCAAATGTAAGTAAACGCTTTGTTTCCACAAGGAATGTGTGGTGGTCACTCTCATCAATACTGTCATGTATAGACTCCTCTGTAACAGGTAGATTTGTGAGATTGAGGTTAAGTATATTAAATTTTCTTGTTGGTTTCCTCACCACTTGAACAGATCTAGACAGGATTCAGCTCGCTCAGCTAGCAATGGTGCTAACAGCACCTTTATAGGTTGTGGCCTTTGAAGTTCAATCCACACTCTTGCTACACATGAGGAGTGATGTAGGGTGGTGGGTGGTAACTAGCTTGAGATTCTTAATAATTCCACCAACTGGCATTATTTATTCTTTTTACTCTGTCCAGACCCCTCATGACTGAGCACCTTTATCAAATCACCTCACAACATTTTCTTGTCTGAGAAAACCTGCCCCAGCCTCACCAACCTTTCCACATTTACGAAGATTTTCACCTCAGACCATTCTTGCAAATCTTTTCTGCACCCTCTCTAAAATATAGGGACAGGAAGAGGCCATTCTGTGTCTGTTTCAGTTTAAATTGAGTTGGTCACGTTGCATTCTTGTTTCAACCAAGGCTTTTCAAGTACCTGAGCCTATTCTTAGCAGCAGGACAATGTTGTTACATTCCGGGTAACTAGTTGATGAAGCATGAAACTAGAGCCAGTCTTTGCTTGGAATAGATTTATTCACAGTCAAATGTTATTCTAATTTTGTGTCAGTATTTTGCTGTTACACTCATGCGCAGAACTAATCTCTGAACTCCACCTGTACGTGTTTAACTTCAATTTGTGCAATTCACAGAAGCTATTCAGCCTGTTAATACAGGAAAATAACAAGGCCATACAACCTCTCAGATGTCTTGTTCAGGATCTAGTGATGGTACTTTAGACATATACAGAAGACAGAGACATAGCTATACAGAGGCAAGAAGTGGCTATTCAGACCTTCAAATTATTTAAGAATAATTTATCCCCTCATTGAAAAATAAATAAGATCAGTCTGCCTGAACTGTCCTATACAAGAACTGGTGCAGGTCATTCAGACCTGAAAGCTCCCTCTATGCTGTCCCATCAAGCCCTTCCAGAAAGGGGCAGAATTAGTAAGGCAAAGCTTCCTTAACCTTGCTCTTTCAAATGTTCTTAGGACAAAAGGACTATATATTTAAATATCCTGCAAATCAACACTGTTTTGAAAGAGGTTTCCAAGGAAGGTGAAACTTGGGTTAGAGAGTAAAGTTGCCTCTACACCTACCCCATCAGTATTTCCCTTGTACCTGCTGCAAAGGTTAAAATTAGTAAAAGTAATTCTAGATTGTTCTATTAAATCCTTCCAAGGTAGATACAGCATGGGTTAGATAAACATAAAACTCCTACCAGAGTGTTCTATCAAGCATGGTCAAGGCAGATACAGAGTTTTCTCTACACTGTAGCAATCTATTAAATGGACCCAAGACAAATGTCGGGCAAAACATGCGTTACACTGCCCAATTAAATTCATCCAATGAAGGTATAGCATAGGTTAGCTGGATGTTAAATTTCCCTCTCGAGTATTGCATCAAGTGAACAGGGACAGTTTTTTGAACAAAGTGTTCTTTTTCCACTGTCCCATTCAACACCCTCAGGACAGATATAACATGACTTGATGAAAAGTAAACTAACACTTCAATCTACTATTCTCAGACCTGACAGAGCACAGAATTAATAAAAAGGTACCAGATCAGGGAGAGACAGACTACATAGAGAGTAAACCTCCCACAGATAAGAACATAAGAATTAGGAACCAGAAAACACAACACTGGCCATTTAGTCTGCTTCACCATTCAATTCAATTATAGCTGATCTTTGATCTCAAGTCCAGTTTTCTGCTCAGTTCCCACATCTTTTGGTCAGGGTTGTCAGCAAAATTCACACAGGACACTGTTTCACATCTTTTAGCTGCTACAGAGTTGTAAATGTCTCTTTTTCAGTCTGCAGGTGGTCTATAAGTTCTCCAGGTTCCCTGTGGCTACTGACTTGAATTTCTTGATGGGTTACATTTGGGAATATAAAACACAATTTCAAAAACTGCTAATACCACAATTTTTAGGTGTGCAGTAAACAGAAAGAATGAGTTCAAGAGAACAGGGAGGCTCAAATACTGAGTGGGCACATATTAGGCTGCAACTTCTGAGGTGATTTATCTTGGTAGAAAAGTTGAAGAGAGACAGTCCATTCTGAATGGGGATGATGCAAGGACAGAAAGAAAGACAGAGAGAGGGTGTGTGTGTGTATATATTAATTTGTGCCAGACTTTAGGAATGTCATGAAGTCTTCAGTGAGGATACAGAAAATATTTACTGACGTAGTTTTAGAATTGATAGATAGTAGCTTCATGGATAGGTGGGAGAAGCTGGTGTCCTCCTGAGAGACAAGATTGAAAGAAGATAGGTATCTACTGCCAGGAAAGTAGAAGATAGTGCAAATAAAAGAAGTAGTTCCTAATGACTGAATGGTTAAGAATGGGAATGGTTGAAAAACCAGAGTTAACATCAGGACAAATGTCTTTGTACAAATGGATAGGAATATGAATACACTGCCTGATAAAGTGTAGATGAAGATTCAAGAATAGGATTTAGATAAATGTTTGGCCTTTAAAAATTTCAGGAATATGTGAAAAGAACGGCAAAGTTGGAATAAATTGCATTGCTGTTAAAAAGAGCTAGTGAAAAGATGGTGGACTGAATGCCTCTGTGCTAAAGTATTCCCTGATTCTGTGAGTATTATTGCACCCATTTCCAACATGAAGACCAGTTCATTCTCTCCCTATCTGTCCCCTCGGAAAGCAATAGTATTGTGAATCTTTAATTTGTTGTTTAAAACTGGCTGTTTCTTTGATCACCAAATCTCCTCCCCTCACATAAAAAAAAATTGTGCTGCAAGAGGATAGTTCTCAGTCCAACAGAGTGCAGATTAATTTGATATGATGATGTATTGAGTTGAGTCAGACTATCTGTGCTGGTATTGGTGTTGGTGGAAATATACCTGGTACCTCCTCAGGTTTGTTTCTTTGTGGCTCTGGTCTTGTTAAAAACAAATTCCATGTTGTTCTATGTATTGTGGTTTGCATTTTTCTGGAATAAAGACCCAGCTGAATCATTGATTCCTAAAATATCCTGTGGATTCACATCATGTTTCAAAGCATCACTTTCTTCTGAGCTGCTCTGGCTGTTCCACTGAATTAATGCAATATGCTTGAATTCCTGTGTATCAGTAGGTTGCTTCCCAAACCCATAAAAATTCCAAACAGTGTCTGGAGAATGCAATGGCACAGGATTAGAACACTCTTGCTGCTTAATAGGGAATTCCATTTCCCAAGATTGGTCAGAATCTGTACTGAATCCATACAATCTGGATCTTGCAGTGTCTGTCCTCCACATCTCCTTGATGACTGCACTATTCGGCTTCCTACTTCCTTCTTCTTCAGGATGAGACAAATCTCTTTCTTCTGAATTTGAAGCTTTTTTATTTGTCATTTTCATCCCTTGCACCTCAGTTCTCACAGAGTCTGTCTTCACACTGAAATCACCAGTCAATTCCAATCCTGGGCTCTTCGTGCTTGGAGATCCTGTCTTTTGTTTCGGAGATTCCAAGTCCCGGGATGCTCCATATAAACATAACTTGGTAATCGTTTTCCTCAGTTTTTGAACTGCTTTTCCAGCATTGCCCTTCCCTTCTTGCAGTTTATTAGAAGCTCCTCCAATGGATTTATCAGGACTGAAAGAAAACTGGTGAACAGGTCCAATTTTCTGTACTGGTGTCTTTGAAACACGAGAATACAAAGAGGTCAGGGCATTGGCCATCGTTGTAAGCACTTCAATTTGTCGAAACCGACCTGAAAGAAGATCAAATTTGTAAGACAAACAGATACCCTTTGTTTAACTCTACAGCAAAGCTCCCATATAATGATATTTTGACAGAATAAAAAAATCTAATGACATTTCATAGCAGTGATTTTCTATCAAACTTATATGGAGCAACATCAACAGTCATTATGAAAAGTACCCAAAGGTTTGGTTAGAGATAGGTTAGAGATAGATTTTCATGGGGAACGTAAAAGGTAGAAGAGGCTGAGAAGGTTAAGAAAGAAATTCAAGACAACGCAAAAGTGGAGGAATGCTGAGGTCCTGTCCCAAACCAGAGGAATGTATGTTGACAGGTTGAGTTAGAGCACTGGATGATAGGAGCAGGAGTCAACAATTTAGCAACTCAAGCCTGTTTCTTGTAAAACACCATTACTGATATATAACCGAACTCCAACTTCCTGCCGAATAACAAAACTATGAATAGCAAATTTAAAATTAATAACATATATCAACCTGCCTATTCCTCTTAATTGCTCAAACCTTTAATCAAATCACGCTTTAATTTTTCAAATTCCAAGGAATACGTTTCCTTGCGTGCTCTGACATTGCAATTTATCCCTCTGTGATGCCGAATTTAAGAAGTGAAGAAATCAAACCGGATTCAAAACATCCACAGTATTTTGCATTTATGTGATATATTAATCATATTTCAATGAGACAGTGAAAAAGCATTGTAATTTTGATCGAGAATTAGACTCCTTTTGGAAATTTAAGATGCCAAAAGGTTGGACCTTGATGGGCCACAATGTCTTTGTCATTCCAAAAGTATTTTTCACTCTGGACTGTAACTTACTTGCCAGTGTGTAACTGGGATTTTCTTCTCCCAGCCTCTTTACTTGAGCTTCTAAGAACACCCTAAAATTTATTCCATTTGCATGAGATGCGCAGCTGAAAAAGCGGGATGGAATTTTTGCTGTAATATTGGGCTCTTCCATTCCAAAACCAAGGTTGTACAGAATCTCCTCAGGGTCTTCTCTGTACATGTCCAGTATTTCAGAGACACTAGGAACAAAGAATTGTTTAGAGTGAGAGAGTGAGTTAATGGCCGTTATGATCAACATTTGGATCCCATATCCAATGGTGATGAAGAGGAATGAGACTGTCTCTTTGTGGACTGGTTGACTATCACACAAGTTATTGAATATTCATGAAGCTAATCCTAAACCTAGTGATCAGAAAAACTTCATAGTCAGAAATTAAGCTTGAACTAAAATGAAATACTGTTATACTTTTTGTTGCATTTTTGTAATGGAGGTGATGGCATGCAAACACGTTGAATTATAAAATAGAAAAGAACTAAGCTACAATAGAGCAGAGAAATCAACACAATCTGCATTAGCTGTGCAGCAGCACAACCCAATTCAGAAAGTAAAATAATTCTGCAACATTCTTCATTATGGTTTAAGTTATAAAGCTTCTTGAAGTTTCCTACTATCTAGTATTGAAGCATTCAAGGCCAATTTCTAACTTAAACTAAGTTCAGTAACATCAGAAAAATCTGTTTTCTGACCTAAACTCATTTCTTTAAACGACCATAGAATAAGAGTGTCACTAGCTGGCCAGTATTTATTGCCCATCTCTGTTGGCAAGGTGATGCAGAGCTGCCTTCCTGCTCAGACCATATAGTCCCACAATGCCCTTATGGAGAGAATTCCAGAATGTTTCCCAATGAAACTGAAGGATCAGTAAGATATTGAATATATGAGTTGGGCTGTCATGTCAAGGTTGTACAGGACATAGGTGAGGCTGCTCTTGGAGTACTGCGTACAGTTCTGGCCACCCTGTTATAGGAAGGATATTATTAAATTAGAGAGGGTTCAGAAAAGATTTCAATTAGATTGCTTACAGTGTGGAAACAGGCCCTTTGGCCCAACAAGTCTATACTGACCCTCTGAAGAGCATCCCACCGAGACCCATTTCCCTACACCTAAAACTACGGGCAATTTAGCATGGCCAATTCACCTAACCTGGACATCTTTGGACTGTGGGAGGAAACCGGAGCACCTGGAGGAAACCCACGCAGACACGGGGAGAATGTGCAAACTCCACACAGACAGTTGCCCAAGATGGGAATTGAACCCGGGTTTCTGGCACTGTGAGGCAGCAGTGTGCCACCGTACCACCCAGCCTTTATCACGATGATGTTTGGACTAGAGGCTGGAACTTTTGTTATTGGAGCAGAGGAGGTTAGGATGGCTTCATAATAGTTTATAAAATCATGACAGGCAAGGGCAAAGTATTTTCACTATGACGCAGGAGTTCAAAACTAGAGAGCATATTCTTTAGGTGAGAGGTAAAAGATTTAATAAGGACATATGAGGGGTAACATCTGCACATCGGAGTGGTTCTTATGTTGAATGAACTGGCAGAGAAAGTGGTAAATGCAGGTATAGTCACAATATTTAAAAGACATTTGGAAAGGTTCATGAATAGGAAAGATTTAGAGGGAGTATGGGCCTGATGTCTGCAAGTGGAACTAGTATAGTTTGGGGAAACATGGTGGTCATGGACAAGTTGGACTCAAGGGTCTATTATTCTGTGATTCCATTTCCAAATCAGGATTGTGAATGGCTTGGAGGGGAATTTGCAAGTATTAGCAATTTAATTTTTCCTATGCCCTTGTCCTATATGGAAGTGGTTGTGGTTGGAACCTAGAGTTTAAGTAATTTGATAAATGTTTGCAATGCATCTTGTAGATTTTACCTGCTGCTGCTAGTACTGAGCATCAGTGGTGGAGGGAATGGATGTTTGAAGATGTGGTGCCAATCAAGCAGGCTGCTTTGTTCTGGATGGTGTAAACCTTCATTGCTTTGGATAGTGTCAAGATGGCAATTGCCTGGCATTTCTGAAATGCGAATACTACTAATTAATTTTCAACCCAAGATTGAATATTGTCCAGGACTTGCTCATTTGGGCATGGACTGTTTCAATATTCAAGGAGTCACAAACATTGCTGAACATTGTGCAATCACCAGTGAACACCGACCTTATGATGAAGCAGTTGAAGGTGTTTCGGTTTAGGACACTATCCTCAGAAACCCCTAGAGAAATGTTTTTAAGATAAGATGACTGGCCTCTAACAATCACAATCATCTTCCTCTGTTCCAGGTATAGCTTGAACATGCAGAGAGCTTCCCTTTGATTCCCAATGATTTCAGTCTTTCTAAGAATTTTTGATGGCACAATCAGTCAAATGTGGCCTTGTTGACACAGGCTGACATTCTCACCGCTCTTCTGGCATTAAGCTCTTTTGTTGTTTTTGAACCAAGGCTGTAATGAGTTCAGGAACTGCGTGCCCCAAGCAGAACTCAAACTGAGCACCAATGAACAAGTTATTGCTAAGCAAGTGCAACCTGAAGATACTGTTGATAACCCCTTCCGTCACTTTACTGATGATCAAAAGTCATCTCAATGGAGAAAGGGTGATAATTAGATGAGTTGGATTTGTTGTGACTTTTGCACGTTGCTGGTAGATGTTCAGGTTAGTAGCTGTATTGGAGCAGCATGGCTAGTGCAGCTAGATCTGGAGAACCTCTTTAGTACTATTGCCTGAATGATTTCAGGGCCCGTAGCATTTGCAGTATACAGTGGCTACAACCATTTCCTGATACCATGTGGTGTGAATTGAATTGTCGGAAGACAGGCATTTGTGATCATGGGGATCTGTGGAGGATTACGCACTTAGCAATTCTGGCTAAAGGTTATCACAACGCTTCAGCCTTACCTTTTTGCTCTACCCAGAGGAAGAGAAGGTTCTTGAGGTGCTTATCTGTAGATCCCTAAAGATGGCAGCAGAGGTAATTAAAAAGACATATGGAACACTTACTTTTATAAATTGTGACTGATTTTAAGAGCATGGCAAGAATATTGAAACTGTACAAAACTTTGGTTAGACCACAGCAGAGCACTGTGTGCTGTTCTGGTCACCACACTATAGGAAGTATGTGATTGCAGAGGAGATTCACCAGATTCTAAATAAAGTTCACTGAACTTGAAACATTAACTCTGCTTTCTAACCACAGATGCTGCCAAACCTGCTGAGATTCTCCATCAATTTGTTTTTTTTCATATCATCAATAGCCCAATGCCCTGCTCCATCATGGCTCTGATAAAAAACATGGGCAGCATTGTACCTGAGCTCCACATCTGTCAGGGGGGTTACTGAAGCAATTGCACAGAGGCTGGAATCCTGTCACCAGGTCCCCCTTCAATTTACACTGATTCAGCTCCCTCAGAGCCAGGTCTCAGAGTGAGCAGAACCTCTGACACACCTGTTTATTCTTTTTTTACCCCCATATTAATGCCTAAATGCGTAATTTCTGGTTTTATTCACCGGGATGTTGCCTGGAATGGAGCAGTTCGTCTATGAAGAGAAGCAAGATAAGGTTGTTGTCTTTAAAGCAGGGCTGAGAGGGGATCTGACCGAAGTGTATAAGGTTACAAGGGTTAAGATAGGTAAATGATCCCGCAAACAATACATCAGATCTAAGCTCTTCAGTCCTGCCATATCCAGTAATGAATGGTGGTGAACCATTAAACAACTCACTGGAGGAGGAGGTTTTACAAATATCCCCATTCTTATTGATGAAATGGTCCAAAATGTCAGGGCAAAAAATCAAACTGATGATTAATAATGATCTTCAGCCAGAAGTCCTGAATTAATGATCCATCTCAGCTTCCTCCAGAAATTCCCATCATCACAGGGTGGCCTGGTGGCTCAGTGGCTTGCACTGCTGTCTCACAGTGCCAGGGATCCAGGTTCAATTCCAGCCTCGGGCAACTGTTGGTGTGAAGTTGCACATTCTTCCTGTGTCTGCGTGAGTTTCCGCCAGGTGCTCTGGTTTCCTCCCACATTCCAAAGATGTACAGGATAGGTAAATTGGCCATGCTAAATTGCCCATAGTGTTCAGGGATGTTTTGGCTGGATGCATTAGGCAGGGGTAAATATAGGACAATGAGGTGGGGGAGTGGGTCTGGGTGGGTTGCTCTGCGGAGGGTCAGTGTGGACTTATTGGGCTGAAGAGCCTGTTTGCACACTGTAGGGATTCTATGATATGCCAGACTTCAGCCAATCCAATTGACACAATACCAAAAAATGGTATTAGAAAGGCTATAAGGCTTGACAATATTTCAGCAACAGTAACAGAGATTTGTACTCCAGCAATTGCCAGGCCCTAAGAGAGCTGAAAATGTGTTGCTGGAAAAGCGCAGCAGGTCAGGCAGCATCCAGGGAACAAGAGAATCGACGTTTCAGGCATAAGCCCTTCTTCAGGAATCCCTAAGAGAAGTTATTCTGGTACATCAACAATATAGAAAATGTCCTAGTTATGTCTATTCACAAAAAGCAGGACCAAGCCAACCCAACCAATTACCACCCATCAGTATACTCTCAATTATTAGAAAAGTGATGGAATGTGTCATTAACAGTGTTATCAACCAACATCTGTGTAGCACCAACTTACTCACTGACACCCAGTATGGGTTCTGCCAGGGCCAATCGGCTCCTGATCACATTACATCCTTGGCTCAAAAATGGACAAAAAAGCTGAATTCCAGAAGTGAGTTAAGTTAAAAATCACACCTCACCAGGTTGTAGTCCAACAGGTTTATTTGGAAGCACTAGCTTTCGGAGCGCTGAAGGAACAGTGCTTTAAAAGCTATTGCTTCCAAATAAATGTGTTGGGACTATAACCTCGTGTTGTATGATATTTAACTTTGTCCACCCCAGTCAAACACTGGCTCCTCCACATCCAGAAGTGAGGTGAGAAATGACAGTACTTGAAATCAAGGCTGCATTTGACCTGAATATGGCATTAGGTCAGAAATAGGGTTGTTCGGCAATGATTGCACAATTCATAATTCCTCAGACACTGAAGCAATCTGTGTTCAAATGTAACACAACCCGGACAATATCCAGGCTTGGGCTTAAAAATGGCAATTCATGCCAAACAAATGCCAGGCAATGACCATCTCCAATTTAACCAATTAAGCCACTGACTTCTGACATTCAATGACCGAATTCCTCACTATCAACATTCTGGGGTAAACCATTGACTTTCAATTGAACTCACCACATAAATACAGTGGGTCCAAGAGAGGGCAGAGGCGAGGAAAACTGCAGTAAGTAATCACCTCTTGACTCGCTAAAGGCATCTCCATCATCTACAAGGCACAGGTCAGGACTGTGTTAGAATATTCCCTACTTGCCTGGATGAGTGCAGCTTTAACATCACTCAAGAAGCTTGACACCATCCAGAACAAAGCAACTGATTTGATTGGCACCATATCAATAAACATCCATTCCCTCCACCACAAACACTGCAGCAGTATATATTTTCAAGATCGACTGCAGAAATTTGTCAAAGCTCTTTAGGCAACATCTTCTAAACCCATGTCCATTTTGGCATTTTGGATCTATCTACAGTATGTAGACTGCAGTAATTCAAGAAGGCAGAGCATTATTACCTTCTCAGGGGTGACTAAAGATGGGAAATAAATGTTGGTGTGCCTCTTTTGCCCATGATATGCAATTGAGTGAAAAATAATGCACCTGATTCACTACTGACCCTCAAGAGAAGGATATCCCAGCTCCACACTGTCAGAGTGACCCTCACTCACTACTCCACATAATCAGAATGTCAATTCATGCAACATTTCACACAATTTGACTGAGCCAACATATACCACTATACTCAGTCACTCTCATATCTCACTCACCACTCAACATAGTTTGACTGACACCACGATCACCACTCCACACAGTCAGACTGACATCTCACTCACCACTCTAAACAGTCAGTGAGAAAGTGAGGACTGCAGATGCTGGAGATCAGAGCTGAAAATGTGTTGCTGGAAAAGCGCAACAGGTCAGACAGCATCAAAGGAGCAGGAGAATCAATGTTTCAGGCATGAGCCCTTCTTCCTCATTCCTGAAGAATGAGGAAGCAACACATTTTCAACTCTACACAGTCAGACAACATTTTACCAGGTCCCACATGAGAGACTAATAAATTAAGTAAAAGCACACGGGAACAGGGTAATTTCAGTAAGTGGGATCCAAAATTTACTTGGTGGCAGGAGATAGAGGGTGGTGATATAAGGCTGTTTAGTTGACAGGAGCTAGGTATGAAGTGTCATTCCACAGGGAACTGTGCTGAGTTTCTGATTGTTAATGACATATATAAACAATATAGACAAGAGTGTGGAGGGGGAGGGGATGATAACTACGCTTGCAAGTGACACAAAGTTCGGCTCGGTGGTTGTCAGTGAGGAAGTAGGTCTTAGATTACAGGAGGATACAAATGGATTGGTCGGATGGGCAGAACTGTGATAATGTAACTCTGGTAAATGTGAGGTGATGCACTTTGGAAGCGGTAACAAGACAAGGGAGTCCTGAATGAATTGCAAGACATTAGGAAGCTCAGAGGTACAGAGGGATCTTGGGGTGTTTATCTACAAATCCATGAAGGTGGTATGGCAGGTTCATAGAATCACTAAATCCCTACAGAGTGGAAGCAGGCCATTCAGCCCATCGAGTGCAGTTGATCCTCTGAATAGCATCCCATTCAAACCCATTGTCCCTCATTCCTTGTAATCCTGCAATTTCCATGGGCAATCCACCTAGTCATCTTTAGACTGTGGGAGCATCCAGAGGAAACCCATACAGACACAGGGAGAAATGAGCATACTCCACCTAAAGCTGGAATCAAACCCGGATCCCTAGCACTGTGAGACAGTGCTAACCACTGACATGCTAACATGCTGTTAATAGAGTAGTTAAGAAATCATACAGAAGGTAGCGAGGTTTGCAGATGTTGGAGAAATCAGAGTCAATAAAGTGTGGTGCTGAGAAAAGCAGAGCAGTTCAGGCAGCATCTGAGGAGCAGGACAGTCAACGTTTTGGGCTTCACCCATCATCAGGTCTGGGATGGGGAAGGGGGCTGACAAATAAATAGGGTGAAGGGGATGGGGCTTGGGGGAAATGTAGTTGGGATGACGATAGGTGATTGTCATAGGTCGATGGGAAGTGTGGAGCTAATCGGTGGGAAGGAAAATCAGGTCAAGAGGTGGAGTTAAGTTGGAGAGTTGGATCTATGATGGGGTGGGTGGAGGAAAGATTTGGAAACTGGTGAATTCAATGTTGAAGCCATGTATTTGTAGGCCCCCGAGGTGGAAGAGGAGGTGTTCTTCCTCCAGTTTGTGGATGGCCTTGTTTAGGCAATGGAGGAGGCCCAGAATGGATATGTCATGGAGGGAGTAGGAGGGGCAGTTGAAATGGATGGCTACAGGAATGTGGGGATGGTTAATGCACATGGACTGGAGATGTTCCCTGAACTGTTCTGCAAGTTTGTACTTGGTTGCTGCAATGTAGAGGAGACCACATTGACAGCAATGGATGCAGTAGCATATAGGACACCTGCATACAGGACATTCATGGCATAAGAACAAGGAGATCATTTTGGAGCTCTACAGAACTTTGGTTAGGTCACTGTTGGGGTACTATAGACAGTTCTGGTCACCATACAACAGGAAGGATGCGATTGCACTATAGAGGAGGCACAGAGCTTCACCAGGATGTTGCCTGTGATGGGGTATTTTGGCAATGATAAACTTCCTTTGAACAGAGAAGATTGAAAAGAGACCTGCTAGAGTTATGTCAGCTTCATGAGGGTTATGAACAGGATTAATAGAAAGCAGAAGTTTCCCCGAGTTGAAGAATCAAGAATAAGGAAACATAATTTTATTATGAAAGGCAGATACTTTGAGTGGATTTGAGGAAAAAGATCTTTCATCCAGCGAATGGTGGGATTCTGGAATACAGTGCTGTGAGGGTAGTTGAGGTGGGTAACCTCACAATCTTTAAAAAATATTTGGACGAGCACTTGAAATACCATTACATTCAAGTCAGTGGGTCTAATGCTGGACAGTGGGGCTAATATGAACTTAGTGTAGCTTTGTCAGTACAGACTTAATAGACCAAAGGCCCCCTTCTGTACTGTATGATTCTATGATTCTCTCTCGCCACTCCAAAGAATCAGACAAATCCTCACTCACCACTTCACATATTCAGACAGATCCTCATTAACTACCATACACAGTCAGAGTCTCACTCACCACTCACGCAGTCAGATAGACCCTCACTCATCACTGCACATAGACAAATCTTCATTCACCACTTCACATCGTTAGACAGATCCTCATTAACTACTACATACAGTCAGACAGACCCTCACTCACCACTTCACACAGACAGATCCTCATTAACTGTTACACAGTGAAACAGACTCTCAATCATCACTCCATACAGTGGTGATGTCGAGGTGCCGTTGTTGAACTGAGGTGGGCAAGTTTAAAAATCACACAACACCAAGTTATAGTCCAACAGATTTATTTGGAAGCACTAGCTTTCGGAACGTTGCTCCTTCATCAGGTGATTGTGGAGCTCAAGACCACAAGACACAAAATTTATAGCAAAAAGATTATAGTGTCATGCAACTAAAATGATATATTGAACGTAGATATATTGAACCTGGATTGTTGTTAAGTCTTTCATCTTTTAGAATGGGTTGTAAGTTTAAGTTTATTAATATGTAAATCCCATAAGTCAACTTCTCGAGATTAACTTAAGGTTTTATAACAAAAGGTGACATCTCAGCTCAGGCAATGCATTAAAGGTGTCTGTCTGTATGCTGACTTCTCCACCTCCTGATGCTGCCTGGCTTGCTGTGTTCTTCTAGCCTCCTGTCCTTCTATGTATTTGCGCAGAACCTATATTTCTGAATACTAATTTGAATCTCGACCAGAGTAGCTTTACCATCAATAGTTCTACACTGAATATTATTATGGTCAATTTCTCCTTAGTTCAATTTAAATATATGCTTGATGATTCATGCTTTCAAAACCTGTCTTGTCTGCCTGCTAATCTTGAGTCAGACTGGTTCTATTTCCAAAGTCATATTTACAAAATATTACATGTATTGACTGCCTGCATTGAGCGCCTGCAGATTGTGCCTTTTTTGAGGAAAAATAGAATGTATCTGCAAATATACTTCTCCAAATACAAGTTCACTCCATAGACTTATATGTGTATGCGTGTGAATGAGAGAGAGTGTGTGTGGGAGAGAGAAAGAATGAGAATGTGCATATAAGTATGAGTATGCGTATGAGTGTAAGTGCATATGAGAGTGTGTGAAATCTTGGTAAAGTATCTGTGTGGATGTGATGGAGTATAAGTCTGTGAGAGGGTAAGCGCATGGGTGTGAGTGTAGGGGGTGTATATATGTGTATATGAAAGAGAGTGTGTGTATGAGAAAGGGTCTGAGTGAGTATGTAAGAGTGTGTGTGCATGTGTGCTTGTGTGTGTGTGTGTGAGAGAGACAGAGACTGTAGAGTGTAGTGGGGTCACCTGTAGTGTGACATGAACCCAAGGTCCTGGTTGAGGCCATCCTCATGGGTTACGAACTTGGCTATCAGTCTTGGGACAGTCGGGGAACCCTTTAGCGATCAGGGACATTCAGCCTTGGATCTTCAGGTGACTGTCCTCCAAGGTGGACTTCGGGATAGACAATGATGAAAAGTGGCCAATCAGGAGTGATGGCTAAGTTCGGTAAGTTTTGGATGTAACCCTTCGTCAGGACTGGGTGGGCGTAGGAGGAGCTGCAGATAAAGGGGTGGCGGGAGCAGCATAGTAAAGTGAGGGGAGGTAAGGACAGGTAGTGGTACGACTTGGTTGGTCAATGGGAGGAATGAATCCGGTTAGTGACAAGGAACAGTGGAAGAAATGGTGGGGGGGGGGGGGCGCTGGGAAGGGAATCAGGTATGGGAAGGGAGGTTATTTGAAATTGGAGAACTCAGTGTTAAATCCTGGCATGGTGGCACAGTGGTTAGCACTGCTGCCTCACAGCGCGAGAAACCCGGGTTCAATTCCTGCCTCAGGCAACTGTCTGTGTGGAGTTTGTACATTCTCCCTGTGTCTGCGTGGGTTTCCTCTGGGTGCTCCGGTTTCCTCCCACAGTCTGAAAATGTGCAGGTTAGGTGAATTGGTCATGCTAAATTGCCTGTAGTGTTAGGTGTAGGGGAATGAGTCTGGGTGGGTAGCTCTTCAGAGGGTAAGTATGGACTTGTTGGGCCAAAGGGCCTGTTTCCACACTGTAAATAATCTAATCCCCTGGGCTGTAGATTGTCCAAGAGGAAGATGAGGTGTTGTAACTCCAATGTGTGGTGTGCTTCATTGCGGCAATGGAGGAGGCCAAGGATGGTCATGCTGGAAAGGGAGTGAGAAGGGGAATTAAAATGGGCGGTGTCTGGGAGGTCTGGTCAGCCGCTGTGGAGTTGGCTGCAATCCTCAGTGAACCGCTTCCTAAGTTTACATTTGGTCTCCCCGATGTAGAGAAAACCACATTGGGAGCACCTGATGCAGTAAGCTAGGTTGGAAGAGAGGCAGGTGAACATCTGTCTCACCTGAAAGGACTGTTTGGGGCCCTGGATGGAGGTGTGGGGGGGGGGTGTCCTACTGGCAGGTTTTGCATCTTTTCTGGTTGTAGGGGAAGGTACCTGGGGGTTTGGGTGTTGGCGGGGTGTCGGTGGGGAGAGTGGCGCAAGCCAAGAACTGTCAAAGGGAACGGCCCTTGTGGAAGGCAGAGAAGGATGGGGAAGGGAAGATATTGGTGGTGGGGTCTACTTGGAGCTGTACCCTCTACCTATCTTCACCTATCCCCACTTCATCACCCTGCTCCTGTCACCCTCTTTATCTGCAGCTCCCCCTACACCTGCCCACAGTCCTGAAGAAGGGTTACACTCAAAACGTCGACTTCTCCACCTCCTGATGCTGCCTGGCTTGCTGTGTTCTTCCAGCCTTCTGCACGTCTATGGATTTGCACAGAACCTATATTTCTGAACAGTACTTTGCATATCGACAAGAGTAGCTTTACCATAGATAGCTCTACACTGAATATTATGGACAATTTTACCTTAGTTAAATTTAAATATAATCATGTTCTGGCCATTGATAGCCTGTGTGTCCTCCCCATTGGATTATTCATTATTATTTAATTCAGATCTTTGATTTATTACAAATTTCAGAGGATACATAAATACTGAACATTATTGTCTTACCTGGAAACTGTTCCACCTGTTCCTTCAGAGACAGTTGAGGCCTTGCTCTTGCTCATCTGCAAAATCTGCTGACTCTTGGTGACTTGAGGTTTGCTAAGTGATAACAGGTAACATCAATGTTATTGCTCAGATAGAATCAGCATTTCAACACTAACATTGTGTGGGACTGAAGAATGCCACTGAGGTTTAAGGGAGAAGCAAACACACGTAGAATAATGTCAGAGCTATGTGAGACTTAGGAGTAGAGGCAGTGATGTTAAAAGGAGCAACATGCACAGACAAACAGGTGACGGAGTTGCTTCAACAAAAGTGAATTGTGACTCCGCAGGAGGTTGGTAATTAGGTTAGATTACTTACAGTGTGGAAACATGCCCTTCGGCCCAACAAGTCCACACTGACCCACTGAAGTGCAACCCACCCAGACCCGTTCCCCTACACTACAGGCAATTTAGCTTGGCCAATTCACCTAAGATTACTTACAGTGCGGAAACACGCCTTTCGGTCCAACAAGTCCACACCGACCCGCCGAAGCGCAACCCACCCATTCCCCTACATTTACCCCTTTACCTAACACTACAGACAATTTAGCATGGCCAATTCACCTGACCTGCACATCTTTGGACTATGGGAGGAAACCGGAGCACCCGGAGGAAACCCACGCAGACACGGGGAGAATGTGCAAATTCCACACAGACAGTTGCCCAAGATGGGAATTGAACCCAGGTTGGGGACAGTGACCACAATTCGGTGACTTTTACTCTAGTGATGGAGAGGGATAAGTGTGCACTACAGGGCAAGAGTTATAGATGGGGGCAGGGAAATTATGATGCTGTGAGGCATGACTTAGGATGTGTGGCCTGGAAAAATAAGCTTCAAGGCAAGGGTGTAATTGATATGTGGAGCTTGTTCAAGGAGCAACTATTGAGTATCCTTGATAAGTATGTGCCCGTCAGGCAGGGAGGAAAGGGTCGTGTGAGGGAGCCGTGGTTTAATAAGGAATTGGAATCCCTTGTTAAATGGAAGAGGGCGGCCTATGTAAAGATGAGGCGTGAAGGTTCAATTGGGGCGATTGAGAGTTATAAGGTAGCCAGGAAGGACCTGAAGAGAGAGCTAAGAGCAGCAAGGAGGGGACATGAAAGGTCCTTAGTTGGTAGGATTAGGGAAAACCCTAAGGCTTTCTATAGGTATGTCAGGAATAAAAGAATGACTAGGGTAGGAATAGGTCCAGTCAAGGATAGTAGTGGGAAGTTGCGTGTGGAGGCTGAAGAGATTGGGGAGACACTGAATGAATACTTTTCGTCAGTATTCAATCAGGAACAGGACATTGTTGTCAATGTGAGTACTGAGTCACAATTAAGTAGAATGGATGGCTTTGAGATATGTAGAGAAGAGGTGTTGGAAATTCTGGAAAGGGTGAAAATAGATAAGTCCCCTGGGCCTGATGGCATTTATCCTAGGATTCTCTGGGAAGCAAGGGAGGAGATTGCAGAGCCATTGACCTTGATTTTTATGTCCTCGTTGTCTACAGGAGTAGTGCCAGAAGATTGGTGTCCATGTACACAAATCTTTGAAAGCTGCCACCCAGGTAAAAAGTGCGGTGAAGAAGGCATATGGCGTACTGGCTTTTATTGGTAGAGGAATTGAGTTCCGGAGTACTGAGGTCATGTTGCAGTTGTATAAGACTCTGGTGCGGCCACATCTGGAGTATTGTGTGCAGTTTTGGTCGCCATACTATAGGAAGGATGTGGAGGCACTGGAACGGGTGCAGAGGAGGTTTACCAGGATGTTGCCTGGTATGGTAGAAAGATCGTATGAGGAAAGGCTGAGGCACTTGGGGTTGTTTTCATTGGAGAAAAGAAGGTTTAGGGGTGACTTGATAGAGGTGTATAAGATGATTAGGGGTTTAGATAGGGTCGACAGTGAGAATCTTTTTCCACGTATGGAGTCAGCTATTACAAGGGGGCATAGCTTTAAATTAAGGGGGGGTAGGTATAGGACAGATGTTAGGGGTAGGTTCTTTACTCAGCGAGTCGTGAGTTCATGGAATGCCCTGCCAGTAGCAGTGGTGGACTCTCCCTCATTATGGGCATTTAAGCGGGCATTGGATAGGCATATGGAGGATAGTGGGCTAGTGTAGGTTAGGTGGGCTTGGATCGGCGCAACATCGAGGGCCGAAGGGCCTGTACTGCGCTGTATTCTTCTATGTTCTATGTTTCTGGCACTGTGAGGCAGCAGTGCTAACCTGCACATTTTTGGACTGTGGGAGGAAACTGCAGCACCCGGAGAAAACCCACGCAGACACAGGGAGAATGTGCAAACTCCACACAGACAGTTGCCTGTGGCGGGAATTGAACCCGGGTCTCTGGCGCTGTGAGGCAGCGGTGCTAACCACTGAGCCACCGTGCCGTAATTGCTGAATATTTTTCTCTTTCTCTTGTGATTGGTATTGATTTCAGTTAAGACATTAAGTACAGTGTAAAACCTTGAATAGATAATTAGAAAGTCAGATTGCTGGAAAAACACAGTAGGTATGGCAGCATGGTATTTGTGGAGAAAAAGCAGAGTTAATATTTTGGATCCTAAGGGGAAATGCTTAAAGTGACATGCAAAAGAAGCAAGGGTGAATTGAGAAAAAGCTTTGCAAGTAATTGTGGTATGAAATATACTTATTTTAAATGTGGTGTTGGCAAGTTTAACTGAGGCATTCACAACGGCATTGAATGATTATTAGGACCGAAATAACAACCAAGGGAATGGGGAGAAACCTGTATATTGGCACTAGATAATGATGCTCGCTTGAAGAGCTGATATAGGCATGTTAGATTGAATGGACTATGATTCTGTGAAAATTATTAAATAGTGTTCAGGAGAACCTTTTTAGCCAGTATATATGAAGTCCAACAAACAAGGGGGCAATTCTGAACATAATATTTGAAAATAAGCTTACGCAAGTGGCAGGTACATCAATAGAGCAGCACTTTTGGTGATAGTACTATAACTCATTTAGATTTTGAGTAGTAATGTAAAAGGATATGGATAAACCAGAAATAAAAACTCTGAACTGGGTTTCTCACAACAGTTGCAATTTGGCTCAAAACAGATTGAGATCAGCTACTTGCAAATAAAACTTCAGCAATGGGAGGCATTCAAAGAGCAAATAGTCAAAGTACAAGGCAAATATATTCCCATAAAGACAAAGGGTGGGACTAAAGACTGGCAACCCCTAGATGATGGGAGGCAGGAAGGCCAGATTAAGAAGAAAACAGAAGCTTATGGCTGATAATGAGGGTTCAGTACAGCAGATTCCCTAGAGGAGCATAAAAAGTGCAGAGGCTGATTAGAGATGATAGAGATGGACGCAAAAATAGTGGTCTGAGTCCTCAAATGAATACTTTGTGTCAGTCTTCACAGTGGAAAAGATGGTGAAACGTAAGAAACCTGCGAGGAAGTGGGGTTAGCGTGCCGGCCTGCTAGTAAGACTGAGACTACACGATTTCAAGCCCCCCCCCCTTTTCTAGCTTACTCCTAGTAAATGTACAATCTCTGGAGAACAAGATGGATGAACTCAGATCACGGCTCAGCTTCCAGCTTGAACTGCGGGACTGCTGCACACTCTGCTTCACAGAAACCTGGCTCAATCCATTCCTGTCTGCGCACTTCAGGCTAATAGTTTTTCTATCCATCGTATGGACCATACAGCGTCCTCTGCTAAGACAAAGGGTGGAGGGGTTTGCTTTTTAATCAACAACTTGTGGTGCATGAATACTGCAACCCTGGGCAGCCATTGCTCCCCAAACCTTGAATTCCTTACCATCAAATGCCGCCCCTTCTATCTACCACGGGAATTTCCCGCTGCTATACTCACTGCTGTGTATATACCACCACAAGCAAAGGTTGAGGAAGCTGTGGATGTGCTGTACTCCACCACTAACACCCTGGAGACGGCCCACCCCGAGGCCCTGTTTATTGTAACTGGAGACTTCAATCAAGCCAATCTGAGGAAGGTGTTGCCCAAGTACCACCAGAACATTACCTGCCCCATCAGTGACCTGAACATTCTCGACCATTGCTACACCACTGTGAAGGATGTCTACTGCTCCAATCCAAAGATGTGCTGGTCAGGTGAATTGGCCATGCTAAATTGCCCACACTAGGTGTGTTAGTCAGGGGTAAATGTACAGTGGGGGAATGAGTCTGGGTGGGTTACCTTTTGGAGAGTCGGTGAGGACTTGTTGTGCCGAAGGGCCTGTTTCCATATTGTCAGGAACCTAATCTAATCTAACCCCGCTCCCACTTCAGGAACTCCAACCACAATGCCGTGCTTCATCTCCCATTTACAGGCAAAAGCTCGAGCAGGAGACCTCCTTGTGGATATACGTCTTGCGCGGATCGGAGGAGGCAGAGGATCACGTCTGGTGCTGTCTGGGATCGGCTGTGTTCAAACAGGCCACAGGTACCTTGGTCGAGTATGCCACCACCGCCACAGACTTTATTAGCAAGTGTGGGGAGGACTGCATACCGAGGAAGTCAATCCAAGTGTTCCCCAACAGGAAAGCCTGGATGAATCAGGACATACAGAATCTGCTAAAAAACAGGCGTGAGACCCACTCAAATAAAAGGAATCCAAGTATGACCTTTGCAGAGTCATTAAGGCAGCCAAGGACCAATTCTGATCCATTCTAGAGACCAAAACAGAGACCCGACGACTATGGCAAGGACTGAATGACTTCACAGGTGATAAAAAGAGACAGTGCAAGATAGCAGATGATGATATATCCTTCCAGATTGTCTCTATCCTCACTTTGAGCAGAATTTCCGTGCACAGGTAACACCTAAGTCCTGTTGAACTTATCCCAACAGTCAGTACTTCAGAGGTCAGATCAGTTTTCTTTCATGTGAATCCAAAGAAAGCGATGGGACTAGATGGAGTACCAGGATGTGCACTCAGAGCATGCGCAGAGCAACTGGCAGAGGTCTTCTTGGACATCTTCAACCTCTCCCTGCAGCAGGCCACTGTCCCTGCCTGTTTCAAGAGGGCCAACATCATCCCTGTGCCTAAGAAGGCTCATGCAGCATGTCTCAATGACTACCGCCCAGTGGCCCTAACTTTGATGGTCATGAAGTGCTTTAAAAGGTTGGTCATGGCATTAATCAACTCCAGCCTCCCCACTACTCTTGACCCACTCCAATTTGCCTACTGGACCAACAAATCCATGTCAGATGCCATATCACTTGCTATTCACTCCTCCATAGAACACCTTGACACCAAGAACAACTACATAAGGATCCTAGTCATTGACTACAGTTTAGCCTTCAACACTATTATCCCCTCGAGACTGATTACTAAACTTAGTGATCTCAGACTAAGACCTACTCTCTGCAACTGGATCCTCAGTTTCCTGACCCACCGGCCACAATTAGCGAAGACTGGGGACAATATTTCATCGCCATTAAAACTCAAAACTGAAGCCCTCCAGGGGTGTGTACTCAGACCCCTACTGTACTCGCTGTATACCCACGACTGCGTCGCCAAATACCCAGACTAATGCCATTCACAAGTTCGCTGATGACACCACCATAGTCAGTCGAATCTCAGATGGCAACAAAACAGACTACAGACAGGAGGTGGAAGACCTGAAAAAATGGTGCACTGAGAACAACCTCAATGCTGGCAAAACCAAGGAATGTTTGGTGGGATGTTACTCATGCCCCACTACACATTAACAGCACAGAGGTGGAATGAATGGAGAGTGTCAAGCTCCTGGGAGTGGTCATCCACAACAAGCTTCATTAGAATCTTCATGTGGACACACTGGTTACAAAGGCCCAACAATGTCTCTTCTTCCTCAGGTAGCTGAGGGAATTTGGCATGATGGCGACTTGCCAACTTTTATAGGTGCTCCATCGACAGCATCCTGTCTGGATGTATCACTACCTGGCATGGCAACTGTACCATTCAAGACTGGAGATCTTTTCAGAGATTGGTGAACTCGGCCCGGAAAATCACAAAGGCCAACCTCCCATTTATAGAACCCATCTACCAGGCCCGCTGTCAAGGAAAGGCTTCCAGCATTCTCAATGATCCATCCCACTCTGGCAATGCTATTCTAAAGCCTCTACCACTGGGGAGAAGGTACAGAAGCCTGAACACACGCACCAGCCGGTTTCATAACAGTTTCTACCCTATTGTTGGAATGTTGAATGGACTGACAAACTCTTAACATTTGCCTGTAATTGTGTTCTTGCTTTTGCCACTGTTTACCTATTATTTACTTATCTATGCTACTTAACTATGTGATCTGCCCTGCATTGCTCGCAAGACAAAGCTTTTCACTGTGCCTCAGTACACATGACAATAAATTCAATTTAATTCAATTCAATTCAATGCAGAAAATAGACATTAAGTGTGGCAGACTGTGTGAAATATTATAAGCAATTCCCCTGTAATGTTGAACTTTTCTTCCGCTGCCTCCGCCTCTGTGCCTTCTTTTTCAATCACAACTCGCACCCACCTTCCGAAGACCCCTTCTCCCACCCCAACATGTTCCATTCTCTTGGACACCCCATGTTGGCCTCTTACCCTCCCTCAACCTTTTTATCTCCAACTACCGTCATGACATTGACTACCTCAACCTGTCTACCCCTCTCATCCACTCCAACCTCTCATCCTCACAACGTGCAGCCCTCCACTTCCTCTGCTCCCATCCCAATCTCATTATTAAAGCAGCTGACAAGAGGCATGCAGTTGTAATATTGTGCACCAACCTCTATCTCACTGAAGCCAGGCACCAACTTGCTGACACCTCCTCCTACCGCCCCCTTGACCACGACCCCACCTCTCATCACCAAACCATCATCTCCCAAAATATCCACAACCTCATCACCTCAGGGGATCTCCCATCCACAGCCTCCAACCTCATAATTCCTCCAACCCACACCACCTGCCTCTGCTCCTGGTCAACTGATTGTCTCTGCCTGCTCCTGCCCCATCGAACTCAACTCCTCATATCATGATTCCGTCCTCTCCCCTTGGTCCACGAACTTCACACATGTGTCCAGGACACCACCCATGCTCTCCACCTCTTCCATGACATCCAATTTCCTGGCCCTCAACACTCATTTTCACCATGGACATCCAGCCCCTATACACCTCCATCCCCCATGACAAAGGCCTACAAGCTCTCTGTTTCTTCCTTTCCCACCGATCTAACCAGTCCCCCATAACACCAACATTCTCATTCGATTGGTGGAACTGGTCCTCACACTCAACAACTTCTCTTTCGAATCCTCCCACTTCCTACAGCCCAGAAAGGTAGCCATGGGCATCTGCATGGATCCCAGCTATGCCTGCCTCTTTGTAGGATATATGGAACAATCCCTCTTCCAGAATGACACTGACAGCATCACCCACATTTTCCTCCTCTACATTGATGACTGCACCTTGTGTCCCCATGAGGAGGTTGAACACTTCATCAACTTCATCAACACTTTCCACTCTAATCTCAAGTTCACATGGACCATCTCCAACACCTTTCTCCATCCCCCCACATTTCTGGACCTCTCCATCTCTGTCTCCAGTGACTCAACACAGACATCTATTTTAAACTCACCAATTCCCTTGACTACACCCCCTCCCAAGTCCCCTCCTGTAAAAACAAGATTTTCTTCTCCCATTTCCTTCACCTCCCAAGAGGAGCCGATCCACTCCAGGACATCCTAGATGTCTCCCTATTTCAAGGACCACAATTTCACCTCCAGGTGATCAACGATCCCATCTATTGCATCTCCTCCACTTCCTGCACATCTAGCCTTAAACTCTATACCTCCAACTGCAACAAGGATAGAACCCCCTGGTCCTCACCTTACACCCCACAAATCTCTGGATACAGCACATTATCCTCCATCATTTTCACCACCTACAGTCACACCCCTCCACCAAAAATATATTTCCTTTATATCCTTGAGTTTTTCAGAGGGGCAATAAATTGGGCCGGGCTCCAATCAGTCTGGTTTGGTACAGAGATGAAATGGATTTGGAGAGGTCTTTTGTTATTAGGACTGTTGTGTGCATTCGGAACAGCATAATTAAGTCTAGTTGGATAGGTTGAGTTCTGTAGGAGTTCTTTATTCTGTTCTTTGTGTGTCATTGTTTAATTTTGTGAATCCATTTTTGTCTGTTTTAAAATCAGTAGTCAATTTAGCTAAGTTAATCCCGGTAATTTTCACTGTACACTTAACGAAACAAATTACTAAGTTATGGTCTAGGGCTGCCTGCTAAAGAATGTTTTGAGTGGTCTGGTCTAGTCCATAACAGACTGGGGGCACTTTACAGGATTTTAAACAGTGAGTGGTAGGTGCTAGTGTCTTTATTTCGGGTGTTGGTTTGGTTGGGTAAACAAAGCTTAGGATAGGAATGACTCTTTCCATCGCGAAAAGTTTTCTGGATGTGAATGCAATGACTTTGGAAGTTTTGCAAGAAGTGAAGAAGATCAAGTTGCAAGAATTAGCAGAGAAGCTGGAATTGGACCTGCCTGCTTCTGTGAGGAAAGGAGAGATAATTCCAAAGGAGCTCAGCATTTAAACTTGCTGGAGAAACCATCAGAATCTCTAGAAATGCTAAGAGTTCGATTGCAAATGAAGCAGCTTCAGTTAGAGGCAAGCGATAAGGAAAGGGCAGCAGAAATAAAACAGTTTGAGTTACGATTAAAAGCAGAAGAGTGGGAAAAAGAGAGAGCAGCAGAACAGAGCGAAAAAGAGATAGCTTTTGAAGTTCGAAAACTGACACTTAAAAAGGAAAGTCAGCGTAAAAGGCTAGGGATATAGGCTGAGGGTAGGCTCAGTGAGGAAGTAGTGCAAACTCATGTGGAAGAGCAGTGAGGTTAGCAGCTGAAGGGGCTGATGACTATGAGCTAGTCCATAAAACTCAGTTTGGCTTCCAAAATCAATTTCAATCCATGAGGGATAGAAATTTGGGGCAAAGAGAATTCCTCACGTGGAAAGGGAAAGGTAGATCTCAGTGAAAATCATAAAGAGAACTTACCACAGGGTAAAGAAGAAACCCTTGAGGGGACAAAGAAGTTAAAAAAAAACTCTGGTGTTTTCACTGTAATAAAGTGGCCACACAAAATCCCAGTGTTGGTGAGCTAGGAGAAAGCCAGATGTAGGAAAACCAGGCAAGCCTGGAAGTTTTGTTGGACTAATAACAAAATGTACAAGGGAAGTTAGACAACAGCCTCACAGTGTACGAGATGATCAGAGGTTGATTAAGGAGGAATTGTCAGATCTGCTTAAAAAATATACATGCAAGGGTAAAGGTTATTCATATAGGCCAGGAGTAATAGGCAAGGAGGTTACAATATTAAGGGACACAGGATCCTCTCAGTCTGTGATGCTGAAGGATGAGGAGATACGTACTCCTGAGATACTATTGCCAGAAAAGGTACTGGTAACAGGAATTTATGGTGAGACAAAAAGTGTTCAGTTATGTAAAGTGAGGCTAGAGAGCCCACAGAAGAGTGGAGAATTTGTGAGAGGAGTACTGGACAAACGCTCAACTCCAGGAATATAATTTGTCCTTGCAAATGTTATAGCTGATTCATCGGTAGGTGTGCTGCCTAATTCTAGTTGTGAATGTGCAATGCAGATGCAGGCAACTGAAGACATGGAGAATGTTTATCCAGGGATTGTGTAATCACAAGATCACAGAGGCACAAGCTGAAGCAAGAGGGATCAAAAGGCACAGATAAGGAAGCTTTGATAAGTGGAACAGAGAAGGAGCAACTGGGTAAACATGCCAATGTCTTTAGCTCTGTTAAGCTGATTGAATTACAGCAGAAAGATGAGGAGTTAAAACAGTTATATCAAAAGGCATTTACTGAGAAAGAAAGTGAATACATTCCTCTATGTTATTACTTAATGAGGAAATGGAGACCATTACACATTCAAGCAGATGAGAAATGGGCAGAGATTCGTTAAATTGTTTGCCAATAGTGTATAGGAAGGAGGTGCTGTGCTACTATTTGGAGGTCATTTAGGAGTGAGGAAAACACAGGCTAAAATACGAAGACAATTTTACTGGCTGGGACTACACAAAATGTAATTGAATTTTGCCAGATGTGTTATATATGTCAACTAATCTGAAAACCACAGGCAGTGATAAAACCTATACCTTTAATACCTATTCCTGCATTTGAGGAACCTTTCACAAGAGTCCCCTACCTCAAACAAAGAGTGGGAATAAGTATTCATTAACAATAACTAGATTTCCGGAGACAATCCCATTGTGCAACATTACAGCTAAAGGGTTCTAGAAGAACTACTTCATCTTTTTACAAGATATGGGCTACCAATAGAGATGCAGTCAGATCAAGGATCAAACTTCACATCCAAACTATTCAAGGAGGTTATGGATATCTTGGGAATAAAGCAATTCAAATCTACTGCATACCATCCAGAATCGTAGGGAGTACTAGAGAGATGGCATCAAACACTAAAAACCATGTTGAGGGTTTATGGTCAGGATTATCCAGATGATTGGGATAAGGGAGTTCCATTTGTACTTTTTGTGATCAGTGATGCATCAAATGAATTGACCCAATTCAATCCACTGAATTAATGTTTGGGCATGAAGTAAGAGGACCGTTAAAACTGATTAAGGAAAAATGAATAAGTCAGACTTCAGAGACTACCCATTCGGACTATGTGTCAAATCTTAACAAAACAATTAAATAGTGTGGGGAGTTGGCTGGATAGCATTTAAAAGTATCACAGCATACAATGAAACAAGAAGCGAATAAGAAATCACAAATTCTCAATTTTGCAACTGGGGATAAGGTATTGGTGTTACTTCCAGTAACAGATGAGCCATTAAAAAACAAGTTTAGTGGACGCTATCAAACTGAGACAAAATTGAGTGAGGTGAACTACTTGATAAGGACTCCAGACAGGAAAAAATCTCACAGAGTGTGTTGTGAAAGAGCATACATGGCCTTTAATAGAGTGATATGTACTTCTTGTCAGATGTGGGCGTTTAAAGAGAGTTTAAGGGTTACTGCGGATTATATCTGCCATAAATGCTGTTGGCTGCGAATCTTATCAGATCGAATGGATTGGTTGGAGAGACAGTTAGAAGCGATGAGGAATTTACAACGGCAACAGTATATGATGGATGGCAGTTATAGGAAGGAGGGAAAGTCTCAGATACAGTCACATAGATGGGTTAACTCCAGGAAAGGTAAGAGAGGTAGGCAGCTAGTGCAGGAGTCTTTTGTGGATACACCCATTTCAAACAGGTATGCTGTTTTGGAAAATGTAGGGGGTGATGGATTCTCAGGGGAATGTAGCACGAACAGCCAAGTTTCTGGTATTGAGACTGGCTATAATGCAATGAGGGGTACGTCGGGTTCCAAGAGATCAATGTGTTAGGGGATTCTTGAGTCTGAGGTACAGATAGATGTTTCTGTGGCTAGCAGCGAAAAAGCAGAATGGTGTGTTATTTCCCTGGTGCCAGGATCAAGGACGTCTCAGGGAGGGTGCAGAATGTTTTCACGGGGGAGAGGGGCCAGCAAGAGGTCATTGTCCACATTGGAACCAACAACATAGGAAGGGAAAAGGTTGAGATTCTAAAGAGAGATTACGGAGAGCTAGCCAGAAATTTAAAAAGCAGCTCCTCGAGAGTAGTTATATCCGGATTACTCCCGGTGCTATGAGCTAGTGAGGGCAGGAATAGAAAGATAGAGCAGATGAATGCATGGCTGAGGAGCTGGTGTATGGGAGAAGGATTCACATTTCTGGATTATTGGAGTCTCTTTTGGGGTAGAAGTGACCTGTACAAGAAGGATGGATTGCACCTAAATTGGAAGGGGACTAATATACTGGCAGGGAAATTTGCTAGAGCTGCTCGGGAGGATTTAAACGAGTAAGGTGGGGTGGTGGTACCCAGGGAGATAGTGAGGAAAGAGATCAATTCGAGACTGGTACAGTTGAGAACAGAAGCGAGTCAAACAGTCAAGACAGGCAAGGACAAGTTAGGACTAATAAATTAAACTGCATTTATTTCAATGCAAGGGGCCTAACAGGGAAGGCAGATGAACTTAGGGCCTGATTAGGAACATGGGACTGGGATATCAGAGTAATTACAGAAACATGGCTCAAGGATGGGCAGGACTGGCAGCTTAATGTTCCAGGAAACAAATGCTTCAGGAAGGATAGAAAGGGAGGCAAGAGAGGAGGGGGAGTGGCATTTTTGATAACAGCTGTGCTGAGGGCGGATATTCCTGGAAGTATAGCCAGGGAAGTTATTTGGGTAGAACTGAGAAATAAGAATGGGATGGTCACCTTATTAGGATTGTATTATAGACCCCCCAATAGTCAGAGGGAAATTGAGAAACAAACTTGTAAGGAGATCTCAGCTATCTATAAGAATAATAGGGTGGTTATGGAAGGGGATTTTAACTTTGCAAACATAGACTGGGACTGCCATAGTGTCAAGGGTTTAGATGGAGAGGAATTTGTTAAGTGTGTAAAAGACAATTGTCTGATTCATTATGTGGATGTACTGACGAGAGAAGGTACAAAACATGACCTACTCTTGGGAAAATGAGGCAGGGCAGGTGACTGAGGTGTCAGTGGGAGAGCACTTTGGGGCCAGTGACCATAATTCTATTAGATTTAAAATAATGATGGAAAAGGATAGACCAGATCTAGAAGTTGAAGTTCTAAATTGGAGAAAGGCTAATTTTGATGGTATTAGGCAAGAACTTTCAAAAGCTGATTGGGGGCAGATGTTTGCAGGTAAAGGGACGGCTGGAAAATGAGAAGCCTTCAGAAATGAGATAACAAGCATCTAGAGAAAGTATATTCCTGTCAGGGTGAAAGGGAAGGCTGGTAGGTATAGGGAATGCTGGATGACTAAAGAAATTGAGGGTTTGGTTAAAAAAAAGAAGGAAGCACATGTCAGGTATAGACAGGATAGATCGAGTGAATCATTAGAAGAGTATAAAGGAAGTAGGAATATACTTAAGAGGGAAATCAGGAGGGCAAAAAGGGGACATGAGATAGCTTTGGCAAATAGAATCAAGGAGAATCCAAAGAGTTTTTACAAATACGTTAAGGACAAAAGGGTGACTAGGGAGAGAATAGGGCCCCTCAAAGATAGGGCCCCTCCCCTATCAGCATTCCGTAAAGACCACTCTCTCCGTGACTCCTTCGTCAGATCCACACTCCCCACCAACCCAACTTCCACTCCCGGCACCTTCCCCTGCAACCGCAGGAGGTGCAAGACTTGCGCCCACACCTCCCCCCTCACCTCCCTCCAAGGCCCCAAAGGAAACTTCCATATCCGCCAGAAATTCACCTGCACCTCCACACACATCATCTATTGCAACCTCTGCATCCGATGTGGCCTCCTCTATATTGGGGAGAAAGGCCGCCTACTTGCGGAGCGTTTCAGAGAACACCTCTGGGACACCCGGACCAACCAACCCAACCACCCTGTGGCTCAACACTTCAACTCCCCCTCCCACTCCACCAAGGATATGCAGGTCTTTGGACTCCTCCATCGCCAGACCACAACAACACGACGGTTGGAGGAAGAGCGCCTCATCTTCCGCCTAGGAACCCTCCAAGCACAAGGGATGAACTCAGATTTCACCAGTTTCATTTCCCCTCCCCCCACCTTGTCTCAGTCAAATCCATCGAATTCAGCACCACCTTCCTAACCTGCAATCTTCTTCCTGACCTCTCTGCCCCCACCCCAGTCTGACCTATCACCCTCACCTTGACCTCTTTCCACCTATCGCATTTCCAACGCCCCTCCCCCAAGTCCCTCTTCTTTTATCTTAGCCTGCTGGATACACTTTCCTCATTCCTGAAGAAGGGCTTATGCCCGAAACGTCGATTCTCCTGTTCCCTGGATGCTGCCTGACCTGCTGCGCTGTTCCAGCAACACATTTTCACCCCTCAAAGATCAGCAAGGTGGCCTTTGTGTGGAGCCACTGAATATGGGGGAGATACTAAATAAGTATTTTGCAGCAGTATTTACCGTGGAAAAGGATATGAAAGATATGGACTGTAAGGAAATAGATGGTGACATCTTTCAAAATGTCCATATTACAGAGGAGGAAGTGCTGGATGTCTCGAAACAGGTAAAGGTGGATAAATCCCCAGGACCTGATCAGGTGTACCCGAGGACTCTGTGGGAAGCTAGAGAAGTGATTGCTGGGCCTCTTGCTGAGATATTTGTATCATCGATAGTCACAGGTGAGATGCCGGAAGACTGGAGGTTGGCTAATGTGGTGCCACTGTTTAAGAAGGGTGGTAAAGACAAGCTAGGGAACTATAGACCAGTGAGCCTGACCTCAGTGTTGGGAAAGTTGTTGGAGGGAATCCTGAGGGACAGAATGTACATGTATTTGAAAAGGCAAGGATTGATTCGGGATAGTCAACATGGCTTTGTGCGTGGGAAATCATGTCTCACAAATTTGATTGCGTCTTTTGAGGAAGTAACAAAAAGGATTGATGAGGGCAGAGCGGTAGATGTGATCTATATGAACTTCAGTAAGGCGTTCAAAAATGTTCTGCATGGGACACTGATTAGCAAGGTTAGATCTCACGGAATACAGGGAGAACTCGCCATTTGGATACAGAACTAGCCCAAAGGTAGAAAACAGAGGGTTGTGGTGGAGGGTTGTTTTTCAGACTGGGTCCTCTACTTTTTGTCATTTATATAAATGATTTGGATGCTAGCATAAGAGGTACAATTAGTAAGTTTGCAGATGACACCAAAATTAGAGGTGTAGTGGACAGTGAAGAGGGTTACCTCAGATTACAACAGGATCTGGACCAGATGGGCCAATGGGCTGAGAAGTGGCAGATGGAGTTTAATTCAAATAACTGCAAGGTGCTGCATTTTGGGAAAGCAAATCTTAGCAGGACATATTCACTTAATGGTAAGGTCCTAGGGAGTGTTGCTGAACAAAGAGACCTTGGAGTGCAGGTTCATAGCTCCTTGAAAGTGGACTCGCAGGTAGATAGGATAGTGAAGAAGGCATTTTGTATGCTTTCCTTTATTGGTCATAGTATTGAGTACAGGAGTTGGGAGGTCATGTTGCGGCTGTACAGGACATTGGTTAGACCACTGTTGGAATATTGCATGCAATTCTGGTCTCATTCCTATCAGAACTTGAAAGTTGTGAAACTTGAAAGGGTTCAGAAAAGATTTACAAGGGTGTTGCCAGGGTTGGAGGATTTGAGTTATAGGGAGAGGCTGAACAGGCTGGGGCGTCTAATGCTGAGGGGTGACCTTATAAAGGTTTACAAAATTATGAAGAACATAGATAGGATAAATAGGCAAATCTTTTTCCTGGGGTTGAGGAGTCCAGAACTAGAGGGCATAGGTTTAGGGCGAGAGGGGAAAGATATAAAAGAGACCTAAGGGGCAACGTTATCACACAGAGGGTGAAATGAGCTGCCAGAGGAAGTGGTGGAGGCTGGTATAATTTAAGAGGCATTTGGATGGGTATATGAGTAGAATGGGTTTGGAGGGATATCGGCCCGGTGCTGGCAGGTGGGACTAGGTTGGGTTGGGATATCTGGTCGGCATGGACAGGTTGGACTGAAGGGTCTGTTTCCATGCTGTACATCCCTATGACTCTATGTGAATATACTCAAAAGGTATTTTGATAGGGAAGGAAAGCAAGAGTAGAAAGTCTTAATGATTACAGCACAGAAGGAAGAACCAAGTTCTGAGGATTCTGAATTGGACATTCCTCAAACTTCCTCATTCCCATTTAGACAATGAGGAACTTTTCAAAAAATGGGATAAATTATTGAGTTACCTTCCACAAGAAAATTGAAATGACCTGAAAGAGTTATTACTATCACAAGCATATCTCTCTAACATTGGCACAGGTTCAGAAGGAGATCGAACGCATGCTCCAAGATGGCATAATACTTCAACTTGTAAGCATTTATTCTATTGATACTGGTTTTTAAATGGAGTTTGCTTATTGGATTGTTGTATATATTCTGAACATCATAATTAAGTCGAGTTGAATAGTGATTAGATTACTTACGGTGTGGAAATAGGCCCTTCGGCCCAACAAATCCACACCGACCCGCCAAAGAGCAACCCACCCAGACCCATTCCCCTACATTTACCCCTTCATCTAACACTACAGGCAATTTAGCATGGCCAATTCATCTAACCTGCACATTTTTTGGACTGGGGGAGGAAACCGGAGCACCCGGAGGAAACCCACGCAGACACGGGGAGAATGTGCAAACTCCTCAAAGTTGCCTGAGGTGGGAATTGAACCCGGGTTTCTGCCACTGGGAGGCAGCAGTGCTAACCACTGTGCCACCATGCCGCCCAATAGGTTGAGTTCTGTAGAGGTTCTTTATTCTGTTCTTTGTGTTTCATTGCATAATTTTGTGAATACATTTTTGTCTGTTTTAAAATCTAGTCATCAACCTAACTAACTTAATCAATGGTCAGTTTCACACTATACTTACCAAAACAAATTGCAAAGTTATGGTCTGGACTGTCTGCTTAAGAATGTTTTGAGCTGTCTGGCTTAGTCCATAACATCTTCACCTGCTAACTGGAGGAAGAACACCTTATCTTCAGCTTCAGGATCCGACAACAAAATGGCATCAATATTGACTTCACCAGTTTCCAAATCTTTCCTCCCCTCAGATCATCCCAGATCCAACCCTCCAACTTGGCACTGCCCTCTCAACCTGTCCTACCTGTCTATCTTCCTTCCCAACTATCCACTCCACCCTCCCCACCATCCTATCACAATTACATTCCACCTGCTCCCATCTATCAAAATCTCACACATCTTCCTCCAAGTCCCACCCTCACCCTTGTATTTATCTCTCATCCCCCTTTCCCTTCCACATTGCTGATGAAGGGCTAATGCCTAAAATGTCGATTCACCTGCTCCTCAGATGCTGCCTGACCTGCTGTGCTTTTCCAGAACTACACTTTTTTGACTGACTCTCTGGCATATACAATCTTCACTTTCTCATAGAGAGAGAGGGGATAGAGACAATGGGATTCGAGGCCTTAAACATTACTAATTCTGTAGATGAGATGTGTCCCAGATTAGAAGCTATAGAATAGAAGCCATAGAGATGATTCAGCATAGCAGGGGGCCATCTGGTGCATCTTGTCCATACGTCAACACAAAGACAGCTGAATTTCCTTTCTAATCCCATCTTCCTGTACACAGTCCATAACCCTGCAACCTACAGCACTTAACGTGCAGATCCAGGCACGTTTTGAAGAGTTTAGAGTCCCTGCCTCCAGCATAACTCAGTTAGAGACAAAAAGACTGCAAATGCTGGAATCCAACAGAGACAGGAACTCAGCAGGCCAGGTAGCATCAGGAGGTGGAGAAGTTGATGTGTCAGGTGTAACCCTTCTTCAGGACTGGGGGTAGGTGTGGGGCAAGCTGCAGATCAAGTGGGTGGTGAGGGCAGGGTGGTAAAGTGGAGATAGCTGAAGACAGGTAGAGGGTACGGCCTGGTTGGTCAATGGGAGGAATGAATCCAGTTGGTGGCTGTCTTCAGTGGAAGGGAGGTGGAGAGGCTAGGAAAGGAGTCAGGGGATGGGGAGGGAGGTTCCTGGAAATTGGAGAACTCAATGTTGAGTCCTCCGGGCTGTAGATTGCCCAGGCGGAAGATGACGTGTTGTTCCCTCAATTTGTGCTGCAGTTCATTTTGGTAATGGATGGTCATGTCTGAAAGGGACTAGTTGGGGGAATTGAAATGGGCTGTGACTGGCAGGTCTGGTTGTCCCCTGCGGGCCCAGCTATGATGCTCATTGAACCATTCCCTGAGTTTACGTTCAGTCTCCCTGATGTAGAGAAGACCACATCGGGAGAACCTGATGCAGTAAACTGTATGGTTGGAAGAGAGGCAGGTGAACCTGTCTCACCTGGAAGGACTGTTTGAATGGAGGTGAGGGGGCTGGTGTACCGGCAGGTTTTGCATCTTTTCTGGTTGTAGGGAAAGGTACCTGGTGATGTGGTGGGTCGGTTGGGAGAGTGGCGCAAACCAAAGACTGTCAAAGGGAACGGTCTTTGCGGAGGCTCAGAGGGGTGGGGAAGGGAAGATGTTCTTGATAGTGGGGTCTAATTGGCATTGATGGAAGTGCTTAAAGATCTCGTCTTAATTGCAGAGATTGGTGGAGTGGTAGGTGAAGACAAGGGGGACTCTGTCTTTATTGCGATGGCAGGGTGGGATTTTTTCGAGCAGTGGAACGGGAATGGAGGTGGTGAGCTGGAGGGCTGTCTGGACGATAGAGGGAGGGAAAGCACGTTGTTCAAAATAGGTGGACATCTGAGATGCTCTCAAGTGGAATGTATCCTCATCTGAGCAGATGGAGTAGAGGTGGAGGAATTGGGAGAATGGAATGAGTTCTTGCAGGATGCTAAATGGGAGGAGGTGTAGTCCAGGCAGTTGTGGAAGTCTATAGGTTTGTAGTAAATGTCCGAGATGGACCAAGTGAAGTTGAGGGTGGAGTGGAAGTTGTGGGCAAAGTCGATGAATTGCTCCATTTCAGCCTGGGTGTAGGAAATTGCACCGAATCAGTCATCGATGTAACAGCGGAAGAGTTGGGGCACAGTGACTGTGTAGATACTGAAAATGGATTGTTTGATATCACCAACAAAGAGGCAGGTATTCCTGGGGCCCATCTGGGTGCCCATACCCACCCCCTAGATTTAGAGGAAATGGGAGGAGTTAAAGAAAAAGTTATTGAAGGTGAGGAACAGTTCAGCAAGGTGGAGGAGAATATTGGTGGAAGGGGACTGGATGGGTCTTTTGGAGAGGAAGAAGCGGAGTGCCTGGAGGCCATCCTTGTGGGGTATGGACGTATTTATGGACTGCAAGTCTATAGTGACGATAAAGCACTGGGGGCAGTGGAACTGGAAATTGCTGAAGAGATGGCGGGCGTGGTTGGTATTGCGGCTGTAGATAGGAAGTGCCTGAACTAAGGGACAGAGAATAGAATCAAGTTAGGATGAGATGGATTCGGTAGAGCAGGAACATACCGAGATGATAGATTGGCCAAGGTAGTTGGGCTTGTGTATTTTGGGGAGCACGTAGAACGAGGCAGTGCAGGGCTGGGGGACTATGAGTTTGGAGGCAGTGGACACTACCTGAAGGCCTTGTACACACCCTTGACCTCTTCATTGAAGACTGCCGACGTGACATTGCCGCCTCAATTTCTCTATCCCCGTCACGCACTCCAACCTCACCCCCTCCAATAGTACAGCATGCCACTCACACCGCAACAACCCCCGGTTCACCATCAAATCTGCTGACAAAGTCTGGAGAACGAACCTCTATATCGCAGAGGCCGAACGCCAACTCTCCAACACCATGTTCTACCTCCCCCTTGCCTGCGCCCCAACCACGACCTATCAGACCAAAATCAAACTCACTGTCCGTGCCCTCATTGCCTCTGGTGATCTCCCCTCCACTGCTCCAAACTGTAGCATGCCCCTCCACTGCCTCTGTTCCAAGAAAAACAACCCCAACCTCTCCTCCAAAGAGTTACCCACCCAGACTCATTCTCCTACTCCTTTCATCGACATCTACACCTGGTTAATGCACCTAACCTATACGTCCCGGAACAGTATGGGCAATTTAGCATGGTCAATGCACCTAATCTGCACATCTTCGGATTGTGAGAGGAAACCCATACTCTAGGGTGGACTCAAACCCAGGTCCCTGTCTCTGTGAGGTAGCCACTGAGTCACCATGCTATTCTAATGTACAGCACTCTCTCAGGGATGGGACAGTAAATGCTAGCCTTGCCAGAGACAGTTATATCCCATGAACAAATAATAAAAACGAAATTTCCCCCAACACTAACAACTCAATAATCCCATAGTACTGGCTCCCCTCATGATATGGCACATCCTCAATACTGCCCTGAGATTTCAAGGCTAATTTCATGCTCAAGTCTCTGGAGTGAGGCTTTCAACTTTTTGATTACAAAGGCAATGGTTACTGAGTCATGACTAATTCACATATGTCCCTACTTGTCCAGCCACAATTATACCCTCTGATACAACTGCAATTGAAATAATGTTCCAATGGCCTAATGGCTGGGCTGTTAATTCTGAGACCCAGATAATGTTCTGGAGATATGGGTTTGAATCCTACTATAATAGATGGTGGAATTTGAATTCAATAAAATCTAGAATTAAAAGTTTAACAATGATCAGAAAACCACTGTTGATTGTCGGAAAAAAAAACATCTGGTTCACAGGAAGCAGGAGCAGTCTATACTTACTGTGAGGAGTTTGGCTCAGTTGGACTCTGGAACAAGATGGCTGAGGAAGACAGATTACAAAGTTATTCAATATTATGAGAAGACAGTATAATGATATGAGGTGACAGATATGAAATATTATCTCTTCATCTATGGAACGAAAGCAATAGTATGCATATGATATTGGTTCAAGAACAGAAAGCAGAGAGTATGGTGAATGAATTTTTCTCACACTGGAGGGTGATCCCAAGGAGTTAGTATTCACATTTTTTTGTGATATATATTAGTGACCTGGACAAGGGAGTGTACGGCACAATTTGAAAGTTAGTAAGTAACGTCAAATTTGGAAAAGTTTCAAATTCTGAGCAAGAAAGTAAAAGGCTTCATGAATGCATAGATATTGTCAAGGAAATCGCAGTTGAAAGCTCACACAACAATTATACATTTTGGAAGAAGGAATTATGTGAACACAATTTAGGTGTTACATCTCAAGGAAGTTTCAGGAATAGAGAGACTTATGGGCTGGGGTGCATACAGGAGATTTGTTTTAACATGAAAAGATAAATTGAGAATGTTGTTAATAAATTATATGAGAGCATGCATTAATCAAATAAAAGGATACAAAAGCCAACTATGTTAAATCTTTATAAAACACTAGTTAAGGGCCCAGCCATAGTGATTTAATTTGCTGTAACTGGCCTTGGCACATTGGTTAGTTATTCTTACTGCGAAATGTTCATTCCTCATGACACTTTGCAGTGTTTCTTAACATTATACGGAAATAGAATTGGTGTAGTATCTTTTCTAAGGTGTGAGAAATGAACCCACTTAATCAATAATTTCAGTCCGAGTCAAAGAGTTCCGAAGCAGTACATTTATTCTAACATCTTTAAAGATGGGTGGCTCTACGAGGAGAGTCACACCCGACAGTAAAATACAGAGTTTTTTAATACTTTTCTGAGACGTCTCTCAACATCCCTACACTAAGCAATAAACGTTTCATAAGTGTATATTTCATTCTATCCCCTTATTTGGTTATTCCCTGCACCCAAGCCTAAGCCGATCATACTTATTATTACCTCACTTGTTTTCCTTTTAAATCTGTCTCATTTGGCTGTTCTTGTTCATTACAGCCTTCCTGTTATTTTATCCAGTTCCTCTCTTCTAACCTTCTGACTTCTGAGATCATCCTTTACTATTTTGATAGTCCAAAAAGCAGCCCTACAAACTATGAGCTTATTGCGAAATGCCCCTCCTGCTTCTTTTGTGGTCAAGCTACAATACTCAAAGTTATTTCTTAGCTTAAAACTATTTCTTTAAAAGACCCTCTATATTCGTTAAAATCAACATACACCTGACAACCTGAATTTTTTCTCTCTCAAAGGCATCTGACTAAACTGTGTACAACTGTGTACTTCCTTTGAATTATTCTGAAGTTCTATAAAATTCTCATTCCAGAAATAGAAGAGTGATTTCAGTGGCAAATTGGACAGTTAAAAAAAAGACTAGGTTAAAAGTGACCTTGTAAATTAATAAATTATTAAAAAAAATTATTTGACAATAGTTAAGATTGAATGAAACAAGATTGAGAAAACCGTAATAGTTGAGTCAATTTGTCAACCGGACTAGATTTCTGATTGAACCCCTCTGAGGACAAGACACAACTAATAATTTTATTCTTGCTCATATAATCTAGGCCTTGATGAATGAAGGCAAGCATCCCATATGCCTTCTTAATTACCCTATTACTCTGTCCTGCCACTTTCAAGAGTCTGTGGACAAGCAACCAATGATCATCTACCAATGGAAAACCGTTAAAGCTGAAGAATGTGGTCCTAAACATGATTAAAATCCAAACCAAAGGTTCAAAGTAAAACAATGAAACTATTGAATGAAGGAACAAATTACTGCAATTGCTGGAATCTATACTAAAAATAACAAATGCTGGAGATCACAGTGGGTCAGACAGATCCATGGAGAAAGTGCAAGCTAATGGGATTTGAGAAGATTTGTAGCTCAGGTTGACGTTCTGGATGTATGATTTGGAGATGCTGGTTTTGGACTGGGGTGTACAAAGTTAAAAATCACACAACACCAGGTTATAGTCCAACAAGTTTAATTGGAAGCACACTAGCTTTCGGAGCGATGCTCCTTCATCAGGTGATAGTGGAGGGCTCGATCGTAACACAGAATTTATAGCAAAAATTTACAGTGTGATGTAACTGAAGTTATACATTGAAAAATTGATTGTCTGTTAAGCCTTTCATCTGTTAGAATACAGTGATAGTTTCACTTCTTAACAGCTGTTAACAGCTAACCCGAGAATGCAACTTTTAAAAAAAGGTTTTGTGATTTACACATGAAATTGTGTGATTTTTAGTTCTGGATGTAGGTTTGCTTGCTGAGCTGGAAGATTTGTTTTCAGATGCTTCATCATCAGACTAAGTAACATCTTCAGTGAGCCTCTAGATGAAGCACTGGTGGTATAGCACACTTTCTACTTATGCGTTTGAGTTTCCTTGGGTTGGTGATGTCATTTCCTGTGGTGATTTCATTTCCTCTAGAGATGTCATTTCCTGTTCTTTTTTTCAGCAACAAACCCAAACAGCAGACAAAACACATCCAGAAACCCTAGCCACTCTCCTCTATCTCAAAGATACCTCAAAAATGATTGCCACTACTCAGACCTCTTGGCATCATGATAGCCCACAAACCCACCAACTGAAACAGCAACTAATGAACTTGAAAGACTCTATTCAGACAACAAGCAAAACTAACGTCATTTACAAAATACCTTGCAAGAACTGTAACAAACAATACATTGGACAAACAGGCAGAAAACTAGCCACGAGAATACATGAACATCAATTCGCCAACATGACCCACTCTCACTAGTATCCTGACATACGGATGAGGAAGGACACCACTTTGACTGGGACAACTCATCCATCCTAGGACAAGCCAAACAGAGACACGACAAGAATCCCTAGCAGCATGGCATTCTAACTGGCACGGTGGCACAATGGTTAGCACTGCTGCCTCACAGCGCCAGAGACCCGGATTCAATTCCCACCTTGGGCAACTGTGTGGAGTTTGCACATTCTCCCCGTGTCTGCGTGGGTTTCCTCCAGGTGCTCCGGTTTCCTCCCACAGTCCAAAAATGTGCAGGTTAGGTGAATTGGCCATGCTAAATTGCCAGTAGTGTTAGGTGAAGGGGTAAATATAGGGATCTGGGTGGATTGCTCTTTGGCGGGTCAGTGTGGACTTGTTGGGGTGAAGGGCCTGTTTCCTCACTGTAAGAAATCTAATCTATCAACAAACACATTGACTTGGATCCCATGTACCACGCCCGAAAAAAAGAACAGGAAATGGCAACACCAGATGAAATGGTGTCACCACAGGAAATGACATCACCAACCCAAACACATAAATAGAAAGTGGGCTATAAACATCTGAAAATGAAGCTTCCAGCTCAGCGAGCAAATCTACATCTCGAGTGCAAGCTAATGTTTCTAGTTTAGGTGACACTTCATCAGAGTTGGAGTGAAGTGTGTAGTGGGCAGCATTTATGCTATAGTTTGGGCGGGGAGGTTAGTGTGAGGGTAATGGATGCTGTTGAGAAAAGATGTTGATAGTTCAGATCAAATGATCAGAACATAAGAATAGCAGAACAATGGTGTGTCTACCTGCCACACTTAAAGGACAAACAGTCCCGCTGGCGTGGGAGGACGGGGGGGAAGACATGATAACAGCTGAAAATGTGTTGCTGGAACAGCGCAGCAGGTCAGGCAGCATCCAGGGAACAGGAGAATTGACGTTTCGGGCATAAGCCCTTCTTCAGGTTCCTGAAGAAGGGCTTATGCCCGAAACCCGATTCTCCTGTTCCCTGGATGCTGCCTGACCTGCTGCGCTGTTCCAGCAACACATTTTCAGCTCTGATCTCCAGCATCTGCAGACCTCACTTTCTCCTCGAAGACATGATAACAGAATGCTAAAGCTAAAAGAGAGGGAAGGAATGCGAGTTGGTTCACAATTTGATGGTATTTAAACTGAAATTTAACTCCAGAAGACTGTAAAGTATTTAGTCTGAAAATGAGATGTTCCTTCAGTTTATGCTATGATTCATTGGAGTACTGCAGCATGCCGAGTACAGACATCCAAGCAGGATGCTGTGTTAAAATGACACAGCTATAGGAAGGTCGAGTTCATGTTGTACACGGTTTGGAGGTGTTCTGCAAAGTGGTCACCCAGTCCGGATTTGGCTTCTCCAATGTTGAGTAGGCCATATTAGGTGCAGTGAATACAATACACAAGATTGGAGGAGGTATAGATGAAATGCTGCTTAACCTGGAAAGACTGTTTAGGCCTTTGGATGGTGATCAGGGAGGAGATGAAAGGACAGATGTAGCACCTTCTGCGGTTATATGGGGAGGTGCCGAGGGGAGGGAGAGTGGTGTTGGCAGTCATGGCATGGACAAGGGTGTCCCAGAGGGAACAATCCCTGTTAAATGTGGACAGGGGGACTGAGGGGAAGATGAGTTTGGTGGTGGTGTTCTGCTGGAGTTGTCTGAAATGACAGATTATGATTCTTTAAATGCAGAAGCTTGGGGGATGACAAGTGATGACAAGGGGAACCCAATCACACTGAGCAATGAGAAGGGGCTAGGTGATAGGTCAGATGCATGTGTGGCCCCTGTCAATCACAGTGGATGGGATATCACTGTCTTGGTAGAAGCAAAGTTAAAAATCACACAACACCAGGTTATAGTCCAACAGGTTTAATTGGAAGCACACTAGCTTTCGGAGCGACGCTCCTTCATCAGGTGATTGTGGAGGGCTCGGTCGTAACACAGAATTTATAGCAAAAATTTGCAGTGTGATGTAACTGAAATTATACATTGAAGAATTGATTGTCTGTTAAGCCTTTCATCTGTTAGAATACAGTGATAGTTTCACTTCTTTCATGTGTAAATCACAAAACCCTTTTTTTAAAGTTGCATTCTCGGGTTAGCTGTTAACAATGGTGATAGCTAGACAATATGTTGAAGGTGTTAGCCCCCTGTGTTCTCTGTCTATCACCTGATGTTTAGATTGATTCCAATCTAAAAAGTGAAATAACAGAGTTTTACGTAAATTCATGCAGTTTTTGAGCTCAGAGTTCTACATGAATCAATATGGTTTTTGAGCAAAGTGCAATGTAACTCTGAAAGTACCAAAAGAATTCACCACACACAATATATACGTGTGCATGTGGGTCTTTGTCTGTCTGTGTGTGTGTCTGTCTGGGGTGGGGGTTGTGAGTGTGAGAAAGTGTGTGTGTGTGTGTAGTGAGTGCAGAGTGTCTTAAGTCTGTGAGGGGGTGCATGTGTGGGAGTCTGTGTGTCTATAAGGGTGTGTGTGGGTGTCTGTGTGCGCGTCTGTGTGTATCTGTGTCCATGTGCATGTGAGAGTGTGTGTGTGTAGGAATATCTGTGTGTGTGTGTAGTGCAATGGTGATCACCTGTAATGTGACATGAACCCAAGGTCCCGGTTGAGGCCCTCCCTATGGGGACCGAACTTAGCTATCAACCTCTGCTCAGCCACTTTCCTCTGCTGCCTGTCCCGAAGTCCACCTTGGAGGATGGTCACCTGAAGGTCCAAGGCTGAATGTCCCGGACCACTGAAGTGTTCCCCAACTGGGAGGGAACCCTCCTGTCTGTTGATTGTTGTGCGGTGCCCATTCATCCGTTGTCGTAGCCTTTGCTCAGTTTCCCCAATGTACCATGCCTCCGGGCATCCCTGCCTGCAACGTATAAGATAGACAATGTTGGCTGAGTCACATGAGTACCTGCCATGTACACGGTGGGAGGTGTTCCCACGCGTAATAGTAGTATCTATGTCCACAATCTGACACGTTTTGCAGCGTCCACCGTGACAGGGATGTATGGAGTTGTCCTGAGAGCCGGGCAGTTTGCTACGAACAATGATCTGTTTGAGGTTTGGCGGTTGTTTAAAGGCAAGTAGTGGAGGTGTGGGGAAGGTCTTGGTGAAGTGCTCATCTCCATCGATAATGTGTTGCAGGTCACGAAGAACATGGCATAATTTTTCAGCCCCTGGGAAGTACTGAACACCGAAGGCTACCCTGTCAATTGCAGCCTGTGTCTGTCTCCTGAGGAGGTCATTACGGTTCCTTGCTGTGGCACGTCGGAACAGGCAGTCGATGAGTTTAACATTGTACCCCGTTCTTGTGAGGGCATCCTTGAGTACTTCCAGGTGTCCGTCACGTTCCTCCTCATCTGAGCAGATCCGGTATATGCGTAGGGCTTGTCCATAGGGAATGGCTGTTTTAATATGTTTTGGGTGGCAGCTGGAGAAGTGTAGCATTGTGAGGTTGTCTGTGGGTTTGCGGTAGAGTGTAGTGCTGAGGTGTCCGTCCTTGATGGAGACGCACGTGTCCAAGAATGAGACAGACAGTCGAGAGTAGTCCAGGTACATTGATGACATTTTCTTCCTCTGGACACATGGCTAGGAGTCACTGATAAAACTACACAGTGACATCAACAATTTTCATCCCACCATCAAACTCACCATGGACTACTCTCGATTGTCTGGTAGAGGAAAATTGTCTAACTAGAGGAAGCTCTTGTATTGAATAGAAAGTAGTTTATTGCAGCTAAGCAACTAGTTACCAGTTATCTTAATACAGAGAATATGAGGAGGACCTGGATACTCAGTCTCACTGCTGCAAGACCCTAATGTCTTCTGCTCACAGGTCCATATGATATTATCACCTTAAGACATTTTTCAGCATTAACACCTTCATGCCCTTACATTATATCACTCCCCATGCATTTTTTTCCATCATAATTGGTGGGTATGGGTGGGTTTCGCTTCAGCGGGTCGGTGTGGACTTGTTGGGCCGAAGGCCCTGTTTCCACACTGTAATGTAATCTAATCTAATCTAATCTAATCTAATTGTGCATACGTGTCTTTGAATACCGACCTCATTAGCCAATATTAATAGCAGTGAAATAAGATTCTTCGAGATTAGTGCAGTCATACTTCACAATTAGCAACGAGATCTTCAAGGTCCTTCAAGATCCTAGGCCACCACTCCAGTAATGGAAACAGATGTAGCATTGTGGGCCATCATCATCAGCAGAATTGTTCTCCAACATAATCTGTAACCTCATAGCCCAACATAATCCTCACTTTACCATTACCATCAAACCAGGGAACTGACCCTGCTCAGTGAACAGTGCAGCAGGATATGCCAAGAACAGTACCGCACATACCTAAAAATATGCAGTCAACATGGTGAAGCTACACGATATCCTATCCTAATCTAGTGCCATTTGCAAGCATTTGGCCTATATCCCTCTAAACCCTTCCTATTCATTTAGCCTTCTAAATGTCTTTTAAATGCTGCAATTATGCCAGTCTTCACCACTTCCTCTGGCAGCTCATTCCATGCATATAATACCCTCTGTGTGAAAACGTTGCCCCTTAGGTCTCTTTTATATCTTTCCCTTCTCATCCTAAATCTATGTTCTCTAGTTCTGGACTCCCCCACCAGGGAAAAGACCTTTCTATTTATCCTATCCATGCCCCTCATGATTTAATAACCTTTGCAAGGTCACCCCTCAGCTCTGACGCTCCAGGGAAAACAGTCCCAGCCTATTAAGTCTCTCCCTATAGTTCAAATCCTCCAACATCCTTGTAAATCCTTTCTGAATCCCTTCAAATTTCACAACAATACTGACCCCTGTGGAACACCACTGGTCACCTTTCTCCATTTCAAGAAACTCCCTTCAACTACTACTCTCTGTTTCCTGTTGCTCAACCAGTTCTTTATCCACCTAGCTAGAACACCCTGCACACCATGTGACTTCACTTTCTCCATTAGTCTACCATGGGGAACCTTATCAAATGCCTTCCTAAAGTCCATGTATATGACATCAACAGCCCTTTCTTCATCTATCAACTTGGTCACTTCCTCAAAGAACCCTATTAAGGCACGATCTCCCCATGTTGCCTATCACTCATAAGCGCATTCTTTTCTAAATATGAATAGATCCTATCCCTCAGTACCTTCTCCAGCAACTTTCCCACCACTGACGTCAGGCTCACTGGTCTGTAGTTACCTGGAATATCCCTACTATCCTTCTTATACAGGGGGACAACATGAGCAACCCTCCAGTCCTCCGGCACCTCACCTGTATTTAAGAATGCCACAAAGACACTTGTCAGGGCCCCAGCTATTTCCTCCTCATTTCCCTTAGCAAGCTGGGATAGATCCCATCCGGTCCTGGGGATTTGTCCGCCTTAATAACCTCTAGCCTTCCCAACACATCTTCCCTACTTATGTCAACATGATCCAGACTAATCAAACTTTTATCTCTAAACTCAACATTCATCATATTCCTCTCCTCAGTGAACACTGATGCAAAGTAATCATTCAGAATCTCGCCCATTCGGTCAGGTTCGACACACAGCCTTCCTTCATTTTCCTTTAGTGGACCAATCCTTTCTCTAGTTACCCACTTGCTTCTTATATAAGAATAAAATGCTTTGGGATTCTCCTTAATTCTGCTCATTGAAGCTATTTCATGACCCCTTTTAGCCCGCTTGATTCCTCGTTTAAGACTTGTCCTACTCTTCCGATATTCCTCCAGGGCCCGTTCTGTACTTAGCTGCCTAGACCTTATGTACACTTCCCTTTTCCTCTTGGCTAGTCGTACAATTTCTCCTGTCATGCACGGTTCACGAATCTTGCCCTTCCTACCCTTTGCCTGCAACGGGACATGCCTATCCTGCACTGTCTTTAACCTATCTTTGAAATCCTCCCACATATCAAATATCGACTTCCCTTCAAATAGCTGTGTCCAATCAACATTTCCGCGCTCCTGCCTAATTTTGATATAATTGGCCTTGGCCCTGTTTAGTACCCTTCCCTTCTCTTCTTTATCTACGAGTATTCTAAAAAGGGCGGCATGGTGGCACAGTGGTTAGCACTGCTGCCTCACAGTGCCAGAGACCCGGGTTCAATTCCCGCCTCAGGCGACTGACTGTGTGGAGTTTGCACGTTCTCCCTATGTCTGCGTGGGTTTCCTCCGGGTGCTCAGGTTTCCTCCCACAGTCCAAAGATGTGCAGGTCAGGTAAATTGGCCATGCTAAATTGCCCGAAGTGTTAGGTAAGGGGTAAATGTAGGGGTATGGGTGGGTTGCGCTTTGGCGGGTCGGTGTGGACTTGTTGGGCCGAAGGGCCTGTTTCCACACTGTAATCTAATCTAATCTTACCGAGTTGTGGTCAGTGTTCCCAAAGAAATCCCCCAATGCAACTTCTATCACCTGTCCTGGATCGTTCCCCCGTACCGGTCCAATATGGCCCCTTCCCTCATTGGACTATTGACATACTGCTCTAGAAGACTCTCCTGGTTGCTTCTTACAAATTCTATCCATCCAGATGCTAAGTGTATCCCAGTTAATGTTGGGAAAATTAAAATCTCTCATCACCACTACCCTATTGCCTCTACATCTTTCCATAATCTGTTTACCTATTTGTTCTTTTACCTCGCGCTCACTGTTGGAAGGCCTGTAATACAGGCATGTTAAACAGCAAAAGCGGAAAGTGACAGAGTTAAGCAATTCCACAACCAACAAATCAGTTCTATGCTCTGTGGTTCTGCTATATTGTATCATGAACATTGTGGACAATTAAATAACTTATTGGAGGAAGAGGGTCCACACATCTCCACATCCATAATGGTGGAAGAGCCCAGCATGTCAATGCAAAACATAGGGCTGAAGCATTTGTAATATTCTTTAGCCAAAAATGGTGATTGGATGATCCATCTCAGCCTCCTCCAGAGGTCCCAGCATCACGGATACCAATTATTAGTCAATTTAATTGGAGACACTAGATACCAAAAAGGCCTTGGCAATATTCTTGTGCTCCAAAACTTGCTGCACCCCCAGCCAAACTTCCACCACTGCTACCACAATAAGATAGAGAATTGCCTGTCCTGTACAAAAACCAAGACAAATTCAGCTTGGCCAATTACTACTCCTAGTCTATTCTTGATCATCAGTAAAGTGATAGAAGGTGCCATCATCAGTGCAATTGCATACAGTTTATGGACAGTTCTAGTCACCATAGGAAGTATGTGGAAGCTCTGGAAAGGGTTCAGAGGAGATTTACCAGGATATTGCCTGGTATGGAGAAGGTCTTACGAGAAAGGTCTGAGGGACTTGAGGCTGTTTTTCTAAGACAGAAGAAGGTTGAGAGGAGTTTTTTTAGGGTGGACAGTTAGAGCCTTTTTCCTTGGATGCTGATGGCTAGCACAAGGGGACATAGCTTTAAATTGAGGGATGATAGATATAGGACAGATTTCAGAGTTAGTTTCTTCACTCAGAGAGTAGTAGGGGCGTGAAATGGCCTGCTTGCAACAGTAGTAGATTCACCAACTTTAAGGGCATTTAAATGGTCATTGAATAAAAATATGAATGAAAATGGAATAGTGTAGGATAGATAGGCTTCAGATTGGTTTCACAGGTCGGCGCAACATCGAGGGCCGAACGGCCTGTACTGCGCTGTAATGTTTAATGTTCTATGTTCTATCATCAAGTAGTACCTCTTTAGCAATAACCTCCTCACAGATGGCCACTTTGAAATCTGCCAGGGCCTCTCCTGACCTCATTACAGCCTTGGTTCAAACATAAACAAACAGCAGAATTTCACATCAAGGCTGCATTTGACTGAGTGCAGCATCAAGAAGCAAATCTGGAATAAATAGAAATTGGGGGGGCGGTGGGGGGTTTGGCGGTGGAGGGTACTGGTCTGTTTGTTAGATCCAAACCTAAAGCAAAAGAAAATGTTTATAATTGTTAGATGTCAGTCGGCTTAGCTCCAGGGCATCTTGGAAGAGTTTCTCAAGGTTTCTCAAGAGTTTCTGGCTGCACAATGAAAATTGAGCCTAATCAATGGAATTTGCACAAAGTGAAATCACACAACTCAGGAAGTCATCAGTTGAACAGTGAAATCAACTTTGCAAATGTGTATTTTTTCTCCTGACTTACTGGCAATATGATGACAAGTGAAATTACCTTTTGTTCGAAGTGGGATCAGGTCCTTTGAATCTCAATGGAAATGAAAATAAAACTTGCGACTGGGCATTCAGATTTGTGCAGGATCAAAATTAATGCTATGCTTTGCTTATGTTGAGTAATTATTCTCAATTGGGTTAGGGTGGGAAAGAAATCAACTGATGTGAAGCCATATTACCATGGAGAAACTTCTACCAAAAGGCAAATCTCTAACATTGTAAACTGATAAAACTCAATTTCAGTGACTGGTACAATGTTTTAATTAAATTGCAGTATAAATATTAGTGATTTATGGTAAGTTTTATATTGTTTTCACGTAATCCAAAATGGTCAGTTGAAATTAAATATTTAAAACTAATCTTTATTGATAAATGTGCACATAAGGTGACGTTAAATTTGTTCAGACAAAAGTCAAACAGTATTATTGCATACTTTGGGTTAAGGAATAAACCTAAGTTATCACCTATAGATATATTTTGCATTTTGAGTTGTGCATTTGATTCCTTGTGTACCTGTTAAAATAATGCTCAACATCATCTTGACCTTGTACTAGTAAATATGGGTTAAAGGCCATTTTTTCTGCTTTTAAATTTGTTTAATTAAAGTTATATTAATGGAATACTAAGGGAGAGAATGAGTTCTGATCAATTTTGACACCAAACGTTTTTTTTGTCTTGAACCAGTGAGTAATAAATCAAAATACAGAAGTCTTTTAAAGTGCTGCACTCTTGCCTAACTTCACATTAACATTATATAATGATGCAAATTACTAATGTGGCTTTAATAGTCCATTTAGAAAATTCTTCCCTTGATTAACAGTTTAATGTTTTAACTGATGGGTGATATGGTTAACATTTGTCTTGAGGTTCTAAGTAAACTGTTTTTTAATAAGTGACTTTGTTTAAATGTTTTTGAAGTCATTTCTTCTTGGCAGTTAACACTTGGACTTTGAATGATCAAAGGCTGTCACTCAGTTAGATTAATGTTGTTTATGCATTCAGCCAGATTAGGCTGCACATAAAAATGTCGTTGACTGCTGAAGTGCTACTTTTATTCACTAGTGTAACTAATATTTTTGTTCTGAGCTTTAGTCAAGTTTTTTTGTTTATTACTTTGTACTAGCCACACACTTGCTTCCCAAGTTTTTGCATTAAAGTAAATTTGCCATTTTAAAAATTGAAATCCATCTTGGTTTTTGATCTTGATAAGCTCTATAACAGTTGGTTTTTTAAATAGTGGTTGCATATTGTAGCCTATTATGTTTTACTGAATGTCTAATTTGTGTTCAGCATTGAAAGTATCTTTTTACATTGGTTTTTCCATTGTATATTAAAAGATAAATATTAGTTTACATTTTCTGGAAAATATTTATTGTGAAATCTTGCACTACTATTTTCAATAATCTTTTGACTTTTGTATAACAGAACAACTTATATGTATTGCCTATTTTCTCTTTGGTTCCTGAAAGTGTCTTGTTCTTACATTTTTCTTTTGAATTCCACTGTGGGGGTGGGGGGAGAAATCATTTGCTCTGAATTCCCAAAGCATTGCAATAATCCTGTTGTTTTTTTCTTTAAATCACACCTTTTTTTTGTATGAAGTTTTAGATTTTGACCCTTCAATTCTGTTAATGCATGTCAAATCAATCTTGTTTTCTCCAGGATTCTGTTTAATGCACTTTGATATTCTGTTAATAAATCAGGCTGTTTGTTAAATCTGTCATTTACCTTCAGCAGAAAGCTATTGAACTGTATTTTAAACTTTTCTGAATATTTCCAAATCTTAGTGTAAATTCCATCATCAAACTTGAATACTGCAGTGATTAATTATATGGATTATTGTAAAATAAAGTGTATGCAACAGTGGAAAAAAAATGGGCGGCACAGTGGCACAGTGGTTAGCACTGCTGCCTCACAGTGCCAGAGACCCGGGTTCAATTCCCACTGCAGACGACTGACTGTGTGGAGTTTGCACATTCTTCCCGAGTCCGCATGGGTTTCCTCCGGGTGCTCCGGTTTCCTCCCACAGTCCAAAAATGTGCAGGTTAGGTGAATTGGCCATGCTAAATTGCCCGTAGTGTTAGGTGTAGTGTTAGGTGGGTGGGTGGCGGGTCGGTATGGACTTGTTGGGCTGAAGGGCCTGTTTCCACGCTGTAAGTGATCTAATCTAATTAGTAATGTTTTCAATAGTTTCATCAATGATATTCTTTCCATCATATGTCAGGACTGTGTATGTTCACTGATGATTGCACAGTGTTCAGCAACATGCAGGTCATTCAGCCCATCAATTCAGCACCAACCCTCCAAAGGTCATCCCCTCCAGACTCAGGTCCCTAGCCTATCTAATTAGAATTTAGAATCCCTACAGTGTGGAAACAGGCCTTTCAGCACAACATCTCTACACAGACCCTTCAAAGAGTAACGCACCAAGTAACCCTTTCTATATTTACCCCTGACTATTGCACCTAACCTACATATCTTTGCATTGTGGGAGAAAACCAGAGCATCCCCACGCCGACATGGGGAGAATGTGCAAACACAGCCACCTGAGGCTGGAATTGAACCCATGTCCCTGGCACTGTGAGCAGCAGTGCTAACCATTGAGCCACCATGCCATCCTTGCAACCTTGTATTTCCCATGGCTAACCCACTTAACTGCACATCCCTGGACATTGCGAGTAATTTAGAATGGCCAATTCACCTAACCTGCACATTCTTGGAGGAAACTCACACAGACATGGGCAGAATGTGAAAACCCCATACAGTCACCTGACTGTGGAATTGAACCCAGATCTCTGGCACTGTGAGGTAGTAGTGTTAACCACTGAGCCACCCTATTGCCCTAATACTGAAAGAGTCGATTTCCAAATGCACCAAGACCTAGACAATAGCCAAGCTGAGGTTGAAAATTGGTAAGTAATGTTTGCATCTCACAAATGCCAAGCAATTGCCATCTTGCCACAATCCAGGACAAAGAAACAGTTACAGACACTGGATATTGCAAAGGCTGTGGGTCCTGCCAAAACTCTGGCAATAGTACTGAAGTCTTGTGCTCCAGAACATACTGCATCCCTTGCCAAGCTGTTCCAGTACTGCTACAACACTCAACAAAATGGAAAATTGCCAGTTCTGTAACAAAAACGCAGGACAAATCCAACCTGGCCCATTAGTATCTTGTTAATCTATTCTTGATCATCATTTGATTGATACCACATCCACCAACACCCTCTCCCTCCACCACCAAAGCTCAACTGCAGCAGCAGCATGTACCATCCATAAGATACACTGCAAAAGTTCACAAAGTTTTTTATACTGCAGATTCCAAGCCCATGACCTTTTCCATGTTGAAGGACAATCAAAGCAGGTGCATGGGATCACCATTATTTGCAAGTTCCCTTCCATCCTATTCACAATCCTCGGTTGGAAATATATTGCCAAATCTTCAGCGTCATTGGGTGAACAATCTGGGATTCTGTCCCTAGTGGAATTGTGGGACTACTAATAGTCCAGAGATTGCAGTGGTTCAAGAAAGCAGCTCACTACTGCCTTCTCAATAATTGCTGGCCTAGTCATTGCAACAAATGTCCCATGACTGAATTTTAAAAAGTGAGCAATTGGTTATGCCCAAGTGTGCAGCTTGACATGGTTGATGCCACAACGTGAAGCTGGAATGACTAGTCATCAATTAGTTTAAAAAACTGTCCATGTTTAAAATACATTTTCACAGTCAAGTCTTTGTTTGGCCAACCTCTGACACAACCCTGATAGATGATAACTGAGGATATTGTTGCTAGGTTTGCAGATCACAAAGATAGGTGGAAGGATGTGAAGTGTTGAGGGAGTGGGGGCGCTATAGAATACAGAACATAGAACATTACAGTGCAGTACAGGCCCTTTGGCCCTCCGTGTTGTGCCAACCTGTGAAACAAATCTGAAGCCAATCTAATTACACTATTCCATTATTGTCCATATGTCTATCCAATGACCTTTTAAATGCCCTTAAAATTGGTGAGTCTACTTGGAGAGTGGACAAAGAAGTGATAGTTGGAATATAATGTGGGAAAGTGTGAGCTCATGCACTTTGGAAGGAAGATTAGATCCATAGACTATTTTTTAAGCAGGAAAAGGCTTTGGGAATCTGAAGCACAAAGGGCCTTGGGACACCTACTTCAGGATTCTCTTAAGATTAACATACAACCTCAGTGGGCATTCATTTCAAGAGGGCTAGAATACAAGAGCAGAGATGAACTGCTGAGGCTGTATAAAGCTCTGGTCAGACAGCATTTAGAATACTGTGAACAGGTTTGGGCCCCAAATCTAAGGAAGGTGTACTGGCATTCAAAGGGATCCAGAAAATATTTAAAAGGATGATCTCGGGGCTGAGGGCTTGTCATATGAAGATTCTGACTCTGTACTCAATGGAGTTTAGAAGGATGAGGATGAATCTCACTGAAATTTACAGAACACTGAGAGGCCTGGATCAAATGGATATGGAGATATTTCCACTAATAGGAGAGAACAGGACCCAGGGCACAGCCTCAGAGTGAAGAGACGACTCTTTAGAACTGATATGAGGAGGAATTTCTTCAGCAAGAAAGGTGTCAATTTGTAGAACTGATTGCTGCAGAAGGCTGTGGAAGTTAAGCCTTTCAGTATATTTAAAATGGGGATAGATAGATTCTTCATTAGTAAGTGGATAAAGAGTTATAGGTTGAAGGAAGGAGAATGGGCTTGAGAAACATCTCAGCTATAATCAAGAATCAGCGAGCTGAATGGTCTCATTATGCTCCTATATCTCTCACTCTCTGCGATCTATCACCATTTACTCCTTATCTCCCTCCCCCACATCTTATCTTCGGCATGAAAGTCAACTTTTTTCTAGCTAACACCAGTTCTGAGAAAGGGTCACTGGATCCAAAACGTTAACTTTGATTTCTCTCCACAGATGTTTCCAGACCTGCTGAGCTTTTCCAGCAATTTCTGTTTTTGTTTCTGATTTACAGCATCCACAGTTCTTTCAGGTTTTATTCAGTAGTTACGTGTTTGAGTATGGTACTGATTTTACTTAAAATGAAACAGAGTGCTCGTGTTCATTGATACAGGAGAAGCAGTTACTGAGGAATCAGAACTCTTAGGGGCTAAGTCCTCCAATCAATCCTTCAACAAGAAAGTTTCAACTTAAAATAAGCCATGATTTGAAACTGTGAAATAGGTCCTGCATCAAACCCATTTGTAATTTACATTTTTCAAAAATCACACAGACCTTGCCACCCAAAATTCCATGAAACCTTGGAACTGAACCTAAACAAATTCCGAAAATCTGACATATTCATAATGAGAGACTCTTTCAATATACTAATCAAGAGATTAGTAGGTGATTAATCAAGAGATTACTCATTAGTCATGAGTTGACTACATTAGCCCTACCTGCTAATGTAGTCAACTCAGCCACATTAGGGAGACTTAAACAATCCTTAGATAAGCACATGGATGATTTTGGGATAGTGAAGAGGGACGAGCTGAGAATAGTTCACAGGTCAGCGCAACATCAAGGGCTGAAGGGCTAGTTCTGCGCTGTATTGTTCTATGTTCTATGTTCTAGATGGCAGAGGCCAGCAGACCCAGACACACAATGTGCAGTTCAATGATTTGTCTTGACTTTGAACTGCTGTGGAAAATTGCAGAACTGGAAACAATACATAAAGGTGGATAAACTATATGGATTTGCCACGTCTGAATATATTTCTGCATTCCTTCAAAACATTAAGAATTGTTGATTTGAGTTCAACCCATTATTATGAAAAGCAGGATCGTCCCAATTGAAGCATCTTTATATTAATAGAACATTCGTTAATCCGGTATATGAAATAGTTACAATGTGTAAAAAGGCACAGATGTAGGATAATAAGTAATTGCCACAGGTGTGATATTTGGCAGTTTTAAGAAATGTATATTGTGCACTTGTAACAGCAGTCGTAGAAACAATCTGAAGTTGCAAAAAAAATAAATTTAAGAAGGTGATTGGGTGAAGTAAAAAAGGAAAATTCAGGTAATGGATCAGAAATGACAAAGCAACAACTTTTCAGAAAGAGCAAATTTTCAGTGTTTTTAAAGAATGATGGAGCTTAGAAGTATAGTGTTTGTGAGTATGGAATTGACTTAACTTAAAATGAAAAAGATGCTGAGGTTAGTAAGTTTACCAATAAACAACGAAAAGGGTTGGAAGCCCTGATCATTTGATACAGCAATATTTTCAGGACAAAGAAAATACCACTCACCCTCGGCTCCCAGACTCAAATCATCCTCAAAACTGTTCTTAGCATTCAGCCCTGTAGGCAAACCAGAGACAGACTTTCAACAAAGTCAGTGACAGCCCTCAAAAGCACAATAGCAACTTTCAAAACTAAAAACATAAATTACTGGAAAAACTCAGCCGGTCTGAAACATCTGTGGAAAGAAAGCGCAATTAACGTTATGGGTCCAGTGACCCTTCTTCAGAACATTCTGAACCTTTTATCAGAAACATTAATTCAGACCCAAACATTAATTCGGCTTTCTCTCCACAGATGCTCCAGACCTGCTGAGCTTTTCAAGCAATTTCAAGCAACTTCCATTCTTATTTCTGATTTCCAGCAACTGCGGGTTTTGTTTAGGCAGCAACTGTTTTCTTTTACAAAACACATTTCATGTGGTAATATTTTGTGAGTGCTTTCCAAGAGCTCATCCAGAGTCAAACGTGGAATTCATCCGGGTTTTACACAAGCAATAGAAAGGAGATATTAGGACAGACAACCAAAACTTCAAGCGTCATTAGGGAGGGAAGAGCGATTGAGAAGTGGAGGGTTGGAGAAAATGTTGCAGTTGGACAGCACATTGATTAGACCACAATCTCATCTATTGGAATACTGCATGCAATTCTGGTCTCCCTACTATAGGAAGAATCTTGTGAAACTTAAAAGGATGCAGGAAAGAGTCACAAAGATATTGCTAGGAAGGTTTGAGCTATAAGGAGAAGCTGAATACACTGGGGCTATTTTCCCTGTAGTGTCGGAGGCTGAGGGGTGACTTTATAGGGGCATGGTAAGGCAAATAGACAAGGTCTTTTCCTTCAGGTGGAGGAGTCCAAAACTAGAAGGCATACATTTAAGGTGAGCGGAAAAAGATTCAAAAGAGACCTAAGTGGCAACTTTTTCATGCAGAGGGTGGTGCATGAATGGAATGAGCTGCCAGAGGAAGTGGTGGAGGCTGGTAAATTACAACATTTAAAAAGGCATCTAGATGGATATATCAATAGGAAGGGTTGAGAGGGATTTGGGCCAAATGCTGGGAAATGTGACTAGATATATTTAGTATATCTGGTCGGCATGGACAAACTGGATTGAAGGCACATTTTCCATGCTGTATATCTCTGTGACTCTATCACTTTAAATAGATAAGGTTAAGAGAAAGGAAAGTGGTGAGATAGAAAGTTGGAGAGACAGAAAGTTAGGATGTTTGGGAAGGCAATTCCAGAGCAAAGGATTGATCCCTACTATCCAAAAGTAGAGTGTTCCCAGCTGAAAATAGCATAAAGCGAAGATGCATGATTTATATGGGAAAGGTTCATTTTTCATAAAAGCGAAAACCCTTCCTGGATTTGCAAGAACAGGTACTAATGTAGGTCTTTCATAAAAACAAAGTGGCGTAAAGTGAATATTCGAAAAGTGGGGGATATCTGTACAACATTTAAAAGACATTTGGACAATTACATGAATTGGAAAGGTTTAGAGGGATATGGGCCAAATGCAGGCAACTGGGACTAGTTCAGTTTAGGATAACTGGTTGGCATGGGGAAGTTAGAGTGTAGAGCTTGTTTCCATGATGTATGTCTCTATGACTCTATAAGTCACATGTTAGAGTTAGAGAAGCACAATGTTTTTGAAGGGTTGTAAGGATGACTGTGATTTTAGAAGCAGAAATAGATAAGTTATTGGAAGGATTAGAAAACTAATATAAGAGTTTTAGAATTTAGGGGTTTCCAGAAAGAGAACCAATGTCCATTATTGAGCAGAATGCTGCTGAGTGAACTAGCTTTGGTGAGAGCTACACCATGGACAGCAGTGTTTTAATTAACTTGCATTTAGAATTGAAGTCATGTTTTGAGATAATAAAGATATTCTACAGGTGACAATCTGATGCAAGAACAAAATAAGGTAATGTTATGGAGATAGATACATGCAGTTTAGGAGATGGAACAGGTTGTGGTCGGAAATCCATCTCTGATAAATATCCACCACCATTTAAAAAAATCTTTCAGCTGCATTACACAATTCATTACATGCTCCCACAGGAGCGAGGAAGTTGCTTATGTCACAAATATAGTAGTGGCAATCTTTGATTTGAATGAAAAGCACATTACCAAAATCACAAATTTGTGAAAGAAAGAGGGAGTTCTAAAGAAAGATTACTGGATCCAAAATGTTTACTCTGCTTTCTCTCCACAGATGCTGCCAGACCTGCTGAGTTTCTCCAGCAATTTCTACTTTCTTCAGATCTCCAGCATTCACAATTCTTTGTTTTTAAAAACAGGGAATCAGTATCTGTGAGTTTATACTCTATATGACCCTCTTATGACTCCCAGCTTGTAAGAATGAAAATGAAAAGGCTGACCTTCTTGCCATTTGATCCCTTGAAGAGTAGGAATGGACCAAGAATCCTTAGGCCACAGAATCTCCCTCTCATTAACTGGCCAGCAGTTTCTGGTTAGACAAGACACCATTGACAAGGTCCGCGATTTGCCAAGAAGCTCATTTAAGCTTACCAGTCAAGTCTTAACCAAGTGATTAGTGTATAATATGTTGAGTTTCCCCAGCAATGGGACCAGCAATTTAGTTGACTGCTGACATACCTGTACCTATAGTTACCCTCCAAAAAGGAAAATTTCATCCATATGGATTATCCCATATGTGATAAATTGTACCTTTTAGTCCAGGGGGGTTGCTCTCCTCCTGGAGGCTTCCTTGACGGGATCTGTTAAAAAAAGTGATGCAAGTCATATTTGATCTTAGATAAAACGAATTGTTGTTTGATAAAATATGCTTAATAAATCAAAAGCAGCACAGATTGCCAAAAGCAAAGAAGTCATTCGAGTCATTATGTAACGAGGAGGCCATTCAACCAATGTTTAATATTTAAATAAGTTAATAAACTTTCAAAAGGAGTTGACCTTGAGATGTAGATGTAACTAGATGTAAGGGATGTAATCTCTGTTAGCAAAATACAAAATTGCATAATATAAAATTAGCAATGGAACACAAAGTGGAAATTTGAAATGAATCCAAAATCAAAACATTGCAAATGCTGAAAATTTAAAAGAAAGACAGAAATGCTGAAAATACTTTGCAGGGCAATCAGCAACTATGGCTAATTAAACAAGATTAATGATTCAGAATGCTCAGGAAAGAGATATAGCACAGGGCAACAGTTATTGCTGGGGGAAAGTCAATTATGATGCGATTAGGCAAGATTTAGGATGCATGGGATGGGAAAGGAAACTGCAGGATGTGGCCGCAATTGAAATGTGGAGCTTATTTAAGGAACAGCCACTGCGTGTCCTTGATAAGTATGAACCTGTCAGACTGGGAGGAAGTGGTTGAGCGAGGGAGCCGTGGTTTACTAAAGAAGTTGAATCTCTTGTCAAGAGGAAGAACAAGGCTGATGTTAGGATGAGACATGAAGACTCAGTTAGGGCGCTTGAGAGTTTCAACTTAGCCCGGAAAGACATAAAGAGAGAGCTAAGAAGAGCCAGGAGGGGACATGAGAAGTTGTTCGCAAATAGGATCATGGAAAACCCTAAGGCTCTCCATAGATATATCATGATTTGGAGATGCCGGTGTTGGACTGGGGTGTACAAAGTTAAAAATCACACAAAAACATGGTGTTGTGTGATTTTTAACATAGATATATCAGGAATAAAAGAATGATGAGAGAAAAATTAGGGGCAATCAAGGATAGTCATGGGAAGTTGTGCATAGAGTCCGAGGAGATAGGGGAGGTGCTAATGGAACATTTTTCATCAGTATTCACACTGGAAAAAAACAATATTGTTGAGGAGAATACAAGGATATAGCCTACTAGACCAGCTGGGATTGAGGTTCACAAGGAGGAAGTGTTAGCAATTCTGGATAGTGTGAACATGGATAAGTCCCCTGGGCCGGATGGGATTTATCCTAAAATTCTCTGGAAAGCCAGGAAGGAGATTGCAGAGTCTTTGGCTTTGATCTTTATGTCGTTGTTATCTACAAGAATAGTGCTGGAAGACTGGAGGATATCAAAAGTTCAAGAAGGGGAGTAGAGACAACCCTGGTAATTAAAGACCAGTGAGCCTTACTTCAGTTGTGGGTCAACTGTTGGAAAAGGTTATAAGAGATAAGAATTATAATCATCTAGAGAGGAATAATTTGATTAGGGATAGTCAACATGGTTTTGTGAAGAGTATATCATGCCTCACCAACCTTACTAAGGTTTTTGAGATGGTGACCAAACAGGTAAATGAGGGTAAGCGGTTGATGTGGTGTGTATGGATTTCAGTAATGCGTTTGATAAGGTTCCCCACAATAGGGGATTGCACAAAATACGGAGGCATGGGATTGAGGGTGATTTAGCAGTTTGGATCAGAAATTGACTAGCTGAAAGAAGACAGAGGGTGGTGGTTGATGGGAAATGTTCATCATGGAGTTCAGTTACTAGTGGTGTACCGCAAGGATACATTTTGGGACCAGTGCTGTTTGTCATTTTTTATAATTGACCTAGGTGAGGGCATAGAAGGATTGGTTAGTAATTTTGCGGATGACACTAAAGTCGGTGGAGTTGTGGATAATGCTGAAGGATGTTATAGGTTACAGAGGGACATAGACAAACTGCAAAGCTGGGCTGAGAGGTGGCAAATGGAGTTTAATGCAGAAAAGTGTGAGGTGATGTACTGGGCTAGTGATACTCATGTATCTCGGCGAACGTTGTCTATCTTATATGTGCAGGTAAGGATGTCCTGAGGCCTGGTACATTGGTGAGATTGAGCAGAGGCTACGGCAACAGATGAATAGACACCACACAACAAGGCTTGGGTGACTGTCTGTGTGGAGTTTGCACATTCTCCCCGTGCCTGCGTTTCCTCACGTTACTTCAGTTTCCTCCCACAGTCCAAAGATATGCAGGCCAGGTGAATTGGCCATGCTAAATTGCCCGTAATGTTAGATGCATGAGTTAGAGGGAAATGGGTCTGGGTGGCTTACTTTTTGGAGGGTTGCACACTGGTTGGGCCAAAAGGCCTATTTCCACACTGTAAGGAATCTAATCTAATAACAAACGGCAATGGGCCCTGCACCGACTCCTGAGGCATACCATTAGTCACAGACCTCCAGTCTGACAAGCATCCTTCCACTCTTACCACCAAGCCAATTGTGTATCCAATTTGCCAGCTCTCCGTGCATTCCATGTGACCTAACCTTGCAGAGCAGCCTACCATGTGGAACATTATCAAAGGCCTTACTGAAATCCATATCGACTATGTCTACCACATGCCCTCATCAACCTCCCAGGCACAAAGCCATGCTGACTACTCCTATTCAAACCTTATTTTTCCATGTTAAATACAGAAGAGAAATATTCATTGAGGACCTCACCCATCGCTTATGGGTGTCCCTTTGTGGATGTTAGTTAGCTCAGTTGGCTGGACAGCCGGTTTGTGATGCAGAGTACTTCCAACAGCAGGGGTAAACTCCCACATTAGCTGAGGTTACCATGAAGGACTCCTTCTCAAGCTCTCACTATTCTATCCCTGTCCTGGAATGCAGATGGGACATTATTCTTTGTCTATCCCCATGCCGTAAAAAAAAGTTCCGGTTGATATTTCATCCAGCAGAGGATGACTGAGGGGAAACGGCATCAGTTTAGCGTTAAATTAGAATCTGGAAGCAGTCACCTGCACTGAAAAGTGGATCATCATTGCTTAAAATTTAAATTCTTCCAAATTTCATGTTTTGTGAAAACTTTGAATTGTCCCATGCACACCACTATCCAATCATTAATACATTTCAGGAGAAGCATTTCACTAACTGTGAATTTCCACTCTAGTCTGAAAAACATCTGTTAACCATTACTCTCTGTTGCCTATCACTCAATCAATTTTGTAGACATGTTGCTATGTCCCTTTTATAGCATAGCCTGCAGCTCACCTATTGTGTGGTACTATATCATCTTCTGAAAAATTTTAAATGCCCCATCAACAGCATTGGACCTCTTTCTTACCTCTTCAAAAAACTCCATCAAGTTAGTTAGATTTTTACTTTGGAAATCTGTGCTGAATCTTCCTAATCAATTTGACTACAAATTCTGTAACAAAATTATATTTCTGATCTTTCTTGAACAAGGGCATAAGATTTGCATTTCATAGGTTTTCCAACAAATCCTCCAAGTCCAGGGAAGATTTGAAGATTATGGCAGGAAGACAGATAGCCAAGTCAAATCAATCTCCTTATTTCTGGAGTCACAACACAGTAAAATTGAAACTCTCAATGACCGTCAAAGTTGACCCCAATGGCTCCAAATGAGACATTTTGAATAACCAATACCAGACACCAAGGTTATAGCTTAAAAATAGAATTAACAAGTTTATTAATAGTACAGTAGCGTTAGCAGGGCAAACTTAAGCAAAAAAGTAATCTACTTAACATTGGAACGTAGGAATTAGGGGCAGGAGTAGGAAATTCAACCCCACTGCACCATTCTTATCTTGGCCTCAACACCATTTTTCTGCCTGAACCCCAATGCCTGTATACCACTTTACATCAGAAACATATCTATTTCTTTTCTGAAAGTGTTTATTAATTCTGTCTCCACTACACTCTGGGGCAGTAAATTCCACAGATTCACAAGCCTCTGAGAGAACTAATTTTGCGACATCTCAGAAAGTGGAGTCACAGGTAGATAGGATAATGAAGAAGGTGTTTGGTATGCTTTCTTTTATTGGTCAGAGTATTGAGCACAGGAGTTGGGAGGTCATGTTGCGGCTGTACAGGACTTTGGAATATTGCGTGGAATTTTGGTCTCCTTCCTATCGTAAAGACGCTGTATCAGATTCTTTTATTGTTTAGTTTAGTTTCCCTACAGTGTGGAAGCAGGCCCTTCGGCCCAACCAGTCCACACCGACCCTCCGAAGAGCAACCCACACAGACCCATTTCCCTCTGAATAATGCCCCAACACTATGGACAATTTAGCATGGCCTATTTACCTGACCTGCACATTTTTGGACTGTGGGAGGAAACTGGAGCACCCGGAGGAAACCCATGCAGACATGGGGAGAATGTGCAACACAGACAGTGTCCCGAAGCTGAAATCGAATCTGGGACCCTGGTGCTGTGAGGCAGCAGTGCTAACCACTGAGGCACTGCGCCGCCCCTGACCCACTGTGTTGTGAAACTTGGAAGGGTTCAGAAAAGATTTACAAGGAGGTTGCCAGAGTTGGAGGATTTGAGCTACAGGGAGAGGCTGAACAGGCTGGGGCTGTTTTCCCTGGAGCGTTGGAGGCTGAGGGGTGACC